>NC_053156.1:102334728-102643241 GCF_016835505.1 Polypterus senegalus | reverse complement strand
ATTAACTTGTGGATTTTTCTGTGAGTATTTGGTGGCAGCGTCACAAAGTCGCTTCCTTAAGACGGCGTTAGCCGCGGAGCTCAGCTCAGAGCGAAATTAGGTGAATGGGAGGGGAGATGATGACGTGACTCCCCCACCCGCCTTAACTGTCAATGCCCCCACAAAGACAGTTTCTCGGGAATTTGCATAAGCACAGCCCTTCACCAGTAATTTTAACTTAGTTACAAAGTGATCAAAACTCTTGTTTATATCCTGCGTCCTCTCATTAAACTTGTATGCCGCATTAGCCGTGGGCATGACAAATGCCAGCGGCAGCCTGTCTATGAACTTAATTTAAACTTTAGGTTTACACCGTGCTTTGTTTCCGAAGTAGCTGCACTCATGAATATGGTTGTATGTGTCACTCGCTCGCTTCTTATTGTTTCACTGCCTTCTCAATTGTATAATGCATGTTTTCTTCAGCGCATTTTGGAGTTCTTCCTTGTTTTCTACGTACTGCGTTGACAGCCAGTTCACGTGATTATGTGGGAGGCGTGATGATATCACATGAAACTCCGCCCCCCACGGCCATCGAGCTCAACTCCATTACATTATATGGAGAAAAATAGGTTCCAGTTATGACCATTATGCGTAGAATTTCGAAATGAAACCTGCCCAACTTTTGTAAGTAAGCTGTAAGGAATGAGCCTGCCAAATTTCAGCCTTCCACCCACACGGGAAGTTGGAGAATTAGTGATGAGTGAGTGAGTCAGTGAGTCAGTGAGGGCTTTCCCTTTTATTAGTATAGATTGTGTTTATGAGTATTGTGGAATTGAGGGTGCTTTGTGCACTGTTGTGTCCAAATAAAACTAATTATTGGACTTTAACCTGGTGTCTGGCGTCTGTTCTGAGGGTTCAAGGGGACGACAGCGCTCTCTATCTGTCACAAGTGTTAATAGTATTTCACAAAACAGGCTTGTTAGCTTTGATGTAAACTGTTACAGACATCAGATTCTAAAGTAATGCAAACATTACATTGAGTGATGTATTATTATTAATTGTTGGCTATGGATATTGATTATATTTTTGAATGAGGTAATCATTAGGGAGTTAAAGTTTATGTAGTAGTCTGCCTGTGTGTTTGTGTGTGTGTGTGTGAGAGCTGACATGATGGTTAGTTGTAGGCCTCACTCACAACTCTGCTGGTGTTTGAGCAACTTGTATTGGAAAATTGGCCATCAGTGATTGTTCGTGGGTATGTAAAATAAAGCTGAAATAACCTCTCTCTTGGTTCATTTGAAATAGTAAATTAATCAGTAGTTGAGGTCACACAAAATGTTTCTAGGTTGTAAGATAAATGATTTTGAAAATTTGCCTGTGCTTTTAGTTTTGGAAATTTCAAAAAATGTGCAGAGTCAGTGTGCTCAATGAAAGATATCTCAATGAAAACTAAGACTTTCAGATCCAGTTTGTTTGAAAAATAAGTGAACCAAGTTTCAATGGAATTGGTCTACTTGCAGCTAAGTTGTTGCTTGTGTATAGAAAATGAAAGACAGATGGACATGTTAGCAATAATGCATGCTTTTCAATATTATGCAAAAAATCTCTATATATAATCTTCATTTGGGTCTTGATCTTTGTTTGTCTGCGAATGAATTAGAAGAAGCACTAGATGGCAGTAGAGAGACAGCTAAAACATAGGCATTGCATTAAGAATCTCCTCCAGGCTTATACTACTGAAGACTGTAGTACTCCAGTCACACCTCAAAACGCAGACATTCCAACTAAACAAATTGTTGTGCTTTAAATTAACTAAAGAGATCTTCATTTAGATCTTGATCTTTGTCCGCGAATTCCATGCATGTGTAGACCACCTTCCAGTTTAGTACGTTGTTGTTACTCACAGATGTCAACAATGTGCCGGAATAACGAAAGGGGTGGTGGAGAGTGTTACGCTGGTTAGCTTCTGAGGCCTGGTTAGAGAAATTGAAATTGCCGAAGATAAAAGGTACATGCCTACGTAACATATGAATGAATGAAAGACAGTGGGTAAAATGAATGACAATGTAACAGCACGTTCCGGAAATTATTATTGTTACATTGTAGCCAGCAAGTGCTGCGCGTCTCACAGTTGTACATGCTCACATGTCAGTGAAGTGATCTCTATTTATGCTTTAAAGAGCCTGGATACCTATGTGTCCCCCTTTAATAACCATTGCTCCGTGTATATTGCCTTACTCTTTGGATTGCCACAAAGCAACCTGCGAGATTGGAGAAAGGTTGAGAAGACATCGTGAGAGGGAACGACAGCGTCCTGAAAATGAGACGGACTGTGAACGGACAGAAACAGAAATGCTCCTACACCACCACATAATTACGATTCGGATAGTGATTCCGAGTGGGCCGTTCCTATCGAATCAATATCCATGGGTTTTCTTTTTTAATTTTGTTTTCCTTATAAAAAATCATAATGCTGTGCGACGAAGGGCCCAGTTCACGATTGGCAGCCGTGTTTAAACAGGTAGCCCTTCACAGACAACTTTAATACGCGCAACGTAGTTGGGCGCACATGGCTAGTCTTAAATATAAGTTCCCTTTCTATGTTTCAACTGTATCTTTTTATTTGTACTCCTCAAACTGTTCAAATACAGCCATTTTGCATATACCTTCACCAGAATGATGCCAAGTGTTATAGTTTCAGCCATTTCCAACATTTGGTGACCTACTTGACAGTATCGTAGTAACTTACCAGAATGAACATGGCAGTGGTTGAACTGCAAGTACTTAATCTGCAGTTTTTGGTGTGTTCCACCACCACCATCTGTTTTGTTCTAATTCTGCTTGCTGTCTTCCTCCCATTTTTACGGTCTTGGGACTGCCACAAAATAAGTTAAAGAATCTCACAACAATTTGTATACTTTTTCATTATTTGAGCTGTATTTTAGCATACTGCTTTGATCTATCCTGTTTTTTTGTCTCCCTCTTGTTATTTTTCCTTTTCCATTGAACTTTCTTCCCTCACAAAATCAGCTTCACCTTGACTACAGATGATTCCAGCTACTCTATGACTTTCTCTTTTGTGTGTCTTGCAGGTATACAAGTAATCATTTTCAACACTGCAGTTCAAAACCATTTTTTGTTTTCACTCTCCATTCTTAGTAGTCCAATTATATGTTACTTCTGAGAAATCACCTCCCCATCTCCCAAACCCCCACCTCTCCAAAACACATCTATTGCAGCTATTGGACTTTGTCAATGCAACATCTCTGGGTTTGATGATCCAGATCTGGTTTGTCATGGCTATTTGTTTCAAGAAGGAAACATTGTCTTATTTCACAAATAAAATGTACATTCATGTGGGATTTTGATTCCACAAAGCTGAAATCTATGAACTACTCTAGCGTGAAAATTGCATTCTGTACAAGTACAGAGCCTGCAGTGAGCATCTGAATTTTCCACTGTTCCTCTCAGTGAACTTCTACTCATTTCTAATATATAAGGTTAAAGCACTTCTATGTTATTGCTTGTGTTTATTCCCCATGATTTCTCCTACAGTACATCATTTATAGAAATAATGTTGGGGACCTTTAACTTTCAGCCAGAAACTAGGTTTAGAAATAAAACAACCCACAACTAAATCGTTACACAGCTCCCTCTTTTCAAACTGCCTCTGCTTCCCTTAAAGAGCAGTATTCATTTAAAAAGGTTATTTATTCACAACCATGACAAGAACTGACCATCCAGCCAAACTGAGTAATAGTGGGAGAAGGTCCATAGTAAGAGAGGTTATAAAGAACACGATGGAGTTCCAAGAAACCTGTGCTGAGATAAGAGAAACTTCCAAAAGGACAATCAACAACACTCCTTTGATCTGGGCTTTATGACAGAGTGGACCAGTCAGAAAACTCTCTTTAGTAAATGACATTTGAAAGTTTACTGGAAGACTGCAAAAAGGCACATAAAGACCTCTCAGACTATAAGAAACAAGATTCTCTGGTTTGATGAAGCCTTGATTAACATCATGTCTGGGGGAAATGTGGCATCAATCACTTGTGCAGTACCATGGCATTCTAATGGTAAAGCACTGTGGTGATAACATCATGTTGTGTGGATGTTTATTAGTGGCAGGGACTGCTGAACAGAGGAAGGTACAGAGATAGACGTAATGAAAGCCTTCTTCAGAACACTCTGGACCTCAGGCTGGACCAAAGGTTCACCTTCCAACAGGACAGTGACCCTAAGCACACGGCAAAGGCAACACAGGAGTAGCTTAGAGACAACTCTGGAAATCTTCTTGGATGTCTCAACCAAAGCCTAGACTTGAACCCATTTAAAAATCTCTGGAGACAAGAAAATAGCTGTCAACTGACAATCCCCATACCTGGTTTAGGATTATACAAAAGCAGTGGATTATTTGAAGTGGTTTCAGATTTATTTTTTTTTTAGTGGGTGTATGGAGTTGTCCCTCTGTTTTTGTGTGTAACCCTCCTGGCATGGCTCTTTAGTTCCCACATCCCAAAGACATGCATGTTAGTCTAATTGCCCCCACAAAACTCATGGAATACAAGTTAACAGCGGACAGGCTTATGTGAGCGTGCCCTGTGATGAGTCGGTGCCTCTTCTGAGGTTGGCTGTTGCATTTTCCCAAGTGCTGCTAGTAGAGGCTCAATGTCTTAGAACCCGGAAGAAGGTGGAAAAAGGGTTACTATGGAATACACTGTTTTATAAGATGAAATGAAAGTGACTCTCTTCTTCCAAAATGGACTGTGATTAGCTGAAGTTTTTAATAAATATTACACATAAAATCCACATATCTAAAAAACAAAAAAGAATATAATTTTATATGTAACATCTGTGTTATCATAAACATGTACTTTAGAGTTTATGTTAAAAAATCAAATATTTAACAGAGTGATATAATAGCTCTGCAGCTAGATTTGCCACATCACCTTGTTCAGTCCTGGCTGCATGCACACAGTATATAATGAAATATACCTCATCGTTCAATCAGTCAACCTGTGCATCGTCAGAATATTATGCCCCATTAACAGCAAACAGCATCTTAAGGCAGTATAGAAAATAAAAAGGGTTATGGCATTAAAAAGTAATACAAATCTTAAAAATCAGTATAGCATAAGTTGTCCCAATAATGTAAGCCACCATAAAGAGTTTGGAGAAAAGCTGACCTGAGGATAGTGCATTACACAGACCATGAAGTGTATTTGAAATAGTCGTTTAGAGCACAGCAAGACATGATTTCAGAGTAACTGAAGAAAGCGGAGTTGTAGAATGTATTTACAGCTATAAAAGAGATGTCACTATCTCTGCCATAATTCATTGTAATACAGCTTTTCATATATATTTCTAGAATTAAAGAAACTGCTTCATAATGTTGTTAATGTATTCTCTTAAATGTGGCAATATGAGATTAACAATTTTGGTATCATGAAGGAATAAAAAAGCAGGGTATACATTTGGCTCTAAGCTAATGTTGTAATATTTATTATTAATTGTTAAGATTGTGCTTGTTTGATTGTTTGACACTAAGATGATAGTAATAAGAGCGTGTATTTTGCTTTACTTGTTATTTGTTCAATTGATTTAAAAATATTAATTATAATTCACAGTCTTTTCATCATTCTTGAATCACTGCACTGCAGTTTTGCTGCCATTATAGAAAGCTGTTAAGTTAATGTAATTATTATAGTGCACTTAGCATACACAGACACTCATACTTCTCTTTAGAGTAATAGACTGCAGAAAGCTACCAAGTATGGTACATTTTCACAGGAATGCTGCAATAATTAACATACTACATTATTCATTAATGACAAAAACGATCTTATGTATTAATCTGAAGCATTTATTAAAAACATGTATTCCAGCTACATGCAAACGGTAAAAGCTTACTGTCTTTTTAGAATTAGGTTTAAGGGTTATTTTTGCTGTATGTGTAGTTAATTGTATTAGTGGTTCTAAGTTAACAAATAAATGAAAAACAGTATTAGAAAGGAATTAACAACAATAACAAAGTGGACAGTAAAGTCACATATGACACTCATCCAGCCACCCTTAACTTATTCGCTCCAAATGACATCATTGTAAATAATAATCATTGCAGTGTGGCATTGTGGTTAGAAAATCTCATTATAAATCACAAGGTCTCCAACTCAATGAGTGACCTCAAAAAGCTCACTAAACCTGCATGTTTGCCTGCATCAATTAAATAAAAATATACAAACAGTTTAATGTTTATGAATCTCTGGTCTTAAAGTAGAGTGAACACAGGGAAGGAAATCAGTTTAAATGTAATAAAGCACATTATTCTCAGTCCAATTCAGGTGTGCAAGGAGTCGGGACCTATCCTGGCAGCAGTAGGAGCAAAGCTGGAATCCACCCTGGACATTTATCCAATCCATGCATCGCAGGGTACATTCTTTCACATATCCGTGAAATCAGTTTAGAGTCTCCAGTTAATCTGTACATGTTTCTGGTGCAAACTCCATAAGGACAATGACCAAGCATGGGATTTTAACTGAGGATACCAGGTTCACAGGGTAGCAGAGCTTACCCTTACAAAACCATGTCACCCTCTGAAATGAAATATATATGAGGTGTGATCAAAACGTACAGTGAATGCTGATTCAGAGCACCATCCAAGAGCAATGTAAAACAATTCAATGCAAGTTCTGACATATCCGTCCTAGAGCCTAGTTTGATGAAGTTTTAACTTGTTTGATAGTGTCAGTCGTTTGTGAGCCACTGTTGAGTTCAAGTGTGTTTTTCAAGTTTGTCATTAATAATGGGTATCGAGCAATGCATTAACATGAAATTTTGTTTCAAATTGCAAAAAGCTCAGGAAAGCATCAAATGTTAAAATTGGTTTATGGTGACACTGCACCGACAATTAAGACTGTTTACAAGTGGTTTGATCGATTTCGTAATGGATCTGACTCGGTTGAAGACGAGAAAAGATCAGGACGTCCTTCAACATCAATAAATGAGGAAAATTTTGAAACGGTTTCATTCCTCATCATGTCAACGCTCCTTGTCACACATCCCTTCTAGTACGACAATTTCTGTCGAATAAAAACATTCTGCTCTGTTTGCATCCACCTTATTCGCTGGATCTGGCACCGTGCAACTTCTGAGCTGTTTTCTAAATTGAAAATGACCATGAAAGGCAAACCATTTCAATCCATTGAGGACATCTAGGCAGCCACGACAGCCTAACTAAAGACACTCTCGAAAGAAAACTTCCATAACTGCTTTGCAAAGTGGCAGGAACATTGGGATAAGTGCTTTCAAAGTGGAGGAGAGTATTTTGAGGGTGACTAGTAGTTGTAAATCTTTTACTGCAATAAAAGTTTCTTTTTTAAAACATTCACCATATTTTTTGATCACACCTCGTAATTATTACTTTTACAAGCTGTGTTACCCATCTAAGAAGGGTTGAAATCTGAGTGACCAGTGACCAGTGACCAGTGACTCAGCATATCCAGCATTAGCGTTTGCAGTGCACCATCTGTTGAAATGTATTTTGCAATGCATGTAATAGATGACACATCACGACCATTTCTAGTAATAAAACACATGACTACAAATGTTTTTCATGTGCCATCTTTTGGAATAACAAATGCAAATGTTTGTAGTAATGCATATTATTACTTACAAATGTTGTAATGCTCCATCTGTTGGAATGTCAGAGACATAGCAACTGGACAGACACACTAATACAAATACACACATTCACTTGTCCTTTTATTAGGGTGGATCAAATGTATTCTAAAATCACTGTGTGATAGCCTTTTTTAGTGTTATGAATTTCAAGCAAGGTCACAGGAAGAGTATACTTTAAGGATGTTCTAGCAATGCTGACAAGTTTGCAGCACTCTCATCTGATCTGTGCCTGTATTTAAAGTTGGAAAACAGTCCTAACTGTTGATAGAAATTTGGTTCTGCTCTTAGAATTCTATCAAATATCCTAAATTTAGTAAGCTACTCCGACCTTTGCCAGGATGAAAGAGAACCTGGTAACTTTCCTATCTTGCTTGTAGCTGTCAGAAGATGGCATTCATAGATTGGCACACACATCATTGGAAAGGCTAAATAATTTGGAAGTACTAGATAATAATGAACTCATAAAAAGACGTCAATTTGACAGAAATAGAATAATAATAATAAATCTTGTATAACATGTGATCGCTCCATCTACACAAAGAATCCATGCACTCTTGACTAAAATTAAAGTGTTGATAATGTTATGTTTTTTGGCCACGGCAAAAAAATAGCTTTACAATGTAATGATAATAGAGTGACAAATAAACCAACAAACCATTTCTCTCTGCCCCAAACTTTAAACATCTCAAAAAGCATGTGGTAATACACACATTTATTTGTTTTCTCATCACTCCATGTGAGGTAATGTTGAAGCAAGTTGCATTCATGCAAATCGCTGGTTTTCTTGGAGTTGTTGGTGTGATTGACCACATGCAAATAAAGATCATCCCCCAGTGTTGGATCAGAATGCATATCACAGTGTCAACCAACAGACGCTCATGGGTGCAAACTGTAACGTAACAAGATGGAAAGACTGAGGCTAACACCATTTGATGGTTAAGCCCAATAATGGGTGTGTTTAATTAACAATGAATGATCCAAATATGTACTTATAGAATCTATTATGGCCAATGGAAATGCCTTCTAAAGTAACAGTTACTGAAACTAGCTATGTCCGTATGGAATTTGCACTAGTATTCTGGAGCTGTTTGGGGTGTCACGTTCACTGTTCCAGCGTTCCCAATCGTTTCCCAGAGTCATGTGTTATGCATCTCTGCATGATTCCCCCTTTTCTTCTGTGAGGCTGTATTTTCTTCTGTATTTATCCAATGGCTGTGGAGTGTCCACCTGCATTTTTTAACCTTCCTAAGCTTGTAAAGTGTAACACAAATGTTCCAGAGGATTGTGAAAAGCAGAGCTCAGCATACTTGTGTGAGTTTTTGTTGTCAGTCACTCATCCAGCCCTGCCTGCGTTGTTACTCTCTGTTCATCACTTCATAGTATTTTAACTCATTTTATCTGAGTATGGAATCACAGCTCTACAGCAGCTGATCAGAAAGCTGCATGGCGGGTTGTTGTTTTTATTGTATTATTATTATTATTATTATTATTATTATTATTATTATTTTATCATTTTTACTTCATGGAGGATTTGCATATTAAATCTCATTTTACCATACAATGACAATAAAGGAATTTGATTCAATTCAACAGAAGAGAGTTGTGTTTACAGGAGAAGATGACTGGCTTCTAAGTCAATTTAAATTTCCAAGAGCTATCCTCTTGGAGCTGTGTGCTGTTAGAATACTAGAATGTATACTTGAAATAATTTTTCTGATCAAATGCATTAAAGTATGTATATTACATTATACAGATAATTTGTTACATTCTTTTAAATAATGTATGCTGTTAATAATTAAACATGGGTACGATGGCGCTGCAGTAGTGATGAGCTGGCGCCCCATCTGGAGATTGTTCCTGCCTTGCGCTGTATGGATGCTGGGACTGGCACAACACTGGATGGACAGATGGATGGAATAATTCAACACGTATTACAAAGATTTTTAAATGCTTCTTAAATGTTTTGGAGAATTGGCTTTCTAAGCTTACAGCTGGTTTGAAATTTATTACAGAGCATATATTGTGGCAATTGGTTACGTGCAGAAAAAAATGGAAGGCCAAGAATTGGGGCTTGGCACGTTTAACTGAGACGGTACTGCTTCAATAAATTATTTCATCAAGGGTCACGTGTGCCAAAGCATGTATCTTGCAGGAGGCAGGAACAATCCCTGGACAGGGTGCCAGCGCAACGCTACCACTGCACCACCATGCCCCCATGTTTAATATATGCTTTAATGCATTTCTTCATGAAAATGATATGAAGCATACATCTTAGTATTCTGAAATGTTCAGAGAACTGTAATATCACGAATGTACTGTGTTCTGTGTGGAATTCAGTGTCTGCACTCTCCTGTTTAAAAAGAGAAAGCCTATTTAAGCACGTAGTGATTTAATGACTGACTGACTGATTTGTGCATATAGAACACATAGAATACAAAGCATTAAACGTGCTACTTTAGTTACAATGGGATTTAAGAAACTCTAGTAAATAAAAAATTGATTTTAAAAATAAGTTTTACGACATACTACTTTAATGACAAAAAAAAACTACGAGATTACAGTGGATTTTCAAGATTAAAATCGACATTTCAACCTTTTTTTCTTCACCGTGACCCTATTTTTTTTCTTTCTCCGTACCCTAATACTCTTCCGTATGACACTCAGACGGTGGGCAACAACTCGCATTTTCATATTTGATATCTGATTACTTTTTTTATTTCAGGCACTGTGCTACTTTCTGAATTTGAACTTTCATGTGTCTCCGCCACCTTGTATCACTCGATCAACTTCCTTTTTTTGCTTATACCACAGCTTAAGCCAACCAATGGTACACTTTTCCTTGCCATTTGCATTTGCTGAAATTCTTGTCATTTCCTCATGATTTTGCCATTGTCATTTCACAAGACGCTAAACTTAAAGGACTATTTATATTGATTTGCATATCCAAAGGTGCGTAATTCCAGGAGGAGTCGGGGTGGGGCGGCAGGCGCATGCATGTGCATTACATTTCACACTGACTGGTATTTATGGAGCAGAAGTGCGCGGAAGTTGGCTTACACATGGTTTTGTGCATCTGCATTTTTTTTTGTGTGTACACATATTTCCATTTTTCCCCGTACACCATGTTTTAGTGTGAATTCTACACACATCATTATATACGAGGACCCATGTTATTATTATGAGTTAAAAATAGCTAGAAAACCCTACCATATCAGACGGAAGAGGACTAACTGGTATTGCCACTAATGTGAGTAGGAGAGCTACACATTAAGTAGGCACTGCACAGACTGTGAACTAGGTGAAAGGGTTAGAAACTGCATAGACAGACATCATGAATTACTGCCGTAGGTTTAGACATTTCCAGAATATTCTGATAACTGCGAGAAAGCAAAAGAATGGGTGAAGGTTTATTTATGTTGATTATTGGATAAATGTTGTAAATAATATTTATGAATTTCACTGTACTGTATACACATGACAAAGCAATTACCACTACTACTACTACTACTACTAATACAGCTTCTGCTACTGCTACTTCTGTTTGTCATCTTAAAATGCTGCCAGATAACTGAAACTACCCTGTTTACTGTCCATTTTCAGCATTACTTACAAATAAGCCTGAGGTTTTACTTCTTCCTTGATCAGGGCCAGTGCATTAAATACTGTTGCTTGAGGCAATGCACATTTTTTCCAACTCTTTTATACTGTATGCTTATTAAGCAGAAGACGGGACATTTAATCCACATACAATGCATATTGCAGGTATACACTTCATGATACAATGCTCCCAACAATACAGTGTAGCCTTGGAACAATGGAGAAAATAATGAATATTATTCTGGAGAAAAAATGTGAAAAATGATTAGCTTTAAAACAAATTAAACACTCAAAATGTGCTGAAAATGTGGCAGTTCCTCCCCACTTCTGTTTGAAATTTTTTTTATTGAGTTTTGCAATCACAAAATTGAAGGTGAAACAAACCTTGGTTGTTCTTCTCAACTCACACACTTCTCTAAGTACCTTGGCAATTTCAAACTCTGTACTGTAGTTAAAAGTTACCTGCAAGTTTTTTTTTGTTTTTTTTTTTAATTTTTATTTATTAATTTTATTACAATCAATACATAGCAATCAAGTTTTTACAAAAAAAGAATTATGCTAAGAACAGATCGATCCCCACCCTTGAGAGAGAGAGCAAGCCAAACGGTGTAAAATTTAAGGTTTGTAAAAATACCTAAATCAACAAATTCTCTGTGCTTTATAAACTCATTTCAAAATATTACTGATTAGATCCTGCCATGTTTTGAAAAAGGTCTGCACAGATCCTCTAACTGAGTATTTGATTTTTTCCAATTTTAAATAATATAACACATCGGTTTCCCACTGACTTAAAAGAGGAGAGTTTGGGTTCTTCCAGTTTATCAGAATAAGTCTGCGTGCCAAAAGTGTAGTGAATGCAATCACAATTTGTTTGTCCTTCTCCACTTTAAGACCCTCTGGAAGAACCCCAAACACAGCTGTTAATGGGTTAGGAGGGATTGTGAGTCCAAGGCTGTCTGAGAGGTAATTAAAAATTTTTGTCCAGAATAATGTTAATTTGGTGCAGGCCCAGAACATGTGACCTAGTGAGGCTGGGGCTTGGTTGCAACGTTCGCAGGTTGGATCATGCCCTGGAAACATTTTGGAGAGTTTTAGTCGAGACAGATGTGCTCGATATATAATTTTGAGTTGTATAATTGTATGCTTTGTGCATATGGAGCACAAGTTTTAAATAAACACAATGCATAATTGTGAAATGTGTGTATGACATTTTGATTTTCAGAAGCTTACAGAGCAGTGAGGCAGTGCAGATTGTGCTATGCAAAATTTCAGACTTTTAAAATAAAGTACTGATTAAAAAACAAAATATTTACTTATGATATTTAAAGGTAGTATATAAATAAAACATTGGATGTGTATGTTATTCCTAAGGATCATGCTTCACTATGATTTTAGCATTATTATTTTATAATATTTAACAAAAATACCCAGTAACTGTGAGGTTAAAACACTAGCAAGTGTATTATTGTGCTACCCCAATTATAAGAGCAGCAGAACCTTATGGTTTCTATATCTACTACTTAACTCCTATGTCCCTTTTTAGGACAATAAAATGGACAGTCAATGACTGAAGAGACTGATCACTGCTCAAAGAACGTTATTTTCAAACTGGATATTGGTATAAGTGTGCGTTTGTGCATGAGTGTGCAATAAGCTAATATTCCATAAAGGGTTGGGAAATGTCCACTTCTGTGGACTTCTCTTTTTCCACTTGTGTTTTCACTTGTTTTACAATGATTATGATTTTACTGATTGATTGATCGATTGCTAATATATTTATGCATATATTTATTAATTACATTTTTGAGTAATTATTATAAAATATATCCTCTATATTCTTTGAATATAACTTACCATTTGGATGTAGACGATTTAACTTTTTTCACATTTATTTGATTAGGTTGGGAAATGCACAAGCAGAGACTCGGGCCCTGCATCACCCTGTATTGGGTTAAGCAAGTCACCAAATGAATGGATGAATGGATATTGAGAGCTTCAAACTTTAAACATATCTACATTACCTAAAGGATATAAAGATTATTACTGTCTGTATAGGAAGGTGGGAGGTTACCAGACAGAGTGGGCTGTAAACTGTATAGAGAGGTGTTAGGAGCACACAGTGCATTGCCACACCCACCACACAACAAACCAACTCAGGATCCAGATTAGGACCCAAGTGCAGCCATGCAATGGGTGATACCTCAGCACCACACTGGTTCAGATGTAGTGGAACAGTGCAAGGTTTTTTATGGTGGCAGAAGTGCCAATTCTGCCACCAACCTACAAGTTTTTCCCTGCTGGTAGGAGAGCCTACATGCAGGGATGGATGCAAATTAACGTCATACCCAGGACGGAGCAATTGCAGGTTAAGGGTCTTGTTCAAGGGCCCAAGAGAGCAGAGTCCCTTTTGGCATTTTATGGGATTCGAACCGGCAACCTTGCAATTGCCAGTGCAGATCCCTAGCCTCAGAGCCACCACCCCAAACTGTATAGTACATATTTAAATTTTGTTTGCAATTGACTTTCTAGATTCTTTCTTAACAATGTTGCATTTCGTGGTCTTGGCAGGTCTTCAGTCTTCTGTGAAATGCTATACAAAAAATTAATTGTGGATCCAATTTGTATTAGTTTTCTGTGGCAGAATTGCTAGAAAAAACCTTACTGGTCATAATCATTCTTTAAGTCCATCATTTTTACAGCATGCCAAGCAAATTTTATAATATGCTATATTCTGGAAATGGCCCAGTTGAGTGAAAAAACCTTTAGCAATTTTATAAAATGTAGAAAATTTTAATAAGACTCTTCTCTATATTCACATATATCATTCTGTGTGGTCTTTGATTACAAAGTCATCTGCATATTATAATATTGAACATAAAAGGGGATGAATTTTGGAGGAGGCAAATTTAATATACTGTATTTAAAAATAAATGGTATTTTTTTAACAGAAATGACAGCTGCTGTTTTTACTAACAAGATCAATAAGCAGTCACTTCTCCTGATCTTTTCTACTACACAGTCCATGAACCTTGCAGCTGAAGATTGAAGAGAAATTTGATTTTTTTTGTGAAGCTGGTAGATTTAGGATTTTCAGAAAAAAAAGCTGTATCAACAAATTTGTATTGCCTGCAGTTGGGTCCTCTTATGTGTGATAAAGCCAAAAATCTGCCAGCATCTTATAAGATATGCTGAAGATGATGAAATTGAACCCGTGGTGTAAGGATGGACTAATAATAAATGAAAGTCTATGACAGGAGTTGTTATTTATTTGGCAAGTTTCTGGAAAGTAAGCTGATTCTGAAATAAACTGCCCAAAGGGGGAATCTTTCATCCCAATTACCAGCGACATTATTTTTATTATCCAATAGAGAGGGCAGCCCATTTGTCAATGAAATTGGAGGTGCAAACAGTCATTTATTTTAAATTGAGCTTTATGCAAATTCTTAAAACTCTAAAACACAACAGCAAACATCTTTATATCATTTCTACACTATAGATCTAAAAGGTTTCAGACAACTGACCATCTCACCTATATGAGCTTGGGCACTTATATGCAGTTGTTTCCCTTAACAGCTATAACAGCCTGTGAAGGCTCTACACAAATTTTGGAGTGTGTCAGTGGAAATTTCTACCCATTCAGCCAAAAAGCATTTGTGAACTTAGGTAATGATGTTGGATAAGAACACCTGGTTAGTAGTCGGCACTCCAATTTATCCCAAATGTTTTCAACAGAGTTGAGATCAGGGCTGTATGCAGGCCACTAAAGTTTCTCCTTATGTTGTTGGACCTAGCTTTGTGCACATGAGATACAGTCTTGCTGGAATAGAAAAACTGCTTCAAATTTGGAAGTGAAAAACTGTCTAAAATGTCTGTAGCATTAACAGTACCCCTCACCGGAAAAAAGCGGCTTGGCCCAAACCCAGAAAAACATCCCCAGACCATTATCCCTCCTTCACCAAACTATACAGTAGGCACTATGCAGTCCAGAAGGTACCCCAATTTGTCCATCAGACTGCCAGATAGTGCAGCTTCATTTATCGCTCCAGAGAATACATTTCCACGGCTCCAGAGTTCAGTGGTGAGGCGCTTTACACTACTCCAGCCAATGCTTGGCATTGGACATAGTGATCATAGGCTTAAGTGCAACTGTTCGGCCATGGAAACCAGTTTCATGAAGTGCTAGACATAAAGTTCTTATGCTGATGTTGCTTCCTCAGACAATTTGGAACTCTGTTGTTTCTGATTACGTACTATACACTATATGTATTATACCTGTCTGAGTTGCTTCAGCTTCACAGTAATAGAAACTACAGTTGTCCGGGGCACATCTACCAGAGCAGAAATTTCACATAGTGACTTGTGGCAAAAGTGGTGTCCTATGACATTGCTATGATAAAAGTCACTGAGCTCCTCATTAAAACCCATTCTACTGCCAATGTTTATTAATAGAGATTCCATGGCCATGTTCTTCACTTTATGCACATATTAACCATGGGTGTGACTGAAACACCTGAACTTAATAATTTGGAGGGTTGTCTACATACTTTTCAGCTTCCCCTCCATAGTATTTTGGATGTGGCTTTCTGATTTGAGCACATTATGCAATAAACAAATAAAACAAACCAACACAGTAATCCAAAAAGTGGCAGAGCAGTGCAATGTTGGTTACAGATGATTTGAGTACCTTTAAGGAACCCACTTCTTTATCTAGAGCTTTATGTGTGAATGTTTTCCATGTTAGAAGTGACCACGTTGCCCCAATATGTGTGAAGAAGCAAATCCACGCCTGTATTTGGGAAGGGGCGAAAGCCACATTCTTTACATTACGACATGTCTCAGGACCCCATACTTAAAGGTCTCGTATCCTAAATTAGTGCAGCAGAACTGGCTTCATGATGCTCCATATTAATAGCAGAGTAGAACTAAGTGCTGCTCAGGCAAACACTTATACAGGAAGTATTGCTTTCTGTTCTCATCCTCATCTGAATTCTGAGACATACATTTAAATAAAAATTAGCTAGTTCTGATAACTCTAAGGATATCTGGTTTGAAAGTTATGTCAAGTCCTTAGTTAAACGCGGCACATGAGCATAATTGATTAATATAAAGTGACACTCATTTTTTAATTTAAATGAACCCTCCCACACACACCTTATTAATCCATTGAAAAGGAACATGACCCTAGGAATTCTTTTTTTTTTCTTGTTTAAACTCAGGACCAATGGGCACACTCATGATATCTACAGAACTAGTCCTTAGATACCATGAATGAGGAGAATTGCATATGTTCTTCTTAAACCATATGAGCGCATGTCTTACTACATGTCAGATTAAAGCTTGTCCAAACAAGGGTGACATATTAAGCTTCTTCTGAAGCCATCTGGGGATTGGTGGACCAAATGTAGACCTACTTGTTCAAGATTTTAAACTTGACAGATGCCCAGAGTGCTATAGAAAGACATCACTGCATAGCAAGTACAGGCCTTTTGAGGTAACTGTTGGAATGTGATGGCAATAGAAATTCCACAACAAGGGAACTGATTAGCGAGGGCTGCCATGGAATTGTGGCCTACTGTAAAATGTGGAAATAAAAAGGGTATTCTGAGAGGTAAGTGTCAGGATTTGTCTGAGACTTTGCCCCTGCCACTCATTTCACCTGCCATTTGCTCTTGGCTACTGGACTTGCGCTTATAATTTGATTGGACGAGCAAGAGAAATAAAAGAAGGAACAGCAGGGAACCTTTTGATATGTCTTTTATTCATTGCTCTTTGAAAGTTGGAAACAATAGATAGATGAATTAGTGACTGGGCTATGGGAGATCTGCAGCTTGTTGGCATCTTTTAAGTAAATAAATAACTAATACGCTCGGGCAGGGGAGTAGAGCAGGTGCAACCATATATTGCCTTGTTGGCGCACGCTGCTGGTCTGATTGTCTCGTTATCATCTCAGGAAGGCATCAGGCAATCGCACCTGCAACCCTCTCCGGTGCATAAAAGTGGAACACAATACAAAAATTTTGGCAGAAAGAATGAAGAGGGAAGAAGGAAAGACCCATGAGAGCAGTATGGGGCAGGACAAGCCAGACAGCCAGCCAGCTAAGGAGGAAACACAGCACAGTCGTGGGCCCTGCGAAGGAGCGATGGATTAGTGCTCTAGGTGGTGGTTCACCCCATTGATTATTTTTGCGGAGTGGTAGCGAGTATGGTGGAATCCTCCCCAGGGATTCGAGGTACAAATGCAGGAGCACAAAGGAAGACAGGAAGACAACTGGCCCTGAACGATCTGATGAGACCTGCGTGAGGCAGTCAAGATGGGAGTCAGGTAGTGAGGACATTGCTGCTGAGTCTCCGCTGGCTGAGAGAGTCATGGGTGAGCCAGGAGATGAAGAAGGAGTTAGGCTGGGCTCATCCAGGAATAGAAGAAACATCATTACTCTCATTTTAACTCTGATTTTATCTCACGGATAACCACTGTTTTGATAGATTATTTATTGATTTATTTTTTGATGCACTGCACTTTTGACATATTTCTTTTTGACTTCATTTTAATAATAGCATTTGACTTTTTTCACCCACCACTTACTATGGGTGTGTATGTATCTTCATCTTCCTGGCTTATCCCAATTATATTACTGACAATTGCCGGTTGAAGAAGCTCCCGCATGTAGTAGGGAGCATGGAGTGAACTTGCACCGTCACAGTGACAGGAAGCCATGAGCAAAACTATGAAGGCAAATACAGTATGAAGAACCATGACACAAATATTTCAACAAAGTACTGAAGCATGAAGTAGGTACATAACACCACTGAGAGAAGGTTTGAATGAAAACAAGTCAATGATAAAGCTTGAGGGCAATAGAGAAGTCTACCAGGAGCACACGTACAGTAGACCGCCACGACCTTAGGTGTACTAAATTTAAAATATATCATCCTGCTGCTAACTTTGCTAAAGGCAAAAAGGAACATTTCTACATCAAAAACTTATGATTTTAAAATGTTGGCATCAATAAATGAGAAATTGTACATTTTTAAATGTTTTTAGGGAAAAATGAAATGTTGCAAAATCCTTAAAAGAATGCAAAATATTTAATTGAATAAATTGTCCTTCATTTGAAAACACACACTATTGGCTTGTATGTTAATTTGACCTACTGTAGTCTTAGTATAAGAATAAAATGGCAAAGCTCTCTTCTGTCTTCTGTTCATCAAAGAGCAGCTACATAAAATGATAATTTAATTAAACAATCCTTTAAACAATTAAGAAGACAATTATTCTACAGCTGGAAAAGGTCTTTCTTAGCTAAAGCTGTAAGTATACAGAGTATATTATTTATACAGCCCTCGTGTGTTAGCTGTGTCTCCTTGCATTCACTCATGTATAAAATATAAAAAAAAATTCCAATCAATTCCTTTTGTTAAGCACACTGATGAAATAAAATAAAAGTACTTTAGAAATGGTACTTATTATGCAGATTTTATGCAGGCACAAACAGATTATGAACTTATGAGAGGCCTTTGAAGCTACAGCTTGTGTTTTTTTTTTCTTGCATTACAATATATATCAGGTGATATACAATCCTTATAAAAAATAGCAGGCACATGTTCTGTAAATTACTGTAATCTGTATGGTGTCCTACACATTTTGATTAGATTATTCATTACTTTCTTTCAAAGAGAAGAACTGCTAAGTATGTATAATGGGCAAAGCAAAGACACATAGATACAAAAATAAATGCAGGCACACAATGCATTAGTGATAATCTAGTAATTAGCAAACATATAACTGAAACAATTAAAACAAATCTTCTCAGAACCCAGAAGTATATCATGTTTAACATATGAAATACGATTAGGACTACTTACAACAGCCATAGTTTGTATGTAATTGAGTGCTGTATGAAATAAAGTATGACATCAGATACTTAGTGGGTGCAATGGTAGCACAAGTGCTGCTGCTTCACTGATCCAGTTTTGAGTTTGAATTCTGCACCTACTCGTTGTCCGTGGTATGTGTGTATGTTCACCCTGTGTATTTGGGGGTTTTGTCCAGCTGCTCCTGTCATCCTCCCATAGACCGTGTGTTAAAATAAATGGCATCAAGTGGGTCCTGTGATGTACTGGCATGCTGTCCAGGGCGGTTTCCTGCTATGCACCCAAGAGCTGCCAAGATAGGTTACTGCTCTAAACACATTGAACTTTATTAAGCAGCTTCAAGAATGTTACATTTGCAGTATTAAATATTGGGTTAATAATACAAATATGTACTACTGCATTTGTTTGCATTTTAGACTAGCAGCATGTTAAATTTTAAACAAATAGCCGAAAACATTAAACAAATGTTTCCCACAATGACATATAAAGATCTACATTTATGACAAAGAAATGTAAACAGTTATATATTATATTTTTTAAATTGCTTGCCTATTAAAATCTTATCCTAAGATACTCATCTTCTCTGTTGCCTGAAAAACTTAAAAGGGATGTGCAGTGTTAATCTTAGGTAAATTTTCAAAGAAATAAAAATATTATATTAAACTGTAATATATTTAAAGTGCCAATTCCTGCAAGTATAGTGCTTTTTATTAGGTCCTCAGGAATGTAA
Organism: Polypterus senegalus; assembly: GCF_016835505.1. Classification (NCBI taxonomy): domain Eukaryota; kingdom Metazoa; phylum Chordata; class Cladistia; order Polypteriformes; family Polypteridae; genus Polypterus; species Polypterus senegalus. Next base: position 102,623,383 of record NC_053156.1, on the reverse strand, counting down.
AACAAAACAATATAAGCTATGATTATTGGGCAAAAAACATATAAATTTATCTAAATCATGTTTGGAAGAAATGTAGTAACATTGTGGGCCACTCTTAATGAGCCACCATATTTCTGTTATTTTTTGGATTATATTGCCATTAGTATCTTTTTTGTGTATATTCTTCAACAACAAAAAAAAATAAACTGTATAATAAATAGAGCAGGAGCAGACTTTTGATAGTTAATTGTATGTTAAAGAGATCTTTTCGGAAGTGTAATAAGTTTAAAAATAGGTATTTGGCTCCACCTGGTGGATATTGCTATCAAACTCTGGAACCAGGTTTACAACTAGCAGTATGCAGGATGCAAATGAGAGTAGTGAAGCAAAAATCATTAATACGTTTTAACCTCTATGTAAAAAAAAATCCACTTTTGAAATGCCTAAATGTTTCAGAGTATATGTTATATTTTTAAATAACTTGCCTTTCGGCTATTTTTGAACAAATTTAGGGTTGCAGTGTTAAAAGGGTTGCAAAAAGAAATAAACAATATATTCAATTGCAATTTACTTTGAAATAATATATGTTTATAATACAACTTTTGAAAAGGGATTAATGGTATAGTTGCTATTAAATCTTAACATATTTTACGTTCACTCAGAGAATAAGAAGAGTTACTCTTAGCACATGAAAAATAAAACATATTGATTGACATGACAATAGTGGAGTTTATAAAAATTATTAACTTTGGAGGATAAGTAAAGATTAACTAAGGTGGGAAATTAGTGGTAAAAGTAATCTAATCCTTGAATAACTTCTTGGGCACAGTCATCAGCTGTTTATCTTTCTGTGGAGAGAATGATGACCTTGTCAAGAAGTTTACTTACCTCAGCAGTGACATTCAGTTGTCTGGTAATTCTTTTTATGAAGTCAGTAGATGGATTGGAAGGGCATGGGGGGGTCATGAAGTAATTAGAAAGGGGTATTTGGCACTCCCGATATCTCTACAAAAGAGCAAAGGTCCAGGGGCCTCATGCATAACGCTGTGCATAGAATTTGCACTATAACATGGCGTACGGACAAAAGCGGAAATGTGCGTACGCACAAAAAAATCCAGATGCATAAATCTGTGCGAACGCCATCTTCCACGTTCTTCCGCTTCATAAATCCCAGTTAGCGTGAAAAGTAACGCACGTGCACGCGCCGCCACTCCCCAAACAAATTATGCCTCTTTGAATATGCAAATCAATATAAATAGCCCTTGAGCTCAGCGTTCTGTGAAAAGGGCAAAGGCAAAAGCACAGGAAAAATAAAAGAATTTCAGCGAATACCAAGTGGAGGCAAGGAAAAACATACTATTTGTTGGTTTAAACATATCTAGTCTCCTTTCATTAATAAGGTGTTTTCGCCCAGAGACCTGACACTCACTTCTTTTTATCCTACCATTTTCTGCAAACACTGGCTCACATAATGTATGAAAATTCCAGAAAAGTTGGAAGGCTGAACCACCACATCTGTCATCAACAATAATACCATATTATCAGTTGCTTATATCATGCATTATTCTTTTGTTTGCTCAAATGAAATCCAAGGCTCCATCTATGTTTGCTCTGTACATTGATGCCATGTGATTGGCTCTTTGGAGGATCAGCCTATTTTTGCTATTAAGTGTATCTAATAAAGTGACAAATTTTCTGTTACTGGCCTGGCTGGAGATACACTTTCCACTCTCAAAGGCCACATAACCCACTGGCCATGACCCCATAACCCAAATGTGGACAAATTTGTTGGTGCCCTTACAGTTCATTAAAAAAGTGCCTCCTGAAAAGTGATGAAATAAAAAGCAATTGTCCCATGTATACCTGCGTGCCTTTGATATGTCGTCAAGTAAAGTAAAACACGTATGAAAAGAGAGTATTGCTTATTCTACAAATGTGGCCTGGACACATTTGTTGGTACCCCTAAAAAAGATCATGAATACATTGGATTAGAGTGATTTTTCAAAGTAACTGTTTTATTTAATTACAGTAGTATCACACATGTCTCCAATCATGCAGTCAGGCATTTAGCCTATTTATTTGGAGAAAAGCAGTCACTCTGCTGTTTGGTGTCATCATTTGTCCCACACTGAACAAGGGCCAGAGAAAGTAGGAGAGAGTTGTCTGAGGAGATCAATAAGAAAATTATAGGGAAACATCTTAAAGACAAAAGCTATGAGACCATCTCCTTTGACTACTGTTGAAAATATTAAGAAGTTTAAGGTCCATGGGTCTATGGCCACTGGAGGAAAATCAACCCCCAAATGAGCAGAATGATAGTGAGAATGGTGATAAAAAGCCAAGGACAACTTCCAAAGAAATATAAGCTGACTCCAGGATCAAGTTCATTCAGTATCTGATCGTGCCATCTGAGTGACAGTGGGCTCAATGGAAGAAGAACCAGGAGGACTCGATTGTTGAAAGAAAACATTAAAAAAGCCAGACTGGAATTTGCTAAAATATGTGTTGACAAGCCACTTGATGTCTAGGACCATATCCTTTGAACAGATGAGGCAAAACTGGAGCTTTTTGGCAAGTCACATCAAGTCTATGTCTACAGACAATAAAATTAAGTTTTTAAAGCAAAGCACAACATACTTACTGTGAAACATGGAGAAGGCTCAATTATGTTATAGGGTTGTTTTGCTGCATCTGGTATGAAGTGCCTTAGGTCTGTACAGGAAACAATGAAATCTCAAGACTATTAAGACATTCTTGAGTAATTTACTACCCAGTGTCAAAAAGCTCTGTCTCAGTCACAGGTCATGGATCCTTCAACAGGATAGTGACCCAAAACACACAACTAAAAGCACCCAATAATGTCAAAAAATAAAACATTGGACTATAATGAAGTGGACTTCTCCGAGCCCTGATTTGAATCCTATTGAAAATCTATCGAATTACCTGAAACATGCAGTCTGGAGAAAGCAACCTTCAATCCTGACACAGCTGGAGCAATTTGCATTTTGCACACGCAGAGTCGGCCGAACTACCTATTGACAGGTGTCAACATCTCAATGAGAGCTACAGGTATTGCTTGTTTGCAGTCATTGCCTCTATTAGTTGTGTTACAAAATATTAGATTAAGGTTCCCATAATTTTTTTTCATGCCGTTTTCTCTTGTGTTATTCCTTGAGATATTTTGTTGAATCAAAACTCTAAAGCAAAGTTTGATATTTGTTAAATACAGAATAAGCAATGATGGGTACCATTTACTTTAACTGCTGGAAAAGACCCACCTTCACTGACAGTGGGGTAAACCAAACTTTCCTTTAGACAGGGAAGAGCTCCACCCAAGAGGACGCTAAGCCAAAAATCAGAACAGGTTTCAAACATCATGTCTCTTTTAATGAATTATGATCATAATAAAAGCTGCACAATAGCAAAGAGGTGTACAAAACAAACTAAACGTGTCACTGAAGACTTTCCAAACTAGTCTTTGCCTTCAGTAGAACCTTTCATGTAACCTACTGTTACACTGTGTAAAGAGTAAACTGACACTAAAAACAAATGCAAATTAATAAGAAAAGAATTAGGAAAAAGGTGCAGCATATATTCAAAACTAGCAATAAACTTTAAAACTTCTAAGTGAAGAGCTGAACAAAAAACAAAAAAGCCACTATGCTGAAATCCGACATGGCAGCTTTGAAAAGTTCTGAATCAGCATCAGTGTATTTTCCTTTAAATATTGTAAAATGCTTTACAAGAACCAGCCTAATATTTTTCCATCTCCTACAATGAATGAAGTGTTATTTGCATATGAGGTTCAATGATTTTACTACTTTGGTGTCTAAGGCATCGGATTGTTATTGCCAAGGTTACTTATTCAGTCCCCACCTCCGGCAAACTGTGTGACTCATTTCACATTGTCCTCACTTCCTGCACTTCCTTCGTAACGTTTGAATTAAAACTTATGCTTTCAATTTTTCTTTGAATAGAGCAGTAGTTTAAATAACCTTGGTTGGAGTATCAGTGTTCCACTACCTCACATCCACCCACATTCCCAATTAAAACATGCATGCATATACAAGTCTCCCGGTCCTTCCCTGCTCCAGGCGTCACGGTGAGGCAAGGTCCATGGTCGTCTGCCACACTGTCCATAGTAGCTAGTTTGGTGTTCTATGCTGCAGTCTCATGGGGATGCAGTTTGAGCTCAGAAGAAGTACAATGCCTGAACAAACCTATCAGGAAAGCCTGCTCCATCACAAGGCAAACCCTGGATACACTGGAAGAGAGGATGATGGCAAAATTAGCTGCTATCATGAAAAATTCCCTCTGATCCCTGCAGGTGGTGCTGTTTTGGAGCACTTTTAGCCACAGGCTCAATCCACCACAGTGTGCTAAGAAGCGCCTCTGGGGTCTTTTCTTTTGCCCACTGCTATCATTTTGAAATTTCTGCTCAATATACATTTATTTATTTTTATTGATTTACTGATTGATTGATTGTCATGTGACTATTTATCCTTGTTTTTTATGTTTCTGCTGCCATTTGAATCCAAATTTCCCCTTGCAATTAATAAATTATATCTAATCTAACAACAAACTTGCCCATATCATGATGTACCCTTGTGACATAATAGGTGATTGGTAATGAGTGCAACTTCACCTTCAGTACTGTGAGGAGGTAGTTTACAAATGTTAAGGAGTTTTGTTGCTTTGGGAAAGGCAAGCCTGCAGTAGCCTGAGAAATCAGAGGTTATTTGCTCTATTGTATGACATGCCACAGGGCTCTCAGTTTTGCAGGGGTGTAAAAAATCTGTATGCATTAATTTATTTCAAGCATCATTTACAAGCTCCCTTGTCAGAAGGGCAGCATGGGAGAATTGAAAGAGCAAAAAATAAGTAGCACAGTTCAGTTCTAATGCTTCTTTCTTACAGATGATATACAGCAGACTAATGAAAAAAACAGATTTTCCAGTTTCTTTTAGAAGTTCATCTACATCATTAATCTCATCAAAAGCCAGCATGTGCCAGGCCCTTTACCAATGCTGAATTAATGTTTGTGGCAGAAATGTTAGCAGGTTGATTGAAAAGCATATTTTAATACCAAAAACACTTCTAGTTTGGTGCTTTTAAAAAATCACCACTCCGAGTATCCATGTATCCATATGTTATTAAATCCACTTAATTTTACTGAGGCTTAGAATTGTTAATTATTCAAATTTAACCATCTTTGGCATGTGGGAGGAAGGCTGGAGTATCTTGCAAAAAAAACCAATATTAAAATATAGACAGAGAGGCTTTAAAATTCACACTGAATCAAAACAAGTCTGCAGGAGTCGTGCAATAGTAGTGGTAACCACTGCAGCATGGGCCACACAGAAATGAACTTAAGGCAAACATAGAGTACAGTGTGAGTGACAAATCTTTTAAATATACAGTACATAGTGAGACGTCCTACTGTTAAGGATTTAGATAGATAAACTTTATTTGTCCCCAGGGATAAATTTGGCTTTTTATAGAACCTTAATAAAGAAATAACTATTACTATTTAATGACAAACAATGTCCTTCTCAAAGACACACCAAAATTACTTAAGAAGAAGGAAAACATCTGACTTGGGTAAAGTAAAAGAGAACAGTTCCAGTCGCAGTGAGACATTACATAGGTGTATTGCGGTGGGTATAAAGGAACCCCAGTTGCGTTTCTTCACACACTTCTACTGAATTAATTTGTTGGCTGAAAACACTCAGTGTATCAGAGAGAAGATGTGCAACATTGTTTATAATGGTGCTCAGTTTTGTTTTTCATACTCTCCTCCACTACTTCCTCCATGCTGTCGAGAGTGTCTGCCTTATTAATTAACTTCTTAATTCAATGGTCTTCTGTGAGTACAGCTGACATAGGACACTTATTGATAATAAAGGAAGTAAAGATAGTTTTTCAAAACCTTAGTATGTTAAAGACAGCACCAGGGAAGATTATTTTAATACAGGGGTGCAAAGCATATGGCCTGCGAACCACATACAGCCTCTCCCCAAAATATTCTGGTCCAACCTGCGGTCAGATTAGTCAAATACAGGAACAAAAAATTCAACATGTGAAATGCAGTTTCTATTTTATCCATTATGGCTAGTAACGGTGTTATGGGGCGTTCCACTACCATTTTAATTTAAAAAAATGTCTAGAAAAAATGTCTTTATGGAAGAAACAAAAGGTAGATTCTAAATATCGAATGTTCTAGGAGAAATTACTGCATATTTTTATGGGAAGTAAACTAGCAAGTGGCTGTTTCTAAGGAATTTTAATTATTATATTCAAAGGCACAAATAAAAATATCATAGTAAAAAAATACTTCAGATATACAGGCCAGCTAACAAACAGACAATATCAATGAGTTAACTGCAGCTCGTAAGAAGCAGCATTCTGTTTTCACTCATAGTCCTGAGATGAATGATGCTGTTCTGAAGGTGAGCTATATTAATACCAATAAAACTGCATCCACATCAAAGTGATATTCTGAAGGGGTCTTCATTGAAACATGTATGTTTGAGGGCAGCTGAAATAATGTGTCCCAACAAGTGACAGCGTTTTCCAAGTATAAGTTGGTTGAGAGAAATGGTAGCAGGCAGAATTATGGACTTATTGCAAGATTCGGGCAGGCAATTTAGTAAAAAAATTAAGGCATTTATTTGTTTTTTTATTGAAATAGATGATACCACTGATAGTGTGTCTGAACTTGCAGTTTTTATCAGAGGTGTAGATCAGTCTTTAAATGTCACTAAACAGATGGACACAACTATTACTAGTGACATTTTCAGTTGTTTGGTTGGATCATTGAAGTGAATTTGGCTCATGCTATTACTCTGGCCTTTGATGGTGTACCATCAATGTATGGGGAAAAGCAGGGGTTTATACTACCAACCATAGAAGAAAAGTTGGCCATCAGATAGGGGCATATGTGTTTTCACCCCAGGATGCAGACAGTGGATTTTGGTAAATTTAGTTGACAGAAACTTTCTGCCATCAACAATTCCACAATTTACATACAGTCTGTTATTTTAATGTCCTTACATGAAATACATAAAGAAATGTTGACTGAATAAAGTTCTTCAAGCAACAGGACTTGTAATATATGGATTAGCCCTAATTTCTACAAATAGTAAAAATATGCACAAGAGATGATGGAGCAAGCCAGTTCAGGCTGACTGTAGTATGGTTGCACAAGACAGGAGTTCAGCCTTACACACAATACAATTAAACAATTGTAGCATTTCCACTTTTAAATTTCTGTGACCAGAAATGATGATTTGCCAGGTGAAATTTATTTTAGAGCTGGCAGTCATGGGGGCCTCTGATGATCAAAGTAATTCTAGTCTAGCTCTGTGAAAAAATTTAGAAGCCAATGCTTTTCTGTTCCAAGACATTTTCACGTACCAAAACTAGGCAGGCACAAAAAGAGAAAGAGTGCTTAGCATGGTTATGGGAAGGTGCATATTTTCTAAAATTATACTCTGGCATAGAGAAATTTAAAGAAAAACCAGCTCACTTGTGCAGTTTAAATACTGTAATGGACGGCATGTCTGAGCTGGCATCTCTGCTGGGATGGATCCTGGTCCATTACCTGGTTGGAAGGCAAGGGGAAAGAAAAAGAAGGAGATTTCCTGTCTTTGCCATGAAATTATCAAAAAGTACCAACAGTTTGTGGAGTATGTCAGCATCCCGGTAGGGGCAGATAAAGGATCCATACATGCTCAGGGGGAATATAATAGGAAGCAATCGGGGAGGACACCATATCCTAGATGGCAGCATTCCTGGGCCTTGGTACTCAAATGGATACCCACAGGACATGCTGGGAATTGTAGTGCCGTCGACCAGCCCTGTTAGGCTCCATGGGCCCTGCCAGAGGGTGCTGCAGGAATTTATGCTTTCAGATATTTTTGTTTGACCTGAAAGTGCTTCCAGCAGGATATTCCCCACCACTGGAAGTACTCCTGCATCTTGGAGCCACTCTGCCTCATCCAGGTGAGTTGGAGTCAGGTGGAAGAAGGAAAAAGCTCAACTGGAAGGTGTGGAGGTGAAGAAAGAGAGAAAGAAAAAGGATTGTGATTGGGCTTGTCTGAAGGTTATAATACTAAAAATAAGCCTTTGTTAAATTAATATATTATAATAAACCTTTGATTTAAAACCAGGACTTGTGTCTGGGGCTTGGGGTGATGCAGCGCCCCCTTACTGGACACAATACTTAATAATCTGTACTTGATTTAGCACACTAATCCAAGAAATAAGTGACAATGAACGACAGTTGAAGTGCAAGCATGAAAAAGATTCAGCAACTGGGCTTGGAACATTTCTAAAGACGTTTCCTATAGTGTGTTAAGAAATGAAGCTAATGACAAGGAAATTCTCCAGGCTCTTGACTTAAAAGGTATATGGATCAAAGTAAAATAAAAAGTATAGGATTAATTAAGAAAAGGAAAACAAAATCATGAGTGAATTACTTAACAAGCCCACAAAAATATATCATCTGTGTGTACTGAATTTAGGTGAAAATGAGTGCCATTTACACATTTCTTTAACTCACTTAAAATAGAAATACTGCCAAAATGATATCAGTGCAGTTTTATACTTAATCAAATTCCAGCAATAATTCTGAAATTTTGTTTATTTTACCAGGATTCTTGTTCATTTTAATAATTTATTTCCAGTATATCAATCTTGGTTAATTACTCTTTGAGATGGGCAGTTGTAAGATATAAGGTGGAAAGAACAAATTACACTACACATAACCTCAGATAAATTTCTGTGGCAAAAGTTATTCAAGTTTATTCTTTGAAATGTTCATTCCTGTTCAACAAATTAAACTTTGCTTGGTCTCCAGTCATGTTTCCTGATAAGTTCAATGATACCTGTGTTACTCTGCACTTGATTAATATGCTCTGTGTTTTTTTTTTTTGGTTTGAGCAAACAGACAGTCAAGTTGTTTCCAGTCATTTAAAGGGTATTCATTTTACCTTATTTAATTTAAGAGTGCTGGAACAATAAAAATTTCCATTTTTATACTTATGAAAGCTAATTCCCTCCATACAGTACTTCCTAGATTACATCAGAACTCGTAGAGGAGTGGAGTTCTTGCAATATGAAACCATGCCAACAGTATCTCCCTTCTCATTCATGTTGTGGCTGTGCACAGGGATAAAGATACAGTATATATATATATATATATATATATATATATATATATATATATATATACACACACATATATACTCAGCAAAAAAAGAAACGTCCTCTGACTTTCAACTGTTTTTACTTTCAGTAAACTTAATGTGTAAATATTTGTATGAACACTAAAAGAGTCAACACCATAAGACATAAACTAAAAAAGTTTCACAATGTGTCCCTGAATGAAGGGAGGATCAAAATCAAAAGTACCAGTCAGTATCTGGTGTGGCCACCAGCTGAAGTACTGGTGAAGTACTGCAGTGCATCTCCTCCTCATGGACTGGACCAGATTTGTCAGTTCTTGCTGTGAGATGTTACCCCACTCTTCCACCAAGGCACCTGCAAGTTCCTGGACATTTCTGGGGGGAATGGCCCTAGCCCTCACCCTGCGATCCAACAGGTCCCAGACGTGCTCAATGGGATTGAGATCCGGGCTCTTCCACTGCGAGGATGATCAGCTGTCCTTCCTGTCTCCCTGTAGCGCTGTCTTAGGCGTCTCACAGTGCGGACATGGCAATTTATTGCCCTAGCCACATCAGCAGTCCTCATGCCTCCCTGCAGCATGCCTAATGCACGTTCACGCAGATGAGCAGGGACCCTGGGCATCTTTCTTTGGGTGTTTTTCACAGTCGGTAGACAAGTCTCTTTAGTGTCCTGCGTTTTTAGAACTGTGACCTTAAATGCCTACTTTCTGTAAGCTGTTAAGGTCTTAACGACCATTCCACAGGTGCATGTTAATTAATTGATTATGGTTAATTGAACATGCATGGTAAACATTGTTTAAACCCTTTACAATGAAGATCTGTAAAGTTATTTGGATTTTTAAAACATTATTGTTGAAATACACAGTCCTGAAAAAGGGACGTTTCTTTTTTTGCTGAGTATATATACATTTGATATATCTTTCCATATGACTATTTAATTTACCTTTGTAATTAAATTTTTTTGCAGACGGTGTTGTCTAGAGGCTAGTGGACTGTAAACCATAAGGCTGATACAGTAGCTGGCCTCTAGGCGAATGTGAGGCCTTTTGCATGTTACATAAACTGTCACTACTCCTACTGTAAATTAATAAGTTAACTTACAATAAATCTTTACTGTTCTTGTAGAGGGTATAGTGTAGGTCTATAGTATATGGCTTATAAAAGGAGTATGTAAATGAAGATGGTTTGATTGGATCTGCTTTGCCAGGATGAATATTTGTGGTGGGCTGGCACCCTGCCTGGGGTTTGTTTCCTGCCTTGCGCCCTGTGTTGGCTGGGATTGGCTCTAGCAGACCCCGTGACCCTGTAGTTAGGATATAGCGGGTTGGATAATGGATGGATGGATGGAGGGATGGATATTTCGGTATTAAGCTCAAAGTGTGCTAAACTGAGACAACAGCAGTTCATTAGCCTGTAAATACAATGCAATCTATTCTAAGAACTGTACCATATTTGACAGCTGCATCACTCTGTAACTGATTCAATCAACAAAACATCTTTTTTTATTTAATTTAAAAAATTTTATTCTACATATATTTTGTAAGCAAATGTAACATTTGTGTTGTGTCCTTTGAGATCTTCTGTTGCAGCTTACTAGCATATTGTGCTGCCAAAGTGTTAAAGGATTAATCAAAAATGACATATAAAATACAAAAAAGGGTGGCAAATAATTAAAAGAAACATCACTCCCTTCTTTTACAATACTGGAATTTATTTGGTTGTGTGGAGATGGAGAAGGCAGGACATGGAAGAAGCAATACAAATTTAAGATAAAATGAAATATAAATATGAATCAAATATCAATAATTATAACAAGAAGCGTAGCTCACGAACAAGGTTGGCATGAGCTGTGGTTGAGTGGCTTAGCATTTAATCCAATGTTTATCTGAAAATTTGGTTATTGCGTGAATTAAGTGGCATTTAATTCCTATCCTAATATGAAGTATTCTATGATTTTGGCCAGTATTTCACAAATAGTTTTACAAACTTAAATAAAATATGAACAATTTATTTTAGTTTTTATATCTTTTTCTTTGCAAAAATAATATCAGAAATAAAGTTTTTTTCTGAAAATGTATAGAAAATAGTAGCTATTTTTGCCCGAAGATGGTTCACATTAATTAATATGTTCTATGAGGAGACCTTAAAAGAATTCGATTTCTACAGCCTGGGGAAAAACTTGTTAAAAGGGTCCAATTGATGTATTCAGAGCCCTAAATGAAACAGACAAGGTCACCTCAGGCTTCTACTTCAGAGTGAACACTTAGCATAATAAGGAGGCCTGAACAAGTTTTAGAAGATAAGGTAGAATACAGGCTTTATAGGTAGAAGATGATAAATATAAAGAGGTTAATGATTATATTCTGAAAACATGCATCTTTCAAGCTCTTACTCATTCTTACGAGATTTCCCCATTTATTTCTTTATAATCTGTGTGAAATAATTTTCACATATTTAACTGAGTTTGTATGCTCAAATCTTTACATTCTTATTCATCCATTCATAATGGGCCGGGAACTGAGCAAATGTCTCAGATACGTGACGCAGCAGCATTTATTACTGCCACTCTGTATTATAAGTCATGTCTTAAAAGCCAAGTGCAACTCTACAGATTTCCATCCATCCATCCATCTATTCTTCCTTCCATCCGTCTTTTGAAACCTATGACAAGAGGGTCAGATACAAGTCAGGAACAAACCCTTAAAGAGTCCCTTGCTGTATAAACGTATTAACGCTTGTCTATTCCATTTCAATTAACCTAACAGATACCTTTGGGATGTGGCAGGAAAGCCATGGTGTCTGGAGAAAACCCTGATGTAGAGATGAGAAAAAAAGATATTCACCTGGAGTTGTGAGACAACAGTGCCAATCACTGTACTACTTTGTTTCTCCAATCCTGAACACATTATAAGAAAATAATTACAGAAACTGATACATATCTTCATTATTGAAGTTGCTTATACTGTTTATAGTTGCTGTTGAATTACCATGTAATTCACTTAATCAATCATCTGGGGCCTCATGTATAAACGGTGCGTACGCACAGAAATGTTGCGTAAGAACTTTTCCACGTTCAAATCGCGATGTATAAAACCTACACTTGGCGTAAAGCCACACACTTTTCCACGGTACCTCATGCCTTGTCGTACGCAAGTTCTCCGCTCGGTTTTGCAAACTGGCGGCACCCAGCGTCAAAGCAGTGCTACTGTTCCTTTGTGGTTACTCATTATTTTCATGACGCGGCTTTATAAATACACAGAAACTAACCGCATATTGTTTATTAGTGTAATGCATCTGATTGTAATTAACTCGTAAAAATATAATGGTCCAGGGAACAGCCATAGTATTCCAAATACCATAACTACTTTAGTGTTGTTACTCTCACTTCTTCTTCTTCTTCTTTCAGCTCCTCCCGTTAGGAGTTGCCACAGCGGATCATCTTTTTCCATATTGCTCTCACTGCACGACTCGGAGTATTTATATCACTGTATCTGAGTGTGAATCACAGCAACAGCTGATCGGAAAGAGAATTATCGGTATACAGCTTTAAGGACACGCTACTTCAGCCACTGCAAAATGTTTTAAAGCCTTTCCTGTACAGACCTCGCGGTTCAGAAACAGTTTCATCCCAAGAACTTTAAATGCACTCAATCAATTGCTCCTTGTAGAACGGTTTTTAACTTATAAGTACAATCACCCCACTGTAAACTTGCACTACAGTTATATCTCACAACCTGGGCCACTTTATAAAGCACGTATTTACATATGATGACGATATCATTTTTAAGGTGAAATGCAGCAAAATATGTTTGTTAAATTATACACATAAAACTTTAACTTCATTTAAATAATCTATATTCTTCACTGGGAGTGTCGTGAAGGATAGAATAATTAAACATGTACTACGAAGATATTTCAATGTTCTTTAAATGTTTTGAAGAATCGGCGCTAAGCTTACAGATGGCTTAACGTCTATTACAGAGCTGATTGTGTGGCGATCGGTTACTTGGGGAAAGAAAAGCAAGGACTCTTGGGCCACGCCAATATATATTGAATATAAAACAGAAAGAGAAAATAACAACACAGCTAAAAACGCAGCGACAAATTTCGACAAAAGATAAATGCTTGTCATGAGCACGAGGCTCATGAAACACATGTTTAATAATGTGCTTTAGCTCCTATCATCATGAAAATGACATCACGTATACATCTCAGTATTTTAGTTATTCAGAGAGCTGTAATATCACGAATGTAATGGACTCTGTGTCCAGTTGGAGGAAGAGAGACAGTTTAAGAAGCAAGTAGTGATTCACAACATAGAGCACATAGAAGATCAAATACAAAACAAAGCATTTAACGTGCTACTTTAATTACGATGTAATTTTGAGAAACTGGTTAATTAAACGATTTTAAGATGAAGTTTATAATGTTCTACTAAATGACAAAATAAACTACGTGATTAAAGTGGAAATGTCGAGATTGAAGTTGACATTTCGTGCTTTTTCCCCACCGTGTGCCTTTTTCTCTGTACCCTAATAAGCTTTCATATGACACTCAGACAGTGGGCTTACAACTCTTCTTTTCACGGCAACTTTGATATGTGACTTCTTTTTTATTTCCGGCACTGTGCGATTTTGTGAATGTGAGCTTTCAAGTTTCTCCAACACGCTATGTCACTCGATCAACTTCATTTTGTTGATTATACCACGGTTTATTTGAACAAATAGTATGTTTTTCCTTTGCCTCCACTTGGTATTCGCTGAAATTCTTATATTTTCCCGTGTTTTCCCATTGTCTTTTCACAGAAGGCTGCGCTTAAGGGCGATTTATATTGATTTGCATATTCAAATAGGCGTAATTCTGGGAGGATTTAGGGCGTTACAAAATGTGCGTGCACGAGCGTTAGTTTTCACGCTGATCGGGATTTATGTAGCGGAAGAACGTGGAAGTTGGAGTACGCACAGATTCCTGCATCTGGATTTTTCTGTGCGTAAGCACATTTCGGCTTTTGTGCTTACGCCATGTTATAGTGCGAGTTCTACGCACGGCGTTATACATGAGGCCCCTGGTCTCATTTCATATCATCTTATTTAATGTGTTCCTTTTCTTTATGAGAGTTGAAGCAGTAAAGGAATGAGCAAGGAAAACTAAACCTTCCTTACCTAATAACAGTCACTACCTCCTGGAAGTTCCTGGTTTCTCTAAAACGATATCTCAGTTATTTCCTTGGTCTGTCAGAGATTCTCTACCAGTGTGGCTAAGTCTGCTACAACCCATCAGAATGCAATGAGTTTAAAGAATAAATCTAGATTTTCAAAACCTTTTTATCTTAGACAAAGCAAGCAATACTGGAAAATATACAGTAATATTGATTTCAAAACGTTGATAGCTGACTTAATGTGGAATGATGCAACTGTAATTACTGTATTAAGGAATAGTTTAGTGAGTTAAAGAATTAAATGGCAAGTTATGTTGAGGACTAAGACTTGAATAAAGTAATCACTTCAGAACTTAAGTGTCAATGGTTTATTCTAAGATAAAATCTGGAGAAATTTGGTTTGGGTGCAATTTAAGTCCCAGTTAAGTCTAGTCTTCATTTAAATGATCTCCCTGAGTCGGGATCAGTCATACTGCACTCCTGTGATGTCTGGTAATGTAGTCTCTTATGTTATGGTATTGGTCTCCAGTGTTTGTGTCTGTTTGTTTGAGAGGTGACCACCAATGAGCAATCTCCCAGACATACAAAGCATACAATGCAGCCGCAAGAAAAGAATGAAAATAGCTGTTTGGGGTGGAAACAAGACAAGTTTGTCTGTCCAGTGTCTTATGTTTGTCATACCATGACAGAATTGAAAAAGTTAAAAGATGTGCAGAGATAGTGGCTGACCACTATCACTATACCTTGAAAACATTTGTATTGTCACTGGTGCTGTCAAGCAGCATATCAGTTGGCTGTCAAAATGCTTGTTGTACCGTAAAATTCAGAAACTGTGCAAAGTCATGAGCCAGTCATGTATTTTGATAACCTCAAAGCACTGAGATAGAGCAACTGAAGTCATTAAGTTGACATGTTCTAAAATGGAGTAGTGTTTCTCTCTTTTTGTTTAAAATGTTCTTTGGCTACTACTAAATTGCTGGATTTATTAAAAAAAAACAATTATCCCATTAAGATTGATGATTTAGTAATGGACTGAAGGCTCATTTCCTTTCATTTATCCATCCATTTTTTTGGCACTTCTCCAGGTCCAGGTCACAGGGGCAGCAGTCTAAGCAAAGATGCCCAAACATCCCTTTTCCCCACCACCTCTCCCAACTACTCCAAGGGGATACCAAGCATTCCCAGTCCAGTCAAGAGATATAATCTCTCTAGCATGTCCTGGGTCTTCCCTGAGATCTCCTCTTGGTTAGGCATGCCTGAAACAACTCCCCAGAGAGGCATCCAAGTGTCCTTCTAATCAAACGCCCAAACTACCATAACTGGCTCTTTCCAATATGGAGAAGCAGCGGCTCTACTTTGAGCTCTTTCTGAATGTCTGAGCTTTTCATCCTATCTCTAAGGCTTAGCCCAGACATCCTTCAAAGGAAACTTATTGAACTTTTGTGCTATTCACGGTTTCTCAATAATGAACACCATGTTCAAGAATAAAGGTGTTCATATGTGCACTTGACACCAGAGCATCCTAGGCCATAGGTCAGTGATCGATTTTTCATTAATGTCATCAGATTAACAACTGTATATCTTGGATACTCAGGTGAAAGGAGACGCTGAGCGGTCAGCTGATCATCATCTTGTTGTGATTTGGTTCAGATGGTGGGGGAAGATGCCTGACAGACCAGGCAGACCTAAATGTGAGGGTGTGCTGTTTGGCAGACACCCCTGTCAGGGAAATCTTCAACCTGCACCTCTAGCTTATTTCCTAGTATTATTTAATGATTAATGATGATCTCTGTTTTTTCACTGACATCCTCAAAAATGATAAAATGTCTTACCCTATCATGCAGAACAAGTCACAGTTGTACAGAGGATCATTTTGGCACTGCATTTTCATTGTTAATGTTATTATCTGCAGTCCATGTTTATCGGTGAAAACAGAAGAGGACTACCCAATGAACTGAGAGCTTAGTTAATCCTACATCACTACCACAGCCCAGTTCATTGCCCACAGTACTGTTGATGCTGCACGGTTACTAGCTAATATCTCTCTATCCTCATTTACTTACAAGACTCAGTGGAATGTAAGCTACACTTTTCAGAGAGAGAACCATGATCTCACATTTCTTGGTGCTAATTCCCAGCCAGAATGTGACCCACTTGGTTTTGAACGACACTTACTTATTCCCAAAGTTATACTTGGTTTGTGCTAAAAGAATTAACTTCAGGACAAATTCTGGGTCCTCAAAACAGAAATTTTCCAGTCCTTGGCTGCACCTTTAAAACCTATCAATGAAAATGATTTGCACAGCGGAAAATAAGGCTCGCTCTTGACCAAATTCAATGCCTAAATTAACAGAATTGATCTAAGTATGTGGATAAAACACACACTTTACAGTTACATCTTTTAGACACTGTGAGGCCACAGAAGCCCATACTCTTCAAGCAGCTTTCATTGGAAAGCTGACACATACGTCTTCAGCAAGCTCCTAACGCAGATGCAGACAAAAGGACCACTTAAAGCCTTATGAGGCACAAAACGTTCAAAGGCTTTATTTACCACTATTCATTTTCATGGAATTGTCTACGCTCAGGGAAAATGCAAAGTATAATTAGAAAAAGGTTTTTATTCCATTATGAAAAAGAAATGAATGAAAGAGTAGACTTCTTCTAATCATCATACCATGTGTTTGTTTTGTGACTCAATTTCTGATTAATGGATTTCCCTAACAATATGCTTGTCCTTGTTGTAAGTGACTCTATTTATCCAGCAAGAACTGATTACTTTAATGTAGTATATATACTGACCTTCTGCACAATTACATCCATTTCAAAAATATTAATAAGCTTTGTCTATACTGCACATTAAAAAGCATTTTATAAGACAGCATTCAAATGTGATGGCTTCTTAAATACAGTATCATTCTTAAATGGGTAATATGAAAATCCTGAGAACTGCAACACCTTATGAATTGCTGAGAAATAGCAGCACTGCTACACACACGGGATTTTGTTAGGACTGTAAATGCAGTATATGACAAAGTGCATTGTGTGCAGTGAAAAACAGCAGTTTCAGCCTTCAAGGGCAAACCATTATCATTCGAAGCTTTGAATCAGAATACTAATGTAACTGTAGATGAAAATGGATGACTAACTCACATCTAGAAATGAATTGATGCATCTCAATCAATTTTCATTTTATATTCAATTGAGGGAATACTTGCTGTAAAAAGAAAATACGGGTAGAAATGGTGTGTTGATGTAACTTTCTCTTCTGGTGTTAGGGATGTATTGCTTTTAATGCTCACACAACCACATACACTTGCATTAAGCCTATTTAGAAATTGCAGTTAGGATAGGTTAGGTAGACTTCATTATCCCAGAAGGAAATTTGTTTGCAGCAGGAAAGTACAAAAACACAGAAGACATTGTCACAGAGATCCAATAGATAAGCAAAGACACATCATTTGACAACGTTATTGCATAAACACACATTCAAGAATAGTACAAAGAAGAATAATTACTTTCAATAGTACAAAAAACAATAATGCAAAATGTAACATTTCACAGCATCCCTACACATAACAGAATTTAAAATACTTATAGCTCTAGGAATAAAAGAATTATTAAACCTGTTACTCTTTACCTTTGGACAACTAACTCTACAGCCTGCAACAGCTGGGATTTAGAGAAAAGATAATGGCTACTGTCTGACAGAATTAAGTTAGCTTCCTTTCTTGCCCATTTATAATACTTTTCAGGGACAGGGGTCTGATGTGAACCATAATTTTACTGCTAATTTTAATAATGTTGTTAAGATGGTTTATATTCTTATTGTTGAGGGTGCCAAAGCAGCTGATAAAAACAAATGTAACACTAGATTCAATAAAGGACTTATAAAAAATTGTCATTATAGTTTTGTCCATTTTAAAACAGTTGAGTTTCCTAAAAAAGTAAAGCTAATGACTGCCCTTTTTACAAATATGCTGTGTGTTATGATCAAAGTTAAGTTTGTTATCATTGATTTTTCCCAGTTATTTGTATTGCTCTACCATCTCCACTGTCTCCATGTTAAATAAAGCTGAGACAGTGAATGTGGGAAGCACCTGAAATCTATCACCATATATTTTGTCTTAGAAATATTTAGTCGTAAATAGGAATGATCACACCATTGTATGAACTCATCGACAATAGGTCCATGGCTGTCTTCCTTATCTTGTAAAAATGACAGAGTCATCTCCATATTTCAGGATTTGTCTATCCTTGTATGAATTCCTGTAGTCAGGTGTATATAAGATAAACAAAAGAGGTGATAAGCGGCACCCTTGTGGAGCACCAAGAGATGTACTTAGGCTATCAGAGAAGCAGCCACTGACACTCACTCTTTGTGTTCTGTTTGCTAAAAGGTCCAGAATCCATCATAGCAAGTTAGGGTCCAAACAGAAATGAAATATTCTTATCATGTCACGTTGTTTATTTGACTTGCTTTCTTTTTTCTGGATTTACAAATGGCCAGTTTGGCCCATCTGATGAGGAAATTACCATTCTGACATTCATCTTGATTTACATAAATACCATAAATAAATACACAATCAGTAAAAGGCAAGTTAGGAACATAAAAAACAGTGATAGGAACATTTAAAAGAGGCCAAAGTACTTGTATAAAGCAGAAGAGAAAACAGTGAAAAACATTCTTTCGCTCTCTGTCTCTCCACAGAATGGACATTTGTCCATGACTGTAGGATCAAGCAGTGAAACATAGGAATTAACAGCAATGATGCTATACAGCACACACCATTACAAATCAGCAGTTCTTTTGTTCAATGGTGGTCTATATAAGTTCCGCCAAGATGACCACGCTGTCTCTGCCCCTCCAAGTTTGCTCCTCTAGTGTGTTGTGCTCAGTGGTTCCTGGTGAAGTGCCAGCACACATAGTCTGTAGAGCTCTTTCCCCACAGCACCGTCTAATGAAGTTGGTCTATGCTGTAGATGGCATGCAAACATGATATCATTATCCTCAGGTTCCAAACCAACCGGTACCACAACCACATCAGGAAAGCCTCCACTGGACTCAGGTGAATCTCTGCTTGTAAGAAAATTCCCAATAAGAGATTTTGCGTCAGCTTTGGGGGTCATGGATCCTTTGCAGCGGCTGATTAGCCTGCCTCAGTGAGTGAAGTCTCAACACCTCCACCGTCTCAGTGCTGTACCAGCAGTGCCTTTTCATATTTATTAGGTGGTGGACCTGAATTATTTTAGAGTTCCTTAATAGTGATTGGACTCTTACTGTATGACTCTGGGGTCCAGGACTGGGTATTCTAGAGCCCAAAATGTACTGGCAGAGCTCCAGTCAATAGGCTTCTCAAGGAAATTTCCAAGCTCTGACTAGAAATAAAGTTGACAGCTGCCTATTGTCCATTAAAAAAAGTTCATTTGTCAATATTTAGGTTCCCTACTTGTCGAAACAAGACAAAGGCAAGTGGCCTCCAGGACAGGTCTTTCGGATATTACAACAGCTTTTGCGAATCTTGCAGCCAGAAAGCAATTTTTCAGCATTTCTTTCTTTGTTTACAACAAAGATGCAGTTATACTGTAGATGTACAATTTATCAAGCACAGTTTATAGAAATTTAGAACATTTCTGTGTCTGTTTTCTCTTATGACAATATTATTTGCATTTACGTACACTTTGATTTGAATAGCAACTCAAATATTTTTGTCATCATTTTGTTAAAAGAAAATCCCTAAATTGCACAACTGTATCAGCAAAGATCAACAATTGTATACTTATACTTCGTAGTAATACTTTTTCTGCATTTAATAATATTGTGTTGTTTTCTTTTCCACTTTTACTATGTAGAATGTTTCCACTATTCCTAATAGTTTTCTTTTATCTTAAGGCCTCCTCCTAGCCTTTCTTTATATTCATCCCACAATAACCCAAACACTTTTCTTTCCATTTAATTTAGCCTCTGTCTTGTGTGTCTTGTTGTATATCTGTTTGGGTCTTTTCCTGAACTCACTATTGTATTTTCTCCCGCATAATGGAAATGTTTTTCTCCTCCATTCACAGGTATATGTATTCTTTGATGTCTCGTAACAAGTGTACTTGGTGGGAGTTCAAGAAACAGAATGACTGAATGTGAGAGTAGTCCTGAGATGATTTGACTTGGCAGGCCATTAATTGTAATTTCACTTGTTATTCTTGTATGCTTTTCTCTATTCACTCGTGCTATTGTCTGGGCAAAATGCATGGCATTAAATACCTTCCATATGTATTCATAAACTAGTTTATCAAAAGCTTTTTCAAAATCCAAATTTAGCAATGTTGGTCTACTCTCAATCATTAGCATAATTAATAGCATAACTGACTAAGCTTAATTTTATTTTTCCTCCACGTACTGCACATTCTTAAGCTGGCCGAATATGACCTTCTAAGATGTTACTAATTTTAGTCACTCACACTTAACAATATTCCAGTATTTACAATAAATTCAATAATCCCTGAAAATAAATGTATATTTGACTAAAGTTACAGAGCTGTGAATTGATGTGAATCAATTTTTCATTTCTTTCTTCGAGTCACAAAAAGCAAGGCATGACATTAGAGAATGTAACATTCTCAGAGGAATAGACACCGGTCACCTATGATGATGTTTAGGATTAAGTGAGTCGGAGATGATGTGCTTTTTTTTAAAAAGAAATGGCACTTAGTTGTACACAATTTTTGCGTACATATTCATGTGAGGATAAATGTTTTACATTTTTTTGAAGAATGTGTCTGTTCAGGAATTCACTCAGGATGATGCCCCCCTTTCAGCTGTTTTCCTTCAAACTGAAATCTCTGAGATTACCGAGTACCCTTTCCTGTCACTGCACCATGTGAGGTCTCTTTTTGCTCTTTTATATATTTATTTATTTTGGATTTTTATTGATTTTAATAACAAATAACATACCATACAAATAAGTCAACAAACCAACCCACCGACCCATGAGAAAGAGAGCTAGGCCGGCAGAGTAAAACTTTTACTTTAAGCTAGCAGAAATAAGTAAATAGGTAAATTAATAAATGAATAAAAATAAATAGAGTAAAAAAAAAAAAGAGGAGAGATTCTGCTTTCTCAATTAAAATGCTTATTCTAAGATGGTATTGATTAGTTCCTGCCAGGTTTTGAAAAAGCTTTGAACAGACCCTCTAAAAGAGGATTTGATTTTTTCCAGTTTCAAATAGTATATAACATCAGTTACCCACTGACTTAGAATAGGTGGTTTAGGATTCTTCAAGTTGAGCAAGATATGTCTATGTGCTAATAGTGAAGTAAAGGAAAGTTCAGTTTGTTTGTCCTTCTCCACTTTAAGCCCATCTGGAAGTACATTAAACCTTCTTTTTGCTCTTTTAGCTCTTTTTGGCGGAAACAATTGTTCTGTAATTTGAATGCTCAGAGTTCAAGTCCTGTCGCAACTTACTTGGTGAGGACAATGCAACTAGGGAGGAGAGTGGTCCCGATCAAATTCTTGAGCAGAGACATATGGTGCTGTGACCTTGATTTTCAAGTATAACAGGAGGAGTAAATGCAGCAAGGTTGAGAAAGTGAGGATCTGATTGTACGTAAGAGGCAACACTGCCACTGTTAGAATCCCTGATCAGTCACTCAACATGAAGGAGTTTCCACTGGAAAAAGGTGTGCTGTATAATCCCAAATCCAAGAGTTCAAATTCCACCGTTATTTTCTTAGGGAGAGCAAGCAGTTCAAGGGGCTCATCACCCTGAGTGAATTCCTAAGCAGAGACAAAGAGTAATGTACATAAACCATTTATATGTGATATCGTCTTTAAAGTAAGCTACCCAGATGATGCACATTTATCCTATATTTCCCAGCACCTTCTTAATAAATCCTTGAAGTCTTAAAATGTGATGTGACTGTTGTTTTTACATTATTCTAGGTTGTTGTGATCCTACCATATTTACTTGTTTTACAGCATCATTTTGATAAACAGATGGATCAATTTATAGCATAATTTTCAGCTAGATCCTCACACACATTTGGATGAAAACATTTGTTCACCAGTTAATGATCTTAACAGATTAAGCCAGAATCATCTGACATAATCTTAGAGAGATTTGCAGATCATTAGCAATTTTCCAGATAAGTAACTATTGATTATTATTATTATTATTATTACTAGGGGGAAAAGCCCCCTGGTGCCTTCTGCTCCTCGACCTACAGCAAATTAAGTCACCTAAAATCCAAACATTGGTGTTATGAATAGAATTTTTTTTTAATAGTTTGTTCCTGTGAAATAATGTTTACTCGTTCAAAAATAAAAACCACGACTTTCTTAATATTAAAAACCATGACGTTCTTGATATTTTAGTTTAACATTTAAAAACGGAATAAGAATCTGAAAATCTTACAACATCACATTAAAGTTCGATAAATTCTGAAAAGAATGATACCAAACATATATACTGTATGTTGGTTTTAAAATAAGCCTGATTTAACGCATGACAGAAAACGTGACATAAAAACGTCACATAAAATCGCACAAAATTGTTGCACTTTTAGGCTTAGGATTTTATATATAGAGAGTAGATTATTATTATTATTATTATTATTATTATTTTGTTATCTTAGTGTCTACTTCATCATTCCATGATGTTGATGGTCACCCTGAATGTAGCTCACGCTTGACTGATTCACAGCCACCTTGTACATTTTTTATCCACTAACAAATGGCAGTCTTACTCAAGCAATCATTATCAACAATTGTTCTTCACATTTAGAGAATTTCTATTGCACTTTTACCAATTTTATTACAACTTTAATGAACATGTGTTGCTCCTGTATTCTGTTTTTGAACACACCCTTTTCAACAATACTTTAAGGCACAGGGAAATTACGTGTTCCTGAGTTAATATTTCTTCGTCATATACACTTCAACAGTACTTACTGCCTTTATATCAGTACCTGTAATAAACTTGTCTTGGAACTTTTATTTAGGCTTGCAAATTTAGGGTTCTGCGGTGGGTTGGCACCCTGCCCAGGATTGGTTCCTGCCTTGTGCCCTGTGTTGGCTGGGATTGGCTACAGCAGACCCCCGTGACCCTGTATTCGGATTCAGCGGGTTAGAAAATGGATGGATGGATGAATTTAGGGTTCCTCTGAAATGCAGAACCACAATTAGGCAGCTAAAACCTAAATGTTAAAATGTTTTAGAACCTTTTGAGTTTAATTGAAAAAGGAATCTAAAATTGTGAGTTTCAAAATTCTAAAATTATATAAGATTCAGGACTCCAATGATGGCAACAGTAAAAACCGATAATCATTTTTTGGAAGAGCACATATGCAAACACTAAAACAGTTAAGTTTAGCTTTAAAATGACAAAGGTTGAGCAGATGCAGCTAAGTCTAAAATGGATAAATTGTGATAAAGTGTGGAGATTGTTGAGGAGCAGTGGAAAAGGTTTAAGAGCATTTTACATCCAATTAGCTTCACAGTTTTTCTTCCTGAATACTAATTTTAAAGAATTTCTTGCAAGAAAAATGTATTACACTTACATATTGCAGATTTTTTTGTGTGTATGATGTTTAGACATACCCTACACATCCCACTCAAAGAAAGCTTGGGAACTGTTGTCTGATAGTTTAATGAAATCTTCATCAAGAAAACTAACAGAAACCTGATTATCATCTAGGAGTAACAGAATTAAGCAATTCTGGGAAAGGCATTATTATTTTTATTCTTTTTTTCAATTCATGTAATATATTTTTGACTGTTGAATTTTTATAGTGTTTTTATATCATTTCAAAAACTAGTTTTAATTTTTCTTGTGTAACTATTATTATCATAATAAAAGTGGAATCTTTGAATGAAGTTCATGTCTGTATATGCAGACAAAATCACTTTTATTTGTGCATTTTGGATTTGCCTGTAATTACAGCTACTTTATCTTTCATGTTTTACCTATTGAGAAAATCCATTAATAGACATTTCTGAAATGGAGATCAGCATTAAAGGTTGTTCATGCTTAATAGGGATAGTTTTAAAACTGAAAGGTATAAATGTGAATGACAAATTCCAGCTGCTTGTTGATTCGGAAGACATAATTAAAACATTTTTCAAACCTAAAAACCACTAGCTAACATGATCAAGCTGTCAGATATTAACAGCATCTGTACTGCATGACAGTCCACTAACTAATTCAGTTAAGGTTAGCTATTTAAACAGATACATTTCTCTTTTGCTATATTCCTCTTTAAATAATCATTGTATCCATAGTTTATAGAGGACAAGTGACCTTTGTAAAATTCACACTCTCCCGATAAACCAGCAAAACACCTGAGATCTTTGGTTGATTAATAATTCTGCTCCCATTGAATGCTCATTGTGCCACTTTCTGCATCTTGGGATGTATTTATATATATACTGAGGCAGCACAGTGACACAGTGATAGTGTTGCTGCCTCATAGCAAGAATAGTTTGCATGTTCTGCCAGTGTTCATATGGGTATTTCTCCTGGTGCTCTGGTTTCCTCCAACAGCTCAAAGACATGAGGGTTAGATGGATTGTCTCTGTGTGTTCACCCTGTTATGAACATGCACCGTATCTGGGTGTTATTTGTGGTTGAAATTAAACATCTTAGTTAAAGAAAGAAATGTATCTTCTAAAAGGACAAATCATCCATCCATCCATTTTCTAACCCGCTGAATCCGAACACAGGGTCACGGGGGTCTGCTGGAGCCAATCCCAGCCAACACAGGGCACAAGGCAGGAACCAATCCCGGGCAGGGTGCCAACCCACCACAGGACACACACAAACACACCCACACACCAAGCACACACTAGGGCCAATTTAGAATCGCCAATCCACCTAACCTGCATGTCTTTGGATTGTGGGAGGAAACCGGGCGCCGGAGGAAACCCACGCAGACACGGGAGAACATGCAAACTCCACGCAGGGAGGACCCGGGAAGCGAACCCGGGTCTCCTAACTGCGAGGCAGCAGCGCTACCACTGCGCCACCGTGCCGCCCCAAGGACAAATCAGTAAACAGTAATTTATTACTGTTCACCTAATGCTTGAACAGGGAGTATTCTTCTACGGCATGATCAGAATGATCAAATATTAAAAGTATACAGTAGGTACTGTATATTTTATAAGCAATTGAATTTACATAACACTATCGATCAATACATATATTTACTCTGGTTGGTTCGTTGGTTTACACCCTAATGATCTATAGAAAATAAAAGTCTATTTTATTATTTTTCTTATTATTTTTAAACCTTTTGGGTTAAGCAACCACCCTTGAAATTTCTGTGTATATAACAACTGTCCAATCTTGTTAAATACAAGTCCATCTGATCTTGTTTTCATCCTTCAGTACATTGTGTGTATTACAATTTTATCTTTGTTTTTCACTTGACCTTTATCTGGTTTCCTGATATGCCTGAACAGGTGTTATTAACCCTTTATGCTATTTATTTAAGAGAAGTGTTATGTTACCCTAAAATTATTCTTCCACATGTTCCTGCCTTGTGCAATGTAATTATTGGGATATGTTTCAGCTTCTCCATGACTGTGCCCTGGATAAGATGGTTTTGAAAAATTGATGGTTGGATGGATATATGCTGTATGTATACATATACACAGACATGTCTCACTCAGTGGAGGCATATTGTTCCAACCAGTGTGTCATTTGTCAATTTTGTCATTAAGTGTGTTGACTTATATTAGGTGATATGGGTGTGCTTCCTGTCTGATATCATTTTTGCAGCATGGACTTTGGATACAAGGAGACACATTTGCATCAGTGCATTCCGTATGCAGTACATTGGAAAATCCCAGCATGTGCAAGCAGGCACTGTTTCTGCAGCACTGTATTCTGTACACAGAGCATGGCTAGGTTTTTGCCACGGCATGCAAGAATGTGTATTTGTGTCACTTCCGCTGTGATGATGTGTCAAGTATACACCTGACTTAACATAACCTAGCCTAAGCTAACCTAACATTTGCAAAATACATACATCACATAAATTACTAACTAATATTGAGAAACAGTGATACTAATATTAATACTGTAATATGACTACTTATGACTGTATTTTGATGCTGTTCAATTTAATTTTTTGTAAATCCATGAAAATGTGTCATTAAATTTGCAATGTCATTAGTCGGGAAGTTGTTAACCAAGTCATGATTGTGTGTGTGTATATATATATATATATATATATATATATAAATATATATATATATATAAATATATATATATATATATATACAGTGATCCCTCGCTATATCACGCTTCGACTTTCACAGCTTCACTCTATCACGATTTTTTTCTCATACACGCTTACGTCACTACGCTTGCACTTTCTGAGAACTTTATCTAAGCCCTACGATGGCTCCTAAACGTGCTGCTTTTTCTAAGCCTTCTGACAATAAAACTAAACGCCGGAGGAAGATGCTTACTATCCAGGAGAAGGTGAAACTCTTGGATATGATTAAAGATGGCAATACTCTACTAAAGCCTCCTCACGAATATGAAAAGACAGTGCCAGCAACTGCCTATCAAGATGTTCTTCAGCCGTGCACCCAGACACCCACTGCCTACTCCTAGTACTTCTTCACTGAAGACAACTACGCACCTGCTGAAGATACTGCACCACCTCTGAAGACTCTCCTACTGAGGTCGTGCCTTCATAGGTTAGTGGTTGTGTGCAATTAAATGTACACTATAATAATCTATTATATAAAAGCGTTCCGGATTGTCCTTCCATCCCGTGAATGCAAAGCGTAGCGGTATTCCGCTTATTACAGACTTACTACTTGCTTCTTGAGGTATGAAGTGACGCAATGTGAGCAGAGTTCTGGTGCTGTCATCGTTCCCTTGCTTTTGTGCGCGATGCGCTGGAAAAATAGACAAAATTATGTCTCTGTAAATAATTAATGTTGATGGAGTACAAGTGCCTCACCGCGTAGTAAATATCAGGGGAGATGGTGCTTGCTTATTCTCATCTATAGCTTATTTAGTGCATGAAACTCCGTCTTTAGCAGTAAAGATTCGGGCTGACATTATACGACTTTGGACAGGCACTTGAGGGGATAAAAAAAAAAAACTTTCGGGAGATGTTATGAATGGGCACTTTGATGTTCTCATTCTCTACACTTACATGCCTGATGTACACATGGAGCGCACAAAAATTGAGGATAAAAGTCGGTCGCCTGAAAAGGCAAGTGCGCCTAATAATATAATATTTGTAACGTCTAATATGTCTTATTCTCTCTAATATATTGGGTAATACGAGTGTAATGGTGACTAAAGGGTGTTATTTCAGGTCTAGAGGGCTCTAATAATGTTAAAAAAACGTATTTAGAAGGTCTTAAACAGGTTTTCTATACTCTAACTGCGAAAATATTTGATTTATAAATAAAGAATCCTACTTCGCGAAAATTCATTTATCACGGTAGAGTCTGGAACGGATTAACCGTGATAAACGAGGGTTCGCTGTATATATATATACTGTATATATATACTATACTGTATATACTGTATATAAATATATATATAAGCATTTTAACTTGTTGTAAGTTTAGGAACATATTCTCAACTCAACCAACTTCACTAAAGCCCATGTATTCTAATCAACAACAGAACAAGAGCATAGACAATTAATCTGACTCCAAATAAATGCCTACAAGTCCAATTTGCTTTTATGAGATGAATTAAATTGTAGGCTACTGTAATATTTGAGTTAGCATGACTTACTGTCTTTTACAATGCTTAATAGTTATAGACTCCTAGAAAGCAATCTGGTTATGGCCAGTAGTCAGTTTTTCATATGTAACCTTAGAGGTTAAGTGCTATTTACCTAATGTGTTCTTTATAATAAAATCTCAGTGCTAAGTAGCTTACTTGGTGTGTGTTACATAAGAATTATTTAATATAATCTCCAACATTAAGTCCAGTTTTCTTTAGTGTATGTCTTAGAGGCTAGGTAGCTTAACCTAACGTGTTTTACATTTAATTAAAATCCTGATTACAGTAGAATACTAACCCAAGATGAATATGCAGATTGTGAACCTTAAAAGCTGAGTTCTAGCAAAAAGACATTAATAATAATAACAAGCAAATAATCAGTCAAATCTTACAATAATTGACAATTTATGTAATAACTTCAACATTATATGCAGTAACATAATAAAAATATTATGTAAAAAATATATAAAAACAGCAAAATACTTTCTCGAAGACAGAGTTACTTATGTTCTTTTTGTTCATTCAGATTTATCAGTGTTATACTATGAGAACCTAAAATGAATCATTTAAATCAGAGATCAAAATTCATCCAATAGGACAAAGTATTGCCAAATAAAACACCCATTTAACTTTCTGTTGAGAAATACAGTGCAAAGAGAAAGGAAACAGGCTGACACTTTGTATGTCATACAACTCACTGCTTTACACTTAAGAAAGAACACCTGGTTGTCTATCGCCTTCATCAATATGCACATTTATAGAAAGACTTTCAGGAATTTTTAAAACAGAAATATGCCTCTCTGAAAATAACCCAGAAAGATTCACCATAATGTTAGCATTAATTTAAGACCAAATGTGCCTATGAAGATATTACACATCATAGAAATTCTTAAATTAATTCCAAAGATCTTTGAAGATCTAAAACAGGTAACAGTCCATTTGAGTGGTGAAAGATTTGTGGCAGCCATGTTCACACCAGGTCAAAGCAGCTCCAGCTCCCTCTTTCCATGGATAAACAGGAGTTCATAGCTGATAAAAATGCAATTTCCTTTAATTTACTACATATGTCCTGGCAATGCAATGGACTGTGTGATATGTCTGATAATGTATTGCTTTGTTTATGTTCTATTCTTAACACAATCTCCTTATAAATGAATGTATACTTTACCATGTCTCTGAAAGTTGTTGGGTGGTGGAGTGGTTAGGACTACTACCTCATAGATCCAGTATCCTGGGTTCATGCTCAGTCATTGTCTGTATGGACCTTTCCCCCGTTTCTGTGGGTTTTCTTGCATATTAGGTTAATTGGCAAATCTAATATGGTCACGTTTGTGTGAGTGGGTTCTCCGATAGACTGCCATTCCATCCAGAATCGCCCTGTGTCTGATGCAGCCAAGGTATGCTGTGGACACCCCAAAACTCTTTGCAAATGTGAGCATTTAACATAGACATAAGATACTGTAAATTAATTATTTGTTGAACATTGTTTTATTTGATTTTTTGCTTTGTGAAAACGAAATTGCGGTTGTGCAAATGTAAAATGTTGTTTCTCTAAACTATGTAGTAGTAAAAGGAACATCAAGGAAAGCATAATCCTGTGACCTTGTGGGTATTCTTCTAGGAAGAACTGAAAGTCATGCAGGCAATCAGTAATTTACCCAGTAAGACCTTGTTAATAAATATTAGGTAATGATGCATTTTCCTTTGCTTTAAGGAAGCCCATCCCACATTTAAATAGAAAGTGCAATGGTGGGTTTTATAAGAATCAGTAAAGCTGATTGAGCTATGATATTCAACTTCTAGAGACTTTAGTAATTTATAACTATCTTCTTCTTCTTCTTCTTCTGCTTCTTCCTCTTCATCTTTCCCACTTCTATGTGGAGTCAATGTGTTTGATCAAACTTCTCCATACAGCTCAGTCCTGCACCCCCTCCTCAATCAACCCTTTTTCCTTCAAATCTTTAAGGGGGAGTGGTGGCTCTGAGGCTAAGGATCTGTGTTGGTATCTAGAAGGTTGCCGGTTTGAATCCCCGTCACTGCCAAAAGAGATCCTACTCTTCTGGGCCCTTGAGTAAGACCCTTAACCTGTAATTGCTCCAGGAACACTGTACAATGGCTGACCCTGTGCTCTACCCCCCAGGGGTATGTGAAAACTAACAGATTCCTAATACAAGGAATTGTATAAGGTGAAATAAAGAACAAAAACAAATCTTCTTTTTCTTTATCCATCCACCTCCACTTTGGCCTCACTCCCTTTTTCTTCCCCTGTACCTCCATTCCCATCTCTCTTTTGACCACATATTATTGTCTCTCCTTAACACACATTAATACCACTTCAACATACTTTCCTGTTCTTCCTTAGATTTCTCTCCCATGTTTGTTGTACTTCTGATTATCTCATTTTTTATTCTGTCCTTTTTTGTAACTCCACACATCCATCTCAACATTCTCATTTCTGCCAGATCCAGCATCTTCTCCTGCTCTCCCTTTACTGCTCATTTTTACACTGCCATACATCACTGCTGGTCTTACCACTGTCTTAAAAACCTAATCTTTAACCTTCACCTTAATTCTTCGATCAAGTAATACTCCTGATACCTTCTTCCAGTTCCATCCATACTGCACTGTATGGGTTATCTCTGCATCTAATTCTCCACCTTAGGCTACCACTAATTCTAGATATTTAAAAGTATCCACTCTTTTCAATAGCTGTCCCTACTGGCTAACTATTTCTGCAAAGAAATCTTAGCTTACATTAACAGACTGTATTAACTCCTCAGTATGAAGTTTAAAAGAAAATAAATTATCAATCAAAATATTAAGATACTTTATGAAGTCACTCAATGAAAGTTGCATTTAAGGTATGAACCTGCAAATCTCATACTTAATACTGTAAGTGGAAAAAAGAACATGGGTTTTGTTTTGCAATTTTCTTAATGTGATCAACCCATTACAACATATTTAGCATTGTCAGCAATTTTCATTCTGAACAAAAGCAATTTGCATTAACTGGCCGACTTGAAAAATGTGTCCTGTAATGGACTAGCATCCCACCCACAGCTAGTTGCTGCCTAGTACCTGGGTAGGCTTTTGATGAGGGTGCTGTTCTGTGATATTAAAACCATGGAAAGCACCTGCAATAGGAGTGGCCGCAGTGGTGGGGTTGATTCTGGGTCGGAAAGGATGGTGTGGAGGGGTTAGAGGACTCCATATATCTAGACAGATGTTGGTTTCAATAATATTATAAAGATGGTTCCAAATTGATTGAATATTGCTAGAAATACAACTTATACAATGCAATACAACTTATTTTTGTATAGCACTCTTCACCGAGTGTAGGAGCAGATTACTGTGAACAATTCTCAGTTAAAATATAGATTATACTAATTACTAAATACACAACTGGTACATATAAAAAGATTTGTTAAAACACACAAAGAGCAAGATAGAGACTGATTAAACATAAATGGAAACCAACAATATCTCTCTATTAATTAATTGATGAACTGTGGCCAGAGGACTATGCTGGAGAATAAAATAGTACACGAGAAAGTCAAACACAAAGTTGCAGTTCTGAAGACCTCAGCCAACTGGCCGCATACCCCCTCCTGGGTTTTTTTTATAATGGAGCCTGTGCTGATCATCCAATATGATGAGAGAATCTTTCCATCTGATGATTCCAATGCCCATTTATCCAAGATGTCTTTTCCATAGGCAGGAGACCAGCATGGCATTAGAGCAGTGACACCAAGTGCCACATCTAGATACAGCAGGGCCATCTTAACTTATGAGCACTGGCTGGGGGCTCCAGGAGCATAGGGGCCCATGGGGCCCATGATGTTTCTGATGCCTATGTATGTTTCTGCTTTGCTATCAAAACAAGGGCCCCAGCACACTACTTTGCCTGGGGGCCTTTGATGCTGGTAAAATGGAGATACTAAGAAAAGAAACAGAATAGAAGAGGGTTAATAACGGTTTAAAAATAATAACACTGTGTTTCACAGTCTAAATTTATAATAAAATGGAGTTGAAAGGAAACTATAAAAGTTAGTAGCACCATGTACAGTTTATGTCTTTCTACCATATTCTGAACAACAGCATGTGCTAAACAAACTGTGCTTCATTCAGTTTCATCATTTCTTATCTCTGTCACAGGTGTACAGCAGCATTTTTTTTAAATGTAAGGTTTTACTATAATAAAAATTGTAGTGTCATCAGTTAATTTCAGATTTATTGTCATGTGTACACAGTACAATGGCATTCCCACCCACATGTTTGACCAACACACACCAGGTTGCCACTGTTCTTTTCCAGGAGGCGGAATCTCACAACATCCATCCATTTTCCAACTCGCTGAATCCGAACACAGGGTCACGGGGGTCTGCTGGAGCCAATCCCAGCCAACACAGGGCACAAGGCAGGAACCAATCCTGGGCAGGGTGCCAACCCACCGCAGGACACACACAAACTAGGGCCAATTTAGAATCGCCAATCCACCTAACCAGCATGTCTTTGGACTGTGGAAGGAAACCCACGCAGACACGGGGAGAACATGCAAACTCCACGCAGGGAGGACCTGGGAAGCAAACCCGGGTCTCCTAACTGCGAGGCAGCAGCGCTACCACTGCACCACCATGCCCATCTCACAACATATGTTATGTAAACTAACATCACACAAATATAATGGGCCAGCATGGTGGCGCAGTGGTAGTGCTGCTGCCTCGCAGTTAGGAGACCCAGGTTTGCTTCCCAGGTCCTCCCGGTGTGGAGTTTGCATGTTCTCCCGTGTCTGTGTGGGTTTCCTCAGCGTACTTCGGTTTCCTCCCACAGTCCAAAGACATTCAGGTTAGGTGCATTGGCGATCCTAAATTGTCCCTAGTGTGTGCTTGGTGTGTGGGTGTGTGTGTGTGTGTGTGCCCTGCAGTGGGCTGGTGCCCTGCCCAGAATTTGTTCCTGCCTTGTGCCCTGTGCTGGCTGGGATTGGCTCCAGCAGACCCCCGTGACCCTGTGTTAGGATATAGCGGGTTGGAGGATGACTGACTGACTCACAAACATAATGGGTAGTGATGAGTAACAATATATAGTTTTTGTGAAACTGATGCTAAAATTGATTTCATATGCGATTTTGCAAGCACAGAACTCACTAAAAAAGTAATTTTTAAAGATTTTTTTAGGGTTGGAACAAAAGGAACTTATTGCTCTTTAAGGGTTTAACAATACACTCTTTCTGGGCTTGTAAATTTGTCAGAAAAGGGTACAAATGAAAATAAACAGGTTTTTTTTTTTTGGGCAAAGTAATACTTCAAAATTTTACTGCAAATTCAGTTCTGCTCAAATCATTGACTTGTCACTAATAACACAGGCATAGGTGGCACCCCTCAGGTCTATGATCAAATGGAAGCACTTGGGTAATCAATCAATAAACTTTATTACAGTTTGGGCAGAAAGGAATTTTAAAGTGACTAAAGAGTCTTCTCAGTTCAGTGAGAGCTTCTCTTCTGTTTCAGTTGTCAACCAGACTAGAATACCTTGCCTAGTGAATCTATGGGCTCTCCTAATACTCTGGTCACTGCATGCACTGCTGTGATCTCTGAAGAATAAGATGGCAATTGTTATGCCTCTGTATGCGTGTCCTTTTATAGAGAATCAAACTCCTTTGATTGTGTTTCCTTATATTTGGATGCATATTCTCTAAGTGACATAGAACTCACAATGGTAAAATAGTTTCTATATTTTAAAAGTGACGTGCAGGAAGGCAAAATAATTGTCTCCAGGTGGCTCATAGCCCATCAGTTTAGCCAAAAGGCCACATTCTTCCATGTATTACACCCCCACATACTGTAACATGTTGGTGCCCCACCTGCCTTCTCCCTTTGCAAAATTAAACTCATAAATGGAAAAATGACTTATATTCTACTGCGCTATATAAGAATACTCCATTAGCCCAATAAGCCGTAATCATTCTTCATCAGTGGCATGTAATGATACTGTTACAATGGAAATTAAAATATTTCAACAGTTACATTATCATACAGTCTTCTTTTATACAATGTACCTTTTTGCTATGTAATGAATTGTTCATGGACAGCATGTCTTGAGAAGCATGCAAAATGTCTCAGACTTTACTGGTTTCACAAAAGAATTAGGCCTATATTTATCAAACATCTCAGAGTAGGAAAACTGGCTCAGAAATCATAGAGTGACACACATTTGATCCTACTCTCAAGGGTAGGAGTAATAACACATTTAGAAAACTGCTTTGAACTTAACCAGGAATTAGATGAGTTTGTGAGCTGTCATAATTTCATAGGAGATGCAGTTTCGGCAGAGATCAGTGTGCATATTCCAGGAAAGGTGGAATGATTTGGAAACACTGGACAACTATCGGCTCACATTGTATTAGTTATTACATCTTTTCACTTGTGGGAGTCAACATTTGTAACCTGTCCTACTACTTCTTTTTCTTCTTTCGGCTGCTCCCGTTAGGGGTTGCCGCAGCATATCATCTTCTTCTATATCTTTCTGTCCTCTGCATTTTGCTCATTTACACCCATCACCTGCATGTCTTCTCTCACCACATCTATAAACCTTCGCTTAGGCCTTCCTCTTTTCCTCTTCCCTGGCAGCACTATCCTTAGCATCCTTCTCCCAATATACTCAGCATCTCTCCTCTGTACTTGTCCAAACCAATTAAATCTCGCCTTTCTGACTTTGTCTCCCAACCGTCCAACTAGCTGACCCTCTAATGTACTCATTTCTAATCCTATCCATCCTCGTCACACTCAGTGCAAATCTTAGCATTTTTAACTCTGCCACCTCCAGCTCTGTCTCCTGCTTTCTGGTCAGTGCCACCGTCTTTAACCCATATAACATAGCTACCTGTCCTGTCCTACTACACTATTAGAAAAACCAAACCCTAGTCTAATGTTGCTTGATTATGTTTACCTCTTTTTTAAATCGCTTTTGGTAAAAATGTCTGCCTTGCAAATAAAAGTAAAATTTAAATGTTATTAACAGTAAAACGTCACACTGGTATGCTGAGCTTTACATTCCATGAACCCTTGGAATATTTGTATTATAAAAGCCCAGGAAGGCTCAAGAAGGCAGGCTGAGACTCCTGCGGTATTGGATAAAAAGAACCTTGTGTAAGATAAGGAAGGATAATGGAAAAAGACACGGCAAATGAATCTGGAAGTTGATAAAGACCACTGAAACAGCATATAAATATCCAAGGCTAGATTCATTGACTATGATTTTATGAAGTATTTCCTGTGGCTTAAACAATGGGACGATGATTCTTCTGGAAGTATACAACTGTGAATTATTCATTGTTGAATAAACATGTCCATTATTGCTGTTTACTCTCATTTGGTGTGTATGTCTTAACTTTCCTATCTCAGTACTTATTACGGTATTATTCTTAATGTTGTTGCAAAATGACATTGTACAACACGTGACTCTACAGTACATCATGGTAGTGGCATAAACCTTTTGTTTTAATGTAATCACATCCCTTTGATGATGATAATGATGATGATTATCTGTGTTTTGTCTATTCTTCGGTGTCCTTGAGTGTTTAGAAAGGCACCTACAAATAAATAAAATGTATTATTATTATTATTATTCAGTGTTTGTTTCCTCTCACATGATGTCTTTGTGGTTTTAGCTAGTAAATCCAGGCTACAAGAAGAAGCCAAAGTGATTTATCCTAACACCTTTCTTAGGATGTGTGCAGTGCTCATAAGTGTGATCTTTTGCACTTCACTAGCTGTTGGATGGCCTGGGAGCATCTTCAAGTTTTCATCATGATCTTTCTTTAATGTACCTAATGCTCCAACTATAACTGGCACAGTTCTAGTTTTACAGTTCCACATCATGCTAATCTCAATTTCCAAATCCTTGTATTTACTGATCTTCTTAGTTTTATTTTAACATGATGTTCAAGTTGTCTGGGACAGCTATATCGATCAACAGGCAGGTTCTCCCTCTCTTATTATGCAGCACAATATTAGGGTGATTTGCTAGGATTGTTCTATCTGTTGTTATTGGAACATCCCACATAATGGTGATTTCATCGATTTTCAAAACCTTTTCAGGCTGGTGTTCGTAATACTTATCTGGCACTTGTACCCCTAGATGCTCGCACATAGTCCAGTGTACATAACAGGCTACTTTATTATGTCTCTGGGTATATTCAGTAGATGCAAGTGTTGTACAGCCTGCAGCAATATAACTAATATGCTCTTCTGCCTTGTTGCATAGTCAACATTTACTATCTACTGGCTGTTTTAAGATGTTCTTCTGGTGGTACCTGGTGTTAAGCGCCTGGTCCCGTGCTGCCGTAATCAAGCTTGTCTCGCCTTTTAGACTGGAACTGCAAAGCCATTGCATAGACGCCTGCTTATCGACAAATGATCTTTCCAAGTATTGAAAGAATTTTCCATGTGGTGGTTTGCAGTTCTATTTTATCTTTACAGATGTTGTTTTTTAGGTGGAGTTTCATATTCGGAGTGTCAGTCTCTTGCATTTCTCTTGGATTTTTTTGGCTTCTTTTTGGAAAGAATATTTAGCTTTGACAGCATCATGATCACTGACTAGCCTATTAAACCTGTCTATACCTAGCTTAATGTAGTCACTTAGGCTGACAATGGATGATTCATAGGCAGACTTTAGTTCAATCAGTCGTCTACCACCTTCTCATCTCTTGATGTTCAGCCTTCAGGTGATGGATATCTCCAATAGTCAAGAGCTTTCTTATTTTTCTTTATTATTATTATTATCTTTGTGGTGAAGCCTTAGTGCTAGTAGCAGAAAACTACAAAGGCTCTTCATGATTTTCCAGGAAACTACAAAACGCCTTCATAAGACCCATTTTGTAGCTCAGGGTACCATAAAATTGTGACATCATTCACTCTGAAACATTAACTCCTACGCCTCAGTGGGAGTAAGTATAGGAGACTTCATAAATACTACTCAAGTCCTGCTCTGAGGTAGAATAAATTCTTATCTGAGTCAGACTTTTAGTGCAGTTCCTAGGAGTAATTCTGAGATGCTTAATAAATACGGGCACTAATCAGCAACTGTGCTTCTTCTGCATCATATCTCGTCTGATTTATCCTTCAGTTTTCTTGTTTTAAATACCAACCATAGAGTACAACATAGCAGGCAGCCAGACTCCCCTAGCAAAATGAGAGGCAAAGAGAGTCTATTGCAGGACACATTTCCTCACAACCGTGCAAATTTAGTCAGCTTGACCTACCTGTCTTTGGCATGTGGCAGAAACTCTGAGCACTGAGAGACACCTCCTTTTATGTATATTGGTGCAGAACTTTCTGATTGTATACTAAAGATTTATTTACCTTTTTTTGGATTAATTTACTGACTAATACAAAGAACACATTCTGTCCTTTCAGACTCTCATCCATCCTATACACAGAGGTCCTCGGCCCAGGTGATATAAGGACTAGTAATTGTCAATTTGTATAATTATTATTTTTATATTAATAAGACAAAGGTATCAACATTGAAATAATAGCATGTTTAATTGGAAAAGAAGTATTTTTAAAAGAAGTAACTGGCTGTGCCCTCCAGGACCAGGATTGAACAGGCCTGCTATACATTACTCTTAACAGTAACTAACACTCCAAGCTCGTCCATCTTATTAATTTCACATAAAAATCCTGCATTAGTGTATGCCCTACAGTTGTTATTTGATATTAAATAATGAGGCTGGCCTGTGCCCCTGCATGCAGCATATCATGTGTAATACTCTCTAGATGTTTGGTAAAAATCTCACTTCCTGATGAACGCCTGCACTCTTGTGTTTTCGACAGATTTTTCTTATTTAAAACATTAGAGAGAGCAGTGCACTAAACTTAAGCACCACACTAAACACAGATGCATCAAATAATATTTGTCATGTTTATCATGCTGCTTCTGAATCTACTAATGACTGGAAGAGCACTTCCAATGCATTATACGCAATATGTCTGATAGAAAATCCATTTCTTTTATTTTGAGGCTGAAAATAAAAGGCAAATAATTAAAACAAACCCTTTGATGGATACACCTTTTAATGAATTTTGGCATTTCAGGGCAGGTGTGAAAATGTAAGTGTTAAACATTCATCATTGTATCCAGTTTCTTGACACACTTAACTTTAATGCATTAGAACAAAAAAAAACAGGATAACAACACTGACTGTCAAAAGAGTACTGTGGAGGTGTATGACTCACATACATGGGATGGAAATATAAAAATCTATTTTTAAATGAAGAACTTGAATATTCTTTGTAATTTTAAATACATTTCTTCTGAGATGTCTACATATTTTATGTTAGATATTAGGACAAGAAGTGTATAAGCAAAAATGTTGTCTTTGCAGTGCCAACCTATGCCACTGGTCAGAAGTTGAATAGTCTGATACGACGAGAGACAATAGCATTCATTCCGTCTTAAACCAGAGCTATGGAGTCCTGTAATCAGGACTTACATGTGGCAAAAATAACCTACATGGTTCATTACCCTGAAAGGATGCATTACCAGTCTGTGCTGTATTGGTTTGTTAAAGCTATGCTGTGCAGGTGAAATAAATCTATGAAACCACACCTACTTTGATAGTGAAGGGGATAGCCAGAATTTTCAGATCTGTGGTCATAGGGCAGTATATTTTGTAGGCCATCCACTGTTCTGGTATAATTATTCTAAAAACTATACTGTAGAAAGTGAGGCAGGAATTTTTAGATGTTTTTAGAATTTAAGAAAATCATTTAAATCTGAGAACCACAATACTCACAGACCCCCAGTAAACCTGCAAAACACAAGGAAAACATGCAATGTCCTCAAAGACAGTGAGCAGACTAGGGTTCAAGTCCATATCTGCAGAGGTGTGAAGCAGTACAGCAAAATGTTGGGCTGTCCAAACTGGAAAACCTTATATTTAAATAAGCAGTTACATTTTAATTTGTTTGTTCACTTGCAACTATCTCCCTGCATATACTTGAATATTTCTAACACTAACACCCACCATTCATCACTTCTTGTACATTTGCTGCACTTTTTTGAATTGTGGGAGTTGAAATCTGTTTTTCTTATTATTCAGTCGCATTGTGATCCAATCTTTCTTTGACAACAGTATTCCTTTTGGAGGTCTAATTATACAGAATACAATAAGTAATTTCAGTACATGAAGTTAAGTTCTTATCATTCATTTAAAGTATCCGTCTGTAAGGTACCTGCACTGGTGTTTTGATTATGTATGTCATGTGTAACAGCATCTACTATGTAGACTTAAAAGGAGTAAGGCATAAAGATCACTATATCATACAGTACAATAGTAATTCCTTTTATTAAATAATGTCCAATTTAAAAAGCAATGTACTGTATATAGCATAGCATAGATTCTGTTATTTAAGAAAATAACAGAACAGTCAAACATACTCCATTAGATTTCTAATCCCAATGATATCGACCACAAGGCTGTAAGCAGCCCTGGATTGGGCACCAGGATGGTACTACTAGTTATTTATTATTCATAATTTTTCATCTTCTCTTTCTTTAAATGATGTTTTTCACACTTCGCATTTACTGAACTTCTCCACTTTTCAGTCCACCTTGACTTTTTCATGAATTTGAATCTATAGTATCTACTAAATAATAAAACACTGCAGTATAAGTGTGTGTGTCTGTCTGGTCCCTCCAAACAATCTGATTGGTC
Source organism: Polypterus senegalus (assembly GCF_016835505.1). Taxonomy (NCBI): domain Eukaryota; kingdom Metazoa; phylum Chordata; class Cladistia; order Polypteriformes; family Polypteridae; genus Polypterus; species Polypterus senegalus. The sequence goes on along the minus strand of NC_053156.1, from coordinate 102,583,587 downwards.
GGTTTGGCTGTGCTAGTTACTACTATTAATACTTTAGTGGTGCAAAGTACACTTCCTGATTGTGGACAAGTTTTTTTTAATTAACATGGATTATTTCACTGACAACTAATCAAATAACTTAAACAGTGTTGTTGGATCTCTAAATACTAACAAGTCCAAAGACAGACACAAAGTATTTGCATGAATATGAATGATGTTTTCATAGAAGACAAAGTATGCCCAGCTGCTGTTGGTGGTAGTCAAAAAGTGGAAAGGAGATGAACAAGCTTCCTCGAAATTACAGAGTGTGCTAAGCAATCTTTCCATAATTGAGAGAGGATGCACTGGACAAGAGGCTGAAATACACAAAAATACAGAAGAAAGGCGTAGGAGGAAACCAACTTACCATGCAACATTGTCAGTCAGTGATTCTCCAGCCCGCTATATCCTAACACAGGGGTCTGCTGGAGCAAATCTCAGCCAACACAGGGCGCAAGGCAGGAACAAACCCCGGGCAGGGTGCCAGCCTACCACAGGGCACACACACCCACACACCAAGCAAACAGTAGGGACAATTTAGGATCACCAATGCACCTAACCTGCATATCTTTGGACCGTGGGAGGAAACCCACACAGACATGGGGAGAACATGCAAACTCCACGCAGGGAGGACCCGGGAAGCGAACCCAGGTCTCCTTACTGCAAGGCAGCAGTGCTACCACTGCGCCACCATGCTGCCCTGTGCAACATTAATAATAATAATAATAATAATAATAATAATAATTCTTTACATTTATATAGCACTTTTCTCAAAACTCAAAGCACTCAGCAATTGCAGGTTAAGGGCCTTGCTCAAGAGCCCAAAAGAGCAGAGTCCCTTTTGGCATTTATGGGATTCGAACCGGCAACCTTCCAATTGCCAGTGCAGATCCCTAGCCACCATTCCTTTATAAAAAGCAATGTACTGTACATAGCATAGCATAGATTCTCTTATATAACAAGACAACAGTACAGTTGGAAATACTCCATTAGGTGCACAAATGCTGCACAAATCAAGTCTTTTTAAAAGACAAAAAGTATTCGCAAGAATGTGAATAATGTTTTCACAGTGTAATGGGGACTGTCTCCCATTAGTGGTAGTCAGAAAAGTCACAGGAGATGAAGAAGGTGTCTGAAAAGTAATCTTTACAGGAATGTGATCGACAGAGGAAGAACCGAGCAAGAGATGTTGAGATAACACAGGGATACCAAGGAAAGGTGCAGGAGGAATGCTGCCGGTATACACAGGGCATGTGATATCAAATATCGAATCAAAATTTATTCTGATACCTGTTTTTGATAAGGAATTTGGAGCTAGTGACAGACTAAATTTGAAATTTAACTGGTATATTTGTTATACAGATTACCATTGATCAAAGAGGTTTTGTCACCCTCTGCACCATTCAGAATGGGAGGTTCTTATAGTACAGTCGACCCCACAGCTTTGAGCACAATTAGTCATATCTTGTTCCATCAAAGGGTTGAAAATAAAATTGTATCATACTATAAACATGAATTCTTTCAGTTAGCTGTAGTGTTGATTGGTGAAACTTTTTTTTGCAGCAAATATGCTGTGTTCATCGGTCACTTTGTCTGCCAATGTGACATCACAGACCTGTAGCAGCCATTAACTGAACTTCCAAGCATGGCTGCTGTAAGGTCATTGCTAATCTGCTTTACATATGCATGATGTCACAACCTGATCAGTACCCTAGTCAGATTTCCATTCCCCAGACGTACGCTCATCACTAGTTAGCTGCATGTAGTGTCTGTCACTGGAGGCAAGCTCTCTGATTACTGTATTTGATATTCAAACATTACACTGTAAAGACAAAGAGGGTGATTCAAGCTCAGATTTGTATTATCCTCAACTTTGCCATGTAGACATGCAAAAATTGACTCGCAATAGTCTAGGAACTGCGGTGGGCTGGCGCCCTGCCCGGAGTTGGTTTCCTGCCTTGCACCCTGTGTTGGCTGGGATTGGCTCCAGCAGACCCCTGTGACCCTGTCGTTGGGATATAGCAGGTTGGAAAATGGATAAATGGATGGATGGATAGTGTAGGAAACAAAAGTCAGTGTCTCTAAATGCACCAACAATGCATTTTGTTTGGGAAAAATTTTACATATTTCATTTCAATCCATAGTCATTGTATATATCACCATAAAACAGGATGCATCATCATACGGTGCTTTATAAAATGAAAAAAGAGACAGAACTTAATGTCAAATTTAGCAATAGAACCAAATAAACGAACACAGAGCAGATACAAAAAAAGTTGCCACTGCACCTTAGAAATACAGATTTCTGTGTTTATTTACTGGACCTGATTCTTCAAAAGACTGAAAGACAACTCTATCACCACTCTAACCTGTGACCCCGAGTCCTGAGTTTTCAAAGTTCATTGGTGTGTTGGAGACATGTAGAATCTTTTGGAAGAAGTCTTGTTTGGACAAAAGTGATACGTTCTATAGAGGGGACTGGGCGGTCTCATGGTCTGGAATCCCTACAGATTTTATTTTTTCTCCAGCCGTCTGGAGTTTTTTTGTTTTTTCTGCCCCCCCTGGCCATTGAACCTTACTCTTATTCGATGTTAATGTTGATTTATTTTGTTTTATAATTGTGTCTTTCATTTTTCTATTCTTTAATATGTAAAGCACTTTGAGCTACTGTTTGTATGAAAATGTGCTATATAAATAAATGTTGTTGTTGTTGTTGTATAGTCAACAAATTCTTCCAGTGTTGATAGATGGGAAGAGAAGAGTGTAAAAGATGATATGAAGTAAAGATGTGAGAGTAATGTTCTAGGTCAGTAAGCAATAGTAGTGCAAAAGAGTGAATGACGAGATGGAAAATTTGCAGAGAAGAGGACCGTGATATGAGAAACTGAAATATTTGTTAGTTCTGGAGATAAGTACATCCAACTAGAAGAGTCCATATCAATCAAAAAGAAAGAGGAGACCTGAAGCACAAGACATAAATGTTGAATTACCAGGAATACTAACATCAATGATGGTATACAGAAAAGAAAGAAATTCAGGTATTTCTGTGGAGAATGAGGAGTTATTTTGAGTAGACCGGTAAATCAATGTAGGGAGAAAAGAAGGAAATCTGACAGAAGCATGTTCAAAAGAATAGAATGGAGCAAAATGAAGAGTGGCTATTTGTAATAAAAAAATTGTCCTACCTAAGCCACTTGGATGGGTCTTTCCCAAAAAGCTGTGAAATTCTGCTTCGGACTGCCAAGTTCCTGAGAGACATGGAACATCAAGTTTGAAAAAATCAATAAGGGCATTTAGAGGAGCTTTAGAGAGAAAGGGACAATAATGAGAATTTGAGGGGCTCTGGTAGGGGAATATTTAAAATGTACTTGTCCAACTCAATATGTGCAGTAGTAGGACAACTAGTCTGTTTAGTCCAAGGAGTTCAAACATTTAGGGCCTAAAAGGGACATAAAGTAGGGTATAGAGAAACAATAAATACTGCAACCTGCAAAATCACATCTAAGTTGTCCCCCAGCTGCAGTTTAAGCTGTTTTACTTGCAAATGTTTTAATATTAGTGAGATGTATAAGATGGCATACTCCTAAATAGTGTTAAGATGAAATGATTGCACACACTTAACACACTTTGAAAACCGTATTAGTGGGTCACAATAAATATTTTTGTACCCTTATATTTCCTGAACCTGCTTATTCCAAAGCAGCATTGTGGTATAAGTATTTATAAGTCTTTATATGGCCACCTGCTCTGAAGATATAAAATCTTTCTACTTGAACAGCTGTTTGCTATGACAAATTCCACAGAACTTAATTCCCAGGAACAACTCTGTTTCCTTCACTTCAACTTGAATGAAATTAAAGATGAACAAAAACGATTACAATAGTGTTTGAGGGGAAAACAGTGTGCTCTCCGGGCATTCACATTCAGGCACTGAAACGGCAGGTTATATTCCTATTTCTTAAAAAAAATGATGTAGAGGACAGAAACGAAACAAATAATATGATTATTGTTATTAAGAAAAACTCAAAGGATGGATTCTTTAAAGAAGTTGTGGCTACCTATAGTTCCTACTCTGTATGATTTCTCTCCATCGTGTATTTTCCCAGTGCAAATTTTCATGCTTGAGGCCTTTAGTAATAAGATATCTTAGTTATCCTGACTTTAAGAAAATTCTCAAAATGCTTGGAAAATCCAAAATGTATCCTATGAATGTCTCTGTATTCATCTGCATCCTGACTTTAGGCCATCAATAGCTTACACCGGTAAGGCAATGACACTGATCATGAAAACAGTTGCTGAAGTGGGTTTTTAGACCTTTAGACCTTTTATACCCAGTTTATCTTATATTATGACATGCCTCTGTAAAATCAATCTACAAGTACCAGACGAAAGCTCTGGACAATTTTTAGGCCACTGGAATGTTTTTAATGATGACCACTTCCTCTGTCTTTCCACAGTGCCCTTCATCCATCTCCTCTAGCTTGATGTCTGGTCTCTTTATTACAAGAGATTTTGTAATACTTTTATGGCCATTGTGCTGTGTTTATCGATGTTTTGTGCAGGTTTGGATTTCATAGCCCATGACTCTTCACTACATTTTTTTGGCCAAAAAATGGTAAGGGTGTGGGGTTGGGGTCCACACTGGCACCAGATGGATTTTAATTTGTTAAGATTACTTATCAAGCACTGGCAGATAAAGAATGATGAGACAAAGTGTGTGTGTGTGTGTGTGTGTTGGGGAGTTTAGTTCCTATTTTGTTGATTGGTTTTGCTCATGTTGCCTGTGAGGTGACACGGTTGGGCCTTTTGTTCTCATCTTTTTAGATGTTTTTTTAAATGTGTTTCTGTCCTAAAACCATAAAAGCCAGCTTAATGATTGCTTGTTATACTTTCAGATGTAACCAGATTGAGCCTCCAAAAATATACTTCACTAAATAAAATATAAAAACACAAGAAATTTGACAAATGAAAGGAGAGCATTCAGTCCATCAAGCTCATTTATTTAGCTAATACTTAAGCTGTCCAGCAGGCTTTTACCTAAACTTGTACCCAACTTTAGAAATAAAAACATTATTTTGTAAATATTGTTTATTTAAGATTTGACATGAGTTTTCTTCATTTTATTTGTTAATTTATTTTATTGTTACGTCAATGGAATCATCAAGACACCTATTTGATTAATTTTTTCTGCAACGGGTACACAGTGTTGTGCTTGAATTTCAAGACCACAGCTATATGTTTGTGTCTACAACACTCATTGTTATAGATGTGATTTTGTGTTGCTGCACACAATGTCATCACATTGAAGTATTTAAGATACTATTATAATAGGTTGTGCGTGTGTTTTTTTAAATTTTTGCTTTGAAAAATTGGTGGTAAAAGATTGCATTGTGTTACATTTATTACCATACCGTTTTCTAAGTTAACTAAATCTTGGGCACTGTTGCTAGAGTGTATCTCGGCAAGCATAGGGCCGAAGGCAGAAACAACAACCCCTGGATAGGGCCTCAGTCCATCTCAAGGAGAACACACTGGCCAATTTAGTCCCACCAATCCACCTATCCTGCATGACTTTGGACTATGTGAGTAAACCTACACAGACACGGGGAGAACATGCAAACTCCTGGGAGACAAACCCTGGTCACTTTACTGCAAGACAGAAGCGCTACCACTGCACCAGCGTGCTGGACTCCATTTATTGCCTCACCCTTAAATGCATTTTTCAGCAGTTCCCTTTAACATCATCTATCCCATTGAATATGTCTTCATAGATGTTTCCAAATTTGTGCAGGAAAATGTTGTCTCTAAGAGCTGCTGTCTTTAAAGAGTGTAATGGAATCTCCTTCCTCTTCTTCTTCTCTCACCATTTTCTGCTCTTGTTTAACTATTTTTAAACACATCTAAATATTGGTCTGATGTCAGTTCCTTTCTCTCTCTGAGTTTCTTTGGAATTCCGAAAAGACCCTCCATTGAGCTGCTCTGTCCTAATCTGTGAGAAGTCAGAGATTGTAGAATTATACCATTGGGTGCACACCCTCTGTCTGATCTGGAATGGAGTCCTCCTGCTAAACCACTATGATGGCTCCTTATTGAACCTGGTTGGTTTTTTCTGCCCTGTCAGTCTTCTCCTTTACCTGGTCAGTTCTGTGTTGGCTTTCATATATTTCAATCTTCCAAAATGAAGCCTTTTAAATTGTTTGATGCTGTGTCTGCTTGGAGTCCTGTACTCATTTGGGTATTAGCACCCCTTTAGAGATATCTTTGACAGCCCCATGTTATGGACATACCAGTAGATGAGGTTTAAGTTTAATTCCTCCTTTTCTATTTGTTCATATACCCCCCCAGATGAGGTCAGTCCTTAAAATAAATCTATTTTCCACTCTCTTCCCCTCTTGCTTTTGTTTTGTATTCCTTTTCCTCATTCCCTTTCCCCCTCATACAAAGCTAGTTGCTGCTTTATGTAAAGTGAATTATAAGCTTTTACATCTAATCTGTTTGGCATTAAGACCTTCCACCCTGCACTACTCTATCTTAAAATACAGGTTTAAAAAGTATCACTCTTTCTTCCAAAAATCACAAGCATTATTATGTCCAGTTCAGATTTATCTACTATATTATATTTTACACTCCTTAAACATGTTGCCATTGAATTGACCCATACTGTTACAGATGTTTTGGAACCACTCCTCTTTTGATCTCTTCCTTCTGTTACTTTATTTCTAATTCTTTCCTTAATCCTCACTATAAGTGTTCCTTTCTTGTCCCATATATTTCTCCTCCTAGATTTCTCTTCTCCTTCACTTACTTCTATCCATTCATCCATTATCCAACCCGCTATATCCTAACACAGGGTCACAGAGGTCTGCTGGAGCCAATCCCAGCCAAGCACAGGGCGCAAAGCAGGAAAAAAGCCCCGGGCAGGGCGCCAGCCTCCTGCAGGGCACACACACACACACCCACACACCAAGGGACAATTTAGTATCGCCAGTGCACCTAACCTGCATGTCTTTGGACTGTGGGAGGAAACCGGAGTTCCCGGAGGAAACCCATGCGGACACGGGGAGAACATGCAAACCCACTGCGCCACCATGCCGCCCACTTACTTCTATGCAATAGTTTATCATTTTCCATAAGTAGCAGTGGCCTTTTGCTCGAAAGTCACTAAGTGGCTACCTGATAATTTCGAGAAAGTTTAGGTCATACAGCACAAACTTTAAGAAATGGATGTCTACAGCCTGACTGGTTGGATGATGAATGGCTACTGACAAGCGAAGTGTAGGGTTGTCTCTCTTGTTATTTTAGGCCCAATAGTCGAGACATGGTCCTCGTTGTCCATATTATTTCCAAAAATATTTTTCTTAGAGTAGTAGTGTGTGCCGGTAGGAATGGTCTCAATATTTGTATCTATTGCATCTTTGTAATTAGTCATATATTTTCATTTCTGTTTTGTAGTTAACTTAAAAAAATAATAAAAACAAAAACCACACTAAATCATATCAGAAGATATTCTCTGGTTTTGCCCAAACTACAGCAACCATTATTTTTCCTATTGGTGCGTTTAACTTATCAATATTTCAACCTCTCACCTGGAGCTTTTAAGAACTATCACTAGGTCACTTATATGGTTAGAAGCAGTCGCAGAAAAGAATCTTGAGGTTATCCCCAGGTGCTTAGTTCCCTTGTTCCCTGCATTGATAGATCAAGTCACCCAGAACTGATCATTAGGCTGCATTGCCTCATTCATTTTGTAAACCACAGTCCTAAGAGTTCAGTTTGTGCATCTATCTTATTCTGTGAGCTAGAGCATGTCACTTAACTTGACCACTACCTGCACACTTCCTGATTCTGGCCAGTCACTGGAGATCCCCTTTATTATATTCCGACAGAGAAGCAGCCAGAATACAAAGTGATTAGAGAAGCAGATCAGGAAATGAAAAGAGATTAATCACAGAGAGAAGGCAAACAGAGCCAAAGACAAGGGCAAAAATGAAGCACCAGGAAAACAAGCAAGAGAGCTCACCCTATGATTTCTCAATGCAGATCAATAAACAGGGTGCTAAGAAGCATATGTTATAGTGTTATTAAATTACCCAATGGTCCATCTGTTACTGAACCCTGTAAATGCAGGTCATGATTGTGGGAGAGGGAGTCTATCCTGCCAGCACAGGGCAAGTAAAGGGTGCCTATAAATGACAGGGCACCCATTTGCCACTTTAACACACATGTCTTTGGGATACAAAAGGAAAACCAGTAAGAAAAACCTTTACAGAGTCAGGGAGAGGTGCATAATCCAAACAGGGCTAGCATTCAAACTAAGGACTATAGAAATGTGAGGCAGAGGAGACCATAATCAATATCAGTCTCAACTAAATACTGACCAAAAGGAGACCCTAACCTGCTACCCAGTCCACCTCATTGCATCAGACCGAGTTAACAAGGAAGGCTACCAGTTAGATTTCAGACTCAAGGTGACTATTGTTTTCTGTTCTATTTTTTTCCGATATTTTTTGTCACTTTAACTGATGGGCAGCACTATTGCAGCTGTACTTTGCACATACTGTATTTGTGCAGATATTGTTTGATGACTTTCCTGCAGGTGTTCAAATATTATTTTAGGAATTTACTGTACAAAATAACACCATAAGATGGTGCTATATCCTAAAGCTTACAATGTGGCTCATTTATTAGATTTAAGAGTGCTGATTGTCCCCATATTTATCTAATGAACAGCTGTATCGTGTCTGCTACATGTTTAGTGAATGCAGACAATGATCGGGACATGTTTTGTATTTCCTACTCCAAAGACTAAAATCTCTTTTTTCATCTTTTTTGGATATATTAATTTCACTTGGTTGTTTTCTTCACCACAGAAAATCATAAGTAAGATCATGTAGTGCTTCCATTCCTTGAAAAGAAAAATATAAATACTGGAATCAAGTCATTTTTTCAGGTAAAAAGCTAAAGAAAATAGCATGACGGCACACTCTACACTGCTGTGGGAGAGAGCACCAACAAAAAACTGAAGTTGCAAATGCTTCTTTATCCAGACATTAAATATACTGTGTTTATTGCATGCATTTCTGTAAAAGAAATAACAGAAATTGAAAAGAGTGTGGGATTTTTAGATACCTGGTGTACTAAGGTGAGATAAAGGAAATTTACAAATTTCATTAATTCATATTTGAAATATATATTTAAAATTGTTGTATGCAGATTTATTTTCCTTGACATGTGGTGGACAGTCGGAGCCCTTGCCTGGCCAGGACACCTATATAGTGGAAAGACCAGGGGAGAGAGCATATGCTGGGCATTGCCTCCCTCAGCGAGCCAGATGGGAGCCCCCCTGAGTTGCAGCGTTGCCTTGGACTCCCATAGGGCTTCATGGGAGTTGGAGTTTGGAGAAGCCCTGTTGGGTTCTGGAAGTGCTGCAGGTACTGCAGGGCCCTCGGATGCAGCAGTTCTGCCACACCCGGAAGTGCTGCCAGAAGAAAATCATGGAACACCTGGAGCACTTCCAGGTGCTTTTTAAAAGGAGCCAGCTGCTGCTACTCTGAGAGTCAGAGTCAAGAGGTAGAGGGCAGAGCTTGCTGGAGGAGGAGTGGAGGTAAAGAGAGAGAAGAGAAAGGAAAGCACTGTGTTCATTGTGTTTAGCGCTTTGAAACTGTGCTGTGCAGGTGGGAAACCAGGAAGGTGTTTCCTACAGGAAAAAAATGAAAAAACGTGTGCTGAACTTGTGTCTGTCTGTGTCTGGTTTGGGCATCAGGGGCACCCTCTGCGGGCCACACCCTGTTGATCTGGTTTACTCATTTATGCAGCCCTTATCCACATTTGTACAATGTTGGATTTTAGAAAATATTCTTTGTTTTATTCATTAGAATTAATCAGTGTTGGATTGGCATTCTGTTGCTAGGATACATTACGAGACTCTGCAAACCTATAATAAGCTCAACACAGAATAGTGGATGGATGGATGAATGGATGGATGGAAGTAAGGTGTGGGGGTCTTGGGGAGTCTAGGATCCCCTATTTAACCATTCTGACCCTCAGAGAGCCTAAAAACAAATTGTGGGGTGACAAAGGGGGATTGATTTTTGAAAATAAATACATTTTATGATGTTCTAAATCAATTAGTGCCCACTCATGTGTTTGTGAGAAACTATTATAGTAGCTGGCAAACAAGAGTGTGCCAGTGGCTAGTGATGTAGATTCCTGATTCTAACATGCTTTCTGACTTATGTACTCCCACATGTCTAGATCTACAGCATTGGTATATGGCAGAGGAGCAAATTCATTCCACACACACAATTACTAAAATGTGCGTGATGAAATAGCCATTGTGGCATTACATAGCTAGCAGTGTGTATTTCCCATAAAGAGTGCCTGTGCAATATGGTGGAGGTCAGACATGGAAAGTGGTGAGGCTTTTATTTGAAGATTGTACACCCATTTTTGATGTGATTGTTTACAGAAGATATGCATATCCTAACTGACAGCACTCTCTGTAGCTAATTCAGTGTGTATTCCATCGTATCACAGTAAGATTTCAGTGTTCAGCCATGGGAGCACTAATGGAAACCCATTATTATCATAAGATTTGTGATGTGTCTAATTATAATAATACTTTACTACAATTATACTGTATAACAGAGTAATAAAAATACCAGGCAACTTGAAATTTACATTAATTTATAGCTCTAAACTGGCCCCATTGAGTGTGACTATAGATGTGGGCCCTATAATGAACTGGTAGCATGTCCAGAATATTTTCCTGAAGCAGCCTTCAGCTGGATAAGCATGTGAGGAAATGAATTCATAATAATAATAACACAATGCACTAGAAACAACTATTCTACCTTCAACATATAAGGACTGGAGCCTCAAATGTACAACTTTTATAGCTTATGAATTTTGGAGTGCCTACAGTTGTTACACTTCACATGTGTTGGCATTGTCCAGCATAGTGTTGTAGCTCTTTACTCCTCTGTTATGGTTCAAGGGTTTAACTTCTGACCTAATCACTGTATTCTTCAATTTTGCACATTTTTCCTGTTTTCATATGGGCTTCTTCCAGCTTCCCACCATGTCACCAATAAATACTGGTTAGGTTAAATTGCAATTATAAAGGTGAATGTGTGCTCTGCCATTAACTGACATTGAGACATGGAAGGATTCCTGTATTGAAATTAGTGCTGCTGGGGTGGGCTACAGTTTCCTGTACCCTGAAAATCAGTGTTTTAATGGATAAATGGTTGCTCTGAAATAATTGGTTTAATCTGAAGGCAATGTTCTGTGCAAGACATCACTCTTAGGGTCTTCACAAAGAGAGAAAAATTACATTTTCATCAGTCTTTTGTTTGACATGGTGAGATTGTGCTCCAAATAACAAATATATGACCAGTTCAAAGCCTGGTATGAAAACAAAGAGTTTTCTTTGGATGAAGCTTTGTAAGTGCACTGACTGCATATAGTCATATATAAACTGCCCTGTCCAGTTACTTTAAAATTAGACTTCTTTGCAGGAAATGTTTTTATGGATTAGTTTGTGCTTGCATTATTTTGTAATCTCCTCTGTTGTCCTGTGTTGCTTTTTTACATATTTATATTCAGTTTACACAGGATTCTCTAATGGTGACTGCTGTGCTATGCAAAATAAACTGATTGCTATATACATAGGTGAGTTCTCCATTACAGCAATCTTCTCTCTTTCAAGTAAGTAATGTCAAATTTAAATACCCAAAGTAACAGGCCTGGTGTCCAATGTTTGAATTCTTTGCCCAGTTGTTGTGAAGTTTACACATTATCCCAATGTCTCTATGGGTTTTTAACTCAAATTCCCAAAGATGTCAACGTCAATGTCAGTTTATTTATATAGCACCACAAACATGTGGACCAGTGAGGCTGGAGCTAGATTGCATCATTTAAATGTCGTTTTAATCAAGATAAATGTGCTCAATGGAAGATTTTAAGTTGAATAATGGAGTGCTTTGCACATATATAATTAGAGTGTGTTCTGCGCATGGTTGCCTTCCACTTCTTTTCTGAAATGTTAAGTGAAAGATCCTTTCCTCATTGTGCCCTGTGATCTTTGAAAGGAGGGGACTTTAAATTGGTTTATAAATTGTGGAAATGTTATCTGTGTCTTCAAGACTGATCAATATTTCTTCTGGAATAGAAATAGGGGGAAGGTAAATTGGGCAGGTTCAGTTTATCAAAGTTTTTAGCTTGAAAGTAGTGGAAACATTGTGTTGATGAGAAGTTAAATTTGAAGCTCAATTGCTTGTAGGATGGAAGAATATTATCGATGTACAAGTCTCTAAATATTTTAATCAAAGACATTTTCCAAACATGAAATACTGTGTATGTTTGAAATGGCAGAAAAGAGCAGTTGTCATGTAGAGGTGCAGCAGATAAGAGCTTCTCTGTCTTAAAGTGCTTCTTACATTGGTTCCATATTCTGAGTGAATTAAGTGCAGTTGGATTGTTAGTGTATTGACAATAATTTGTATTTACTGGGGCACAGAGCAGAGAATTTACAGAAGTACTGCAGATTTTAATTTTATTGCAGACCAGGCTTGTGTATATTCATTGATTTATGTCAATGTCCAGAGGCCTCATGTAAAAACGGTGCAAACACGAAAAAATGTTGCATACTCCCATTTTCCACTTCACCACTGGGAATGGCCCACCCCCCCATGGCAGCCCATACACATTAACTATGCAGGCCCATTCTTTGATAAGATGTTTCTTATTGTTGTAAATGGCCACTCTAAGTGGCCAGAGGTTTTCGGTACCTCTAAAGCAACTGCCATAAAGACTGTGGAACTCCTACATAATTTGTTCTCGCATACAGGAGTACCAGAGCAAATAGTAAGTGATAATGGTAGCCAGTTCTTATCTGAGGAGTTCAAAACCTTCCTCAGGAAAAATGGAATACAACACATTACCACAGCACCATACCACCCTGCAACAAATGGTCTTGCTGAGCATTTTGTGCAGTCCTTCAAACAGTCCATTAAGGCAATGTCATCTGAAGGAATATCACTGAAGTTTTTACTGGCTTATTGTAACAGCACCCATTCGACTACCGGACAAACAGCTGCAATGCATTTTCTAGGCTGTCCCCTAAAAGTCACAAACCCTGCGTACCTTTTGTGTGTGTTAGAGAGTTTTGACTCGCAATTATTGTAACAATGGCTGGTCATGGCAGCAAGGTGTCATTGCCTCACAGACAGGACCACTGACGTATACTGTAGACATTGGGGATGATGTTGTCTGGCATCGACATACAGATAAATTATTAGTCACTACTCCTTCTGGTAACCTCCAACAGGAAGAAATTGCACAGCCAATTTCATCGCAAGACATGGCTGTACCAGAGTGTGATGGTCAGGAGTCCACCATCACCACAAGACAACCAGGAAACAACGCAAACCTGAGAGTCAAGACTCAGTTGGTAGTTCTAGCTCAACATGCACTAGACGTTACCCTGACAGAGTTAGGAAACCTCCTAAAAGATTTGAATGTTAAATTTTATATGCTGTTATAGTTAAAAATATTTGTAAGAATATATATATTTTATATAGCTTCAGTGCTGCATGGGAGGAGTTGTTATGTACATTGTGTTAGTGGAGCTACTTTTTTGTGGTGTACAGTATGTATAATGTTAACCATTATGTGCGCATATCTGCATTGATATAAGTTTTCTTAGTAATACAACAAGTGAATAAAAAGAAAAACATATAAAGCGGTCATCATACAGCGTTTCTCAATTTTATATAAGGTAGAATGTTGTAAGACAGAACAGTAGTGAAACAGTAGTCCCATTCAACCATGTCAAATGCTTTTTCTGCATCCAAAGATAGTAAGATCTTTGGGGTGCTAGATTTAATGGGTTAATATACAGTATTATATTAAACAAATGTTGAAGATTAGACGCAAAGTGTCTATCTTTAATAAATCCAGTTTGGTCTTGTGATATTACAGAAGGAAGCACTTTCTCAATCTAGCTGCAACTTTGAAGAGTATCTTAACGTCATTATTCAGGAATGAGATTGGTCTGTATGATGCACATTGTAGTAAGTCCTTATTTTTTTTAAGAAAGTTGGAAATTGTTGACGAAAAGTTTGAGGTAGAATTTTGTTGTCCTTAGCTTCTTTAAATCCTGCTAATAATAGTGGAGCTATCTTATTTGAATTTTTTTTTATAAAATTCCACTGGGTATCCATCAGGGCTTGCTGCTTTCCGACTTTGAAGTGAGTTTATAATGTCTGGTAATTCTGAGAGTGTCAGAGGTTTATCCAGTTCCACAGCACTAAGAGTATCTAGCTGTGGTATCTGAAATGAATAAAGAACTCATTAGATTGTGTCTTATCTTCTTCAGACTGAGTAGAACATAAGGACTTATAGTACTCTCTAAATGTGTGGATTATATTTTTATGCAAGCTGCTCCCTGACACTAGCTAAAATGGGCAGAGCTAAAAACTATTAAATTATTCAATTAAACAACATTTTACCTGAAGCCTAAACAAAAAAAGAGTCAAAAAGAAAGGTGTTGGCACTATTAAGAGAAAAATAAGCTAAAATGTCCTAACCATCACTAAACATTTCTTTCTGTAATTTAAAAAAAAATCTCAAGTTTGGACAACTTGTGCTACGTGCTTCAATCTTATGTAGGCAGAAAGTGATGATTCAACATGTCACGTGCCCTTTAATGGGCATATTTAGTATAAACAACATGGCCATGACCATGACAAACAGACATAAAATAGAGGCTACCATCCAAAAAATTAGAACACAATATGTCATCATAATGATGTCACCAAAAAAAGATAAAAATATCAAAACAATATTAAAACATAATCATTTTATGTTCATGAAAATTGCAAATGAAATGTAACAGTAAAACAGATTTGTTGCACATTAGTTTTGTGCAAGAATTCTTATTTCATAAATTAAGATGGAGTTAGCTGACCCTGCACTTTAACTTTCCTGTCCTGCCTTTCGTGTACTATGTAGTAAACATTACCAATATGGGACTAATTGGTTTGAGCTAAGTGCTAGCAATGTACACTTTCATTTACAGAATACTGGGCAGATGGCCAATATTTTAATTTCTAATACTTTTATTTGATTAAATATTGCTGTTAGTCAATCACTATTCTATTTGTAACCTTCCAATGTAAACATTTCAGCAGATTTTACCAACATATCAACATGACAATACAAACAAGCTATACATTCTTACACAAAGAGCATCAGGTGTATTCAAACCAGCTGAAGGGCTATGTGATTATACTACTCAGAATGTGGCAGAACCCTGGCAGCAATATTTCAATCCAATTGTAGTCACTTGATGCTTTTTACAGAAAGATTATTAAGTACAGAATTGCTATAATCTAACAGACAGGTAATGGAAGCAAGATAAATATATTACTTGGATTGTCTTTATATCAGGTTGAATTCTGTTGCTCCTCACTTGACACCTACATCATGTTGCTGACAAGAGAAATTTAACAAGAGCCACATTTATTGATTTGTAGCATTCAATGCACTAAATGTTATATTACATTATTTTGAACAGAACTAAACACATTAAACAATGACACAGTGTCATGTCACCTTTAAAAAGATCTTCATAGTGTATCTTTATTCTTGCTCCTACTGGCACATTTCAAGACCACTGCAATAAGAAATTTCTTATAAGTCACCTTTGTCTTTAAGAATCACGTGTAACCAGCAAAGAGAAAAGTGGAAAATTATGCTCTAGTAAATTAATTTTGTCTTTGTACAATGTAATGAGATACATTTATCATGCATACATGAATCATAAATAGAAGGGCAAGTTTTTATTGTCCATATTTTTTTAGCATTGAGTGCTATTTTCTGCAGTGTTTATATTCTTACAAAATATATTTCTTCTAGATTTCAAGACAGTTTGGGAACAAATCCCATCAGTTAACACTAATAAGTGTTAGTAAGATTTTTGTGGAAATGAAAGAATTTAAGGGACTTCACTGGATTTTCACAAAATTGCCATTTAAAATGTAGAATACATTCTGTATTTATGTAACATACTCGCTGTCCCTCACAGCTCCGCCCATGTAGTAGTGAAAAAAACTGTAATTCTGGCAAGTGGAAGGTAGGTATGCTGCAACTTCAAACGCTGACACTGTATCTGATCGTGTTCAGCTCTGACAGGAGAGTCTCCCTGTGTGGGGAGAAAAGCATGTAGCCGTGATATCTCTGGCAATCAACAACTACCTTTTAAAACAGACGTAGCTCTATTCTCTCTCGCAAAAACGTCAAACGTTACTCCTTAACAATCTATAGATGATAACGTCTATTGAACAAACAGGTATTTCTAGCTAAGCAGAGGCAAGGTACGCTCCAACACGTGGCAAGAGGTAGAGTGACTCAAACGGAGGCGGGCACATGAGTGAGGATGGCCACACCTGGCTCCATATTACTCCCTACTCCTGAGGTCCCGCCTCCCCCTCCCCTCGGCCTGCAGTGTCTCTCTTAGATTCACACAAATAAATCGCTGCTGCAAGAAAATTATGATACTTAGCGCAATGAGAGGAGTCACACAATCAACTGGAATGTTCAAGTAAATTGTAGAAAAAAACCCAATCTAAATCCCTTAAGTAGTTAGAGCCAC
The DNA here is from genome assembly GCF_016835505.1 of Polypterus senegalus. Taxonomy (NCBI): domain Eukaryota; kingdom Metazoa; phylum Chordata; class Cladistia; order Polypteriformes; family Polypteridae; genus Polypterus; species Polypterus senegalus. Next base: position 102,566,912 of record NC_053156.1, on the reverse strand, counting down.
ACTTTCAAATCACTGCATAACCAGTTCAGCTAAAAGTCCTGATAACGGAAAGCCCATTGACAAGCCTTTTTTCTGTCTACAGTATTTTGATGAAAATGGAATTGGGTATTTTGGCAAAGTGATATTAGATGCATTATATCCTTAGTGGTCAGCTTCTTTTGTGCCATTATGGTGGAGTCGTTATTTAGTTTTGTCAGTAAAGTCTCTGTGGCCAGATGAATTAGGATCGTAGTATATAACAACACAACATCAAAAGAGACCATGATCTCATCATCAGCAGTGGATATATTCTTTAGGTGCTATAATGCCATCTCTGTTTGAGCATATGAAAAAGTCTTTTAGATAAGTTGTAATTTGGTCCAACTGTTAGGCTCACCACAGCTCTGAATTTTAAAGGATTTTTGGAAGGCCGTTGAATTCCGGGCTGATCACATCATATATATATATATATATATATTTGTAGCTAGAGATCCACAAAGGGAGAAAGTGAGTCACGTATCTTAAAATAGTATTTTACTCCTAAGCTTTCCACAACCTGCCAGGTGTCATCATCAGAGGAAAATAATTAGACAAAAATAAAGAGTGACACCATGACCCCGTATATTCCATCCATCCATTATCCAACCCGCTATATCCTAACTACAGGGTCACGGGGGTCTGCTGGAATCAATCCCAGCCAACACAGGGAGCAAGGCAGGAAACAAACCCCGGGCAGGGCGCCAGCCCACCACAGACCCCGTATATTGTAAAGGCAAAAAACTATAAAGCTTTTCAGCAAAAGAACGTCTCTGCGACACTTCTGGTTAATTACAGGTCAGACAGGAAGAAGCGGGTCCAGGTAGACAGACACCGGAAGTGACGTCAAAGGTGGTGAGGTTGTCAATCAATCGGTCTTTGAAGAGATAAGGTGTTAGAATACAGTGCCACCATGTGGATCAGCAAGAAATGACCACCACCAGAGTCTTTAAGCTTGTCACATTGTATCTCTCCATGACAAATTAAAGAATAAATCACACTTATATATTAATTATTTTTCACAATTCTCTGTCCTTGGCTATTAAAAAAGCATGTAAAGAAAAAAAAAAGATTAGTGGTTATTGGAGTCACTTTAGATGCAAATATGTCTGTATTAGTACAGGAGGACTGAAGATAAAGTATTGGATAAGCCAGAATCTGAGAGAGAAAGGTGATATTGAAATAAGAAACACAAACAATATGTTTTAATTTGCAGCAAATGTTAGGTGCATTTCAGCTACTGTATATCACCCCTTTGAATGAAATGTGACTTAATTTTCTAATACTTTAAATTCATATCTCTTTGAATCTTAGAATTCTTAGAATTATATCTTTAATACGGATTTTGTCCTTAACCTGTTTTAAAAATCAGAAGGTTATTTCTCTTATCAATAAGTGGTACCAATTAAAATGTCTTAATTTTCTGTTTTTTGTTTGGCTAATACGGGATTTGCTATACAACAACACAGATTTTTTCATGATCATAAGGAACTGCAAACCGTGATTAAAAAAAATATATCAAGACGGCATATCAGCTTTTTCAATTGGTGTGCAGAAATATTCAGTGTCACAAAGAAGGATTTACGTCTTTCCTGGCTTCTATTTGCATAGTTCTGATGATGAATGTTTTCAGATCTTTAATAAAAGTCTAGTATTAGATAACGGATGCCTGAGTAAACATTTTTTACTTTTTTATTTTGTTTTATATCTAATGATCAAAGTTATTCATCACCAACTACCACTGTGTGAAAGTAATTGCCCCCTAGTTAAATCAACCCATTTAATTAGATAATTAGAGTCAGCTGATTGAACATAACCAATCTTGGTACCAGCCAGACCTACTCAATATAGACCTCACTTTTTTTGTCTATTACCATCAGTCAAGTTGTGAGTGTGAAGACTGAACTAGTGCATAATGCAATTTTAAAATGGTAATCCTAATGAGAACAGAAAACAGTTCTTGACTGAACTACAGTGACAGTTGTCATCTCCAAATTAAATACACTTGAAAGAGTAATGTGTCTACTTAGGAATGACCACCCTAAAAAAACATCAAAGAGCTGCAGGTGTCAGTGTTTTTGGCACAATCAGAAAGAAACTGAGCAAAAGCAGGCTTCATTGAAGAGCAGCACAGTGGAAAGAATTGCTAATCAAGAACAACATAGATGCTCATCTGTCATTTGCCAGGAAAGGCCATGAATTGTGTTCTTTATTACAAAATCATTCTGGGTAATATCTGAAACTGAAGTGTAGTTGTGTCATGCAGTAAAAACTTGACCCAAATTATAAAAGTAAGTACACACCCCAATTGAACTTGCCTATTGAAACTTTAGAACTAAACTGATCAGAGATGCTGCAGTAGGATTTTAAAAACAAACAAACAAAAAGAATACTGATGAGTGTGAATTCCAGCAGTTTTAGAAGGAAATGCGATCTAAAATTTCTCCATAGGAATAACAAAGACTGATATTGAATTATTAAAGGTAGCACACTCCAATATTAAGTATAAGAAGACAGTTGCTTATTTACACTGTGGTGTTTGTGACTGGTTAATGTTTTTCATTCAGTACATTTCCTAAATTTATAGTGTTTAAATTTGTTGATTCAGAAATTAGATGCAATCATTAGGGGGACAATACTTTTTTATACCACTGCATTATGTACTTTATGTTTCACTAAATGGCTTTTCTTTGTATGCTGTATTCGTGATGACAAATAGCAATCACATTAAGAACTGTTCAGATTAATTGTTCCTAATTCAGATACACAAGAGTATCAGTATTTGTTGTACCTAACCTGAATATGGACATGAATCTGGTGTAGCAGCAGTGAGGAGGAGTTGCTATAAACCAAAATATTTTACTGAGAATTCCCTTCTACTGTTGTTCAGTCCTTCAGTCAAGTCTGACTCTTTGTGACCTCATAGACTCTATCATGTCAGGCCTGTCTCTCACAAAAAGCTTCTCTCAGCTTTTGCAGGCTTATGTTCATTACTTCAGCAATGCCAGCCATCCATCTTAGCTTCTGCTGCCTCTACCTTTTCATTTCTCTCTTTCCCAGCATCAGAGTCTTCTGTAGTTAATCCTGAGTTTTCTTTAGGTGTTAAAAGTATGTGTGTTTTAGTATCACTTTCAGTCCACTGTCACTATCATTGCTGATTGGTTGGATTTACAGCTTACTGAGCATTATCATGGTGGCACCTGAAATGAGTGCACTTGGTTGATAGTTTGAGCGCTTTTTGGGATTGCCCATGTTTGAAATGAGAATACAAATGGCACTGATTCCAGTCCGACCTGTTGTGGTTTCAAAATTAGCGAGCAATATTTTGATAGCACCATCTTGCATGGTATTAAACGCTTCCTGGCACTTTGTTGTTAGCAGTGCTTTATAGAAGCCATCTTACTTCATTCTCAACACAAGAGCTCTGGGTCTACATCAGTGAATATACTGTTATAGGGATTAGTGATGTTAGGGTCTTTCCTGTATAGTTCTTTTTGTTTATTTCTACCACCTCTTCTTAAACTCTTTCATTTTTACGAAAGGTCCTCTTGGTTTTTATCATTTTTGTTTCATTTCTTTTTGTGTTTTTTTTTTTCTGTTTAAGATATTCTTGTGGCTGTCTATTGAACAATGTCACAAACTGTTTTCCATACAGGTGATCTATCAACAGATCTACTTCCTTAAACCTGTTCTTTACCTTCACTACATATTTATAAGGAATATCACCAAGTTCATATCTAGTTGGTTTGATTACTTTTTTCGTCTTCTTATGTTAATGCTAAACTTTGCAGTAATAAGATCATGCACTAATCCATAGTGTTTTATGCTGAACAGAGTTTCTCCATTTATTTGTAGTTAGTCAGTTTGTTTTCGGTATTGACTACCTTGTGATATCCATATGTAGAGACAACTCTTAAGGCTGTTGAGAAAAGGTGCTTGCTAAGAGAGACAAATTATCTTGGCACAGTTCTACTAGTCTATGAACCTCTTCATTCAGTACTCCAAGGCCAAACTAGCCCATTATTCCAGTTGCCTATTGACTGCTGACATTAGCATTCCAGACACTTACAATGAAAGCAGCATCTTTTTTAAACATTATGTCCAGTATGTGCTGTAAATCTTCATAAAGTTGTTGACTTTGGGCTTTTCAGCTTATATGGTTATAGCACAGTCATAGATCAGTGTGATGTTGCATATTTTGCCTCGGATTCAAAGTAATATAATTTTTTAAACTGTACCCAAACACTGTTTTTGCCACCCTTTAATTTATTACAAGGACTACTCCATTTCTTCTGCTGGCATCTCTAAGCTTAATCATTAAACGTTTTGCAGTAGAAGATTCATTTAGTTTACTAATTCTTAAGATGTTGGTGTTTAGTCTTGACATTTCATGTTTCGCAACTCTGATTTTGCCTTGGTTCATAGCTCTTAGATTTCAGGCTCCAATTTTATAACATTAATTTTAGTCATTAGACTTTCCTTTTCGTCTCTGCGCAATTCAAAAGATATGTAATTCAATTCAATCTATTTTTGTGTAGTACTCTTCACAGAGTTTATGGCAAATGTTACAAAAATGTATAAGCACATACTGTACATAAAGCTACTGATTATTTTAAACACACAGTGAAAAAAGCAATGTATGTTAAAAATGTATTTCCATTAATATCATTAGATATGGGCAGTTGTCAATAAAGGAGTGGAAAATCAGTACTCCATTCAGCAGCATGCCTGGACAAAATAGATCTCTGGGGGCGTCCACAGTCAGTTATAACAGAGAAATCAAAGTCAGACTCAGTCACAGTCCTGCAGACCTAGGCCAACTGGCTACCCACACACTCCTGGGCATTCAACAGTATATATATATATGTCAAGAAATCAGGTTGGAAATACAGCAGTGACACCCAGAGTTACAACAGGACATTGACAGGAGAATCAGACTTACACTTGCATTGCAGTAATTTATAATACGTAATGCTTTGTGATATTAACTATACAAATGACTAACAAACAGAGATGTTTAGCTAATGTATAGCTAATCATCTATCCATCCAACCCGCTATATCCTAACCACAGGGTCACGGGGGTCTGCTGGAGCCAATTCCAGCCAACACAGGGCACAAGGCAGGAAACAAACCCTGGGCAGGGTGCCAGCCCACCACAGGGTGCACACACACACCCACACTAGGGCCAATTTAGAATTGCCATTGCACCTAACCTGCATGTCTTTGGGAGGAAACCCATGCAGACACGGGGAGAACATGCAAACTCCACGCAGGGAGGACCCAGGAAGCGAACCTGGGTCGCCTAACTGCAAGGCAGCAGCGCTACCCACTGCGCCACTGTGCTGCTCCATAGCTAATCAGCTCCTCTATTCAAAGTATACTAGACTAAAGTAGTAACTTTTCAGTCTGGATTAAGAGCTGGTAGATCATTCCACAGCTTTGGGGTCCTCTAATGAAAAACTCAACTCTGACATTTGTTTTTTTAATGTTTGGAATCTTTAGTTGGCCAGCATCTTGAGATCTTAATGCATATTCTAGTTTGTAAGTAATAATACGTTCAGATAGGTAAGTGGGGCTGAGGCCATTTAAAACCATTGGTGGAGGAAGTACTCAATGAATTCAGTTAAGTAAAAGTACAAATAAATAAGCAAAAATGTACTCTAGTAAAAGCTGAAGTACCCAATTGAACTTTCTACTTAAGTAAAAATATGCAGCTCATTTACTTTTCCTTAAACAACATTAAAAATGTTTTTCAAATGAGCGCCACCGTTAACAATACATTTTACTAAATGAGTCTGCAAACAGGTAAAAAAAAAGAACAGCAAAATTATTTCAAAAAAATATATTCACTGTTTGGATTTTATATAGGAGATAGGATAAATCTTGCTAAACAATATTGGGAAATGTCTATTTTGAATGTTTAACTCTTAATGATAACTACTGACTAATGTCTATTTCTTGTCTCACCCTGTTGATATTTTCTAGTGTTCTTGCAGTTCTCATTAGTCTCACTGATTGATATTTATTGGTCTAGTTTGCAATTATACTGTGAAGAGAAGGAATTTTCCATAACAAAGACATGTTAAACTTAATACAAAGTCTTCATTGCACCTTAGTTATAGATTTAGATTTAATGTACAGTATGTAGTAAAAGTTAACATATAATGAGAAATGGACTAGTTATCCATGATCACTGAAACTTAATTTAGCATAAAACACAGCCATGGTACTATATATACCCTCAGTCTATTGACTCTGCCCTCACAAAACCCCAAAAATCGTCACATTCTTGTGCCACACTTTCTATTTTTATTTCGACAAATCAAACTAGGACAGCAGTACAATACAATACAATACAATTTATTTTTTGTATAGCCCAAAATCACACAAGAAGTGCCGCAATGGGATTTAACAGGCCCTGTCACTTGACAGCCCCCCAGCCTTGACTCTCTAAGAAGACAAGAAAAAAACTCCCAAAAAAACTCTTGTAGGGAAAAAACAGAAGAAACCTTGGGAAAGGCAGTTCAAAGAGAGACAAATTTCCAGGTAGGTTGGGCGTGCAGTGGGTGTCAAAAAGAAGGGTGTCAATACAATACAATACACAGAACAGAACAAATCCTCAATACAGAATAAAAATACAAATTTTAGAAGTATGGAGTAGAATTTAACAGTGGATGATATCACATAATATGATTTGGATTTGTTTAGAGTCCTGGAGACCTCATTCATCAAGCTGCCTCCCCCATTCAACCATTCCACAGCTGAAATAGCGCTAATCCAATGAAAGGACCCTCTTTCCCACGATTCCTGCTATCCTCCATCAGGGATGACTTTACCTTAGGCAGGCAAAACAACTTGACAGGTGGGCTGTGGCACCAAGTGCCATATTTGAGTACCGAAAAACAGAATAGGTGAGGGTTAGTATCAAATTCTAACTATCATGTTACTTATGTTTTAGTGCTAATGACTAACAACAGAGATGCAGTATGTACAGTTAATCAGCAGCTCTAGTCAGGATATGCTAAACTGAAGTAGTGAGTCTTCAGCCAGGATTTAAAGCTGAGACCGAAGGGGCATCTCTTATAGTAGCAGACAGACCATTCCAATAGTTTAGGGGCCTGTAACTAAAAGCTCAACCTCCCACTGTTATTTTATTAATCCTTGGAATCATAAGCAGACCGGCATCTTGAGATCTTAATGTGCGCTCTGGTTTGTAAGTCATGATAAGTTCAGACAAGTAAGCCGGACCTTGGCCATTTAATGCTTTATATGTTAAAAGGAGGATTTTGAAATCTGCCCTTAACGTACCCAGTCCAGTGTAAGGATTTAAGAACTGGAGTTATGTGTTCATATTTTCTTGTTCTTGTAATAATTCTTGCAGCGCATTTTGGATTAACTAGAGGGCTGTATAAAGAACAGTTTGAACATCCAGTGAACACCGCATTGCAGTAGTAAATCCTACTAGAAATAAATGCATGAATTAATTTCTCAGAATCCTGTTTATTTAGAAAGCACCTTATATTTCCCAGCATTTTTAAGATAGAAGAAACATGTTTTGGACAACTTTGTAATGTGTGCTTTAAATGACATGCTAGAGTCAAAGATAACTCCTAGATTGAGGGCTGATTCAGTGAAATTAATGGTGATTCCAACTGAGTTAAATGATGACAAAATATTGTTGTGATCAGCGTCATTCCCTCCAACAATTAACATCACTGTTTTATCTGTTTTAAAGACAAGTAGTTCTCATTCATCCACTCCTTTAATTTACTAACACAACTAATTAAAGACAACATCTGAGAAACTTCATTTGATTTAAATGAAAGGTATAACTGGGTGTCATCTGCATACAGTGAAAATTAACATTATGTTTCCTAATGAGAGATCCCAGTGGAAGCATGTAAAGTTAAAACAGTAAAGGTCCCAATACTGAGCCCTGCGGACACCATATCTCACTTCTGTGTATAATGATGGAGTACTGTCTGCACATTTCAGTACATATTGGACACGATTTGATAAATAAGAACTAAACCAAGCGAGCACGGTGCCTGTAAGCCCAACATCATTTTCTAGCCTGTGCAGTAAAATACAATAGTCAATGGTGTCAAATGCTGCACTTAAGTCTAACAACATGATTACAGTGGAGATTCCTTTATCAGAGGATATCAGAATGTCGCTTACAACCTACGTTAGTGCCGTTTCTGCACTATGACCTGTGCAGAAACCAGACTGGAATTTCTCAAATAAATTGTAATGCGTAAGGTGTGACTGAAGCTGATTGGCGACTACTTTTTCTAGTATTTTAGAGAGAAAGGGTAAATTTGAAATAGGCCTATAATTATTTAGGATGTGTGGGTTTAGTTATGAATTTTTAAGTAATGGTTTAATGGCTGACACTTTTAGTGCTTCAGGTACTGTGCCATGCAATAATGAACTATTGATAATGTTTAGAATAGGCGCTGCAAGAACATCCATTGAACTTTTTACTAGTTTTGTTGGCACTGGATCTAGGGAACAAGCAGTCTTCACAAGCTCATCTGCCATTTCCTCCTCTCTCCTTCTTTCTTACACTTGTCTTTGTTGACAGCCTCCTCACTATGATTGTTTCGTTGATTGTGAGACTGGAGGTTGGATTATTTTTTATTTCTTTGTACAGCAGTGATGCCACAAAGGCATTGTTTCACATACTGTACAATAAATAGTAAGCTAAATAGCGCGCAATTTATCACTTGCTACAGAATTTGTGCTTGGACAAACTTGGTTAATTTTACCACATGATTACGTGGCGACCCATCACAGGCATGTCCATGACCCATAAGTGTCTGTAAATGAAAGAGGCTGACAGAATCACACATGCACTTTAGCACTCCTGTTGAGCTCTACAGATGAGTTAATTTATGCTCACAAATTGATTCCCATAATTCACAGAAAAGAGTTGTTCAAAATTAGGGTTTTATGAAACATATGCATCTCTAACTCCCATCTCTGTTTTTTGGTATTTCATACTTCATTTTAATTAGTTATTTGTTTATTATATTAGTCCCATTTGAAACAAAATTATTTTCTATCTTCTCTATTACAAAGTTAATCCACACCGATTTCCATTTGTTAATGTACCAAACTTTGTAAAGTGTACTGAAATTACAGTAAGCGCTACTAAAACTTTGTTTACCTCCGAAAGATGCTTATATATTACCAATTGACAGAATTATTTAAACACTGTTTAAATTAATGACATTCTCATGATATTCATCATGTATATTTATTTACAATGTATATGAATTGCAAGTGTAGTAAATTAATTCTGGAGGAATCTAAAAAGGGAACTGCTTTATGCTCATAATGATTAAAAACTTTACCACATCAGCACAGTATTTCCCTCAAATGGGAAAAATCACAATGTGGTTTTATAGGAAACAGATGGACAAAATAGTTTCAATGGGTAACACATGGGAAGATGTCATAATCTGCTGTATGTTTAATACTGACATTTATAGTATATTCAGCAATGTTTCGAGCCCAAGTATTCTTATGCATCAGTGTTTACACTCATTTGTAATCCCTTTGCTTATAGTTGTAAAAAAATTAAGGGTCATAAATAAAACTAGTTATAAAACTAACAGTGTCTTTAACATAATGCAGATGCTCTGACATAATTGTACCATTGTGTGTTTTCCATCTATCCATCTTGTAAAAGCTTTATAGATGATGCAGCTTGTACTGAAACATCTGTTGTATACACCAGACTTTGAGATGGCATTTGATCGAAGACTAATTTACTTATGAAATGTTGGTTTACAAAAGCATTTCTGCAATTACAAAAGATAATGTTGTTATTCAAAGTAAAGGAGGTGAATAACAAAAGTTAAACTTGTATCAATTCTTTTGTATTAAACACACATTGGTAACACTTTAAATATGCATCTTAAGTAGCAATTAAAGATATATAATAAAAACATTATTATTAAGAATATAGACTTTTTAAATACATTACTGTCATTTCACATTGTTGAATATCATGGTAGAAAGACATGATATGCTTTATACCTTGCATTACAGCTCCACCTATTAAATAGCACTAATTTATTTTTACAACTTGTTCTAAAAAGGAATACTGATTAATTTAAAAATCATTATGAAGTATGTAATATATTTTCATATATTTATATATACATTATATTCAAAATGTTGACTGACTGACTCACTCAGTCACTCATCAACAAAAACTGTTTAGTTCAAAAGTTGAAATTTGACAGGATTGTACATCTGGGGCAATAGTCATCCACTTAAAAAGGACATTCTGATATTATAACATATAGAGGTAAATAACAAAAAACTCAAAAATGCTTTGACTGATTTGATTGAAATTTGGTAATGTTATAGAAAAAAAAGAAAATTAGCCCACCAGTGTTTTTATTGTTAACTAGCAAAATACCCTCGCTTTGCAGCGGCGAAGTACTGCCTTAAAATTTTTATTAAGAAGAAAAGTAAACCTTTTTAAACTGTGGGAAAATATACCAATAATTATTTGTTAAGGATCTCTTTGTATACCACATTGTCAGTTCGGCCCTCCGGTTGTAATATGACCAAGCTGTGCGCTGAGCTTACTCTTGAGCATGCAACGTACAGTTGGCCATGTGAACAGTAATCTTGTTTCAAATCTCACAGCTTGGATTGCTGCTGTCATAATTGGTTTGAGTTTCATGGTTTGTTTCAGTTATGACAGTATTTGTAGGACTTGTGTTGAAGTGACATTCGGCATCTGTCAAGCGTTGTAAGTATACAACCGGTTTCATCAATAAGTTCACATCCAGCTTTTGAGAGTTTAAACATTCATAAACATCAAAGTGTCCACTACTGAAATCGTCACCTGTGAATCTAAGATGTTTAAGAGGCATTGGCAGTTGTCGAAAGGTGTAAAATGTTTGGCCATTTTGGTACACTTGAAAGCGGCAACCGAACAATTCAGCAACTCACATGCAGATCCATAGGTGAAGGGCTTAAGCATTTCACTCTTCTAGTGCTCCTGTGTAGTATAATTATCTCCTGTACCATCATCAGTCCACACCTTGAACCTGTCCCAGTCATTCAATACATAAGACACAATATTACTCCGGATATTAAGAGTGAGTCTGCAATATGTAACAAAGAGAATGGAAAAGACAGGTGCCATCTCCGGGCATGGATACCACTCGGTAAGTGACAGTTCTTTGATCGATGGTGATCACCTCGATAGACATGTTAATGGGGGTACGGTTGGAATGATAAAGGAAATGGGTACCTGAACAATGTAAAGTAAGTCTAAAATACCTACACAATAACTATAATCGTAATAATAATAAACAATAAAACAGCGGAGAAGCCGTAGATTAAATAAAAAGGCTGTAGTTATCAGCAGGGCAAGGAAGGGAATGTAGAGACCGGAGCGACGGACAGCCTTATATAGGCAGGCAGCCAACAACGTGGGAGGCATTGGGATGGGGGACCCAACGCCGCCTCACACGGTGACCGAGCTGCAGGCTATGGACGTATATATGTACATAAGTAGGATTCAGCTAGCATTGGGAACCCGCGTACCAACTTTCTTGAAGATGGGCCCATAAGTAACAAAGACTGTTGAAAAGTTCAATATGGCGGCCAGTAGTGGCATCATACCACCGAAATAAGTACATACATTGGTTTCGGTTAGCGCAGGGAAGCCGCCTACCAAATTTCGTGAAGATGGGGCCATGAACAAGAAAGTTCAACATGGTGGACGGTGTTGACCGTTATGACCGTTACGCGTAGAATTTCGAAATGAAACCTGCTTAACTTTTGTAAGTAAGCTGTAAGGAATGAGCCTGCCAAATTTTAGCCTTCTACCTACACGGGAAGTTGGAGAATTAGTGACGTTGGAAAGTTCAATATGGCGGCCAACAGTGGCATCATACCACCGAAATAAGTACATACATCGGTTTTGGTTAGCGCAGGGAAGCCACCTACCAAATTTCGTGAAGATGGGGCCATAAATAAAAAAGTTCAACATGGCGGACGTTGTCGACCGTTATCGACTGTTATGACCGTTACGTGTAGAATTTCGAAATGAAACCTGCTTAACTTTTCTGGGCGGGTTTTCTGCCACACCTGGAAGTGCTGCCGGAATTATGTCAGCGAGCATCTGAAACACTTCCCGGGAGCGTTATAAAAGGAGCCAGCAGTCACTACTCAGTGAGCCAGAGTCAGAAGGAGGGAGACAAAGTTTGATGATGATGAGGAGGAGGAGTGGAGGAGAAAAGACAAAAGAGTGAAAGTAAAGGAAAGTATTGTGCAGTGTTGTGCTATGGACTGTGCTGTGGCTTATGGGTACGGGGAAGACGTTACCCACAGGTGAAGAAAGAAAATAAAAACATTTCTTTGTTTATCAGTGTGCCTCTTGTGTCTGTCTGGTTAAGTGCTGGTATATCGCCATTTACAGTCACAATATTTTATATGATATAGTATCTTAGAATGTCAATAACCAGTTCTTCTGTTGCTTGTTTCTTGTGTCTCATCGGCCAAAACATTTTAACTGATTTTTTTTTAGTCTTTCCTGAAGCACATCATACTGTATATAATAGGATTAAGGGTTGCCTGTTTTGTTTACTTTAATCTGGTTTGATTTGTGTTGTACCACCCACAGAACTCTCAAGCCTCCATCTTGAAGTAAGCAAGACAGAAAATCTTTTCAGTTGTATCTAACCAAGAATTATGGCATTATCACACATTATGACTGGCATGAGTTGTATTTTTTTTGTAGACCATGTGATCACCAGGCTGTCAAGCTTCATTACAGCAGTTTTCCTGAAAGTGCCTTTGTAGAGACCCCGCTATCATTTGATTAACAGCCTATTCACATACTGTATAAAACTAATTAAACAATGGGAGGCTAATCATAAAGTACTTATGCAAGCGGAAAAGACCAGAAAGTGAAATGGTATAATTAATGATTTACTTGAGACATTGATAATTGAAGGCAGTCCTCTTGAAATTACCTCATTTAGAGCAAGCAAGTGAGAAGCAGGCAAGTAGTTTTCGCATCAAGCCAACCTCTTAAATAGTTCTGTGAGTCATATTTAGATGTAACATTTGACAGCATCCTCGCTCAAATGATGATATACAGTAACAAACTTACAGTATTAACACTATTTTGTAACATTTTGTTTGGTTTGGTGATTAAAAAAACACCTTGTTTCGAGTGAACACCTACAGTATAGTTTTTTAACTATAGGTAGAATTTTTTTTTAACTGATCTACAATTGTATTGGGCACTTCAGGTTGATCGCACTGCTTTTTGTACTTGTTTTTCCCTTCTTTTTCATGTGCTACCAATTTCATCAAAGACTTGCCTTGAACCTTAGCAGGTAGTGGTAAGTCTCCCAATTCTCAAAGGTCAACAAAATGAATCTCAAAACCAAGCGCGTTTGGGTTTTGGAAGTTTCTATTGCATTTCCAATAGACCCATTTCACTCCCATCTCAGCCATAATGATGTCATTGTATTGCTGCTGTGCATGTATCAGTCTGTTCATAAATGAACATGAGGAAGAATGTGTGCTTATTTTAAGACTTTAAGCAGGATTTTAACAGGCAAGAGTCAGAAACCAAGGCAACTACAAGTAAATCTGCTATCTAACTTAAAAAGGGATTAGACAAAACTCACAAACATGTTAAATGATCCAAGGCTGAATTCCTGAAATTTTTAGATTTTTTAAAGAAATGCTACAAATGGAATATGTGGCTTTTCTTCTCAGAAAACACACAAATGTGATGCATTCTTCTGTATAATTAGTAGTATTTGTAATTGTAGAAGTACTGTCACATGTACAGAATGCAGTAAAGTACTTATTTTGTATGTCCAACCAGCAGGTAAAATGTTGCAATGATATATAAGAATGTACATAACATACATAACTTCACATTATTAAGTGCAGCGTTTGTAGAGCAGTGCCTTGTTGCAATGATAAGGGAGGTCTAACTGTAGTAATTTGACTTACCATGCAATGACAGCAGCAGGCTGAAACAAGAGACATGAAGGTGGGACAATGTTCTGTTGTAGCAATGGGAAGGCACAAATCAAAAGGCCCTCGTGTTTGTCAAACAGCAGCAGTGTGCAGATGCACACGGCAAAAAACACTACAAAGCTAGAATACTCTGATGAAGTAATGAAGTGCTATCAGAAATGCAACAAGTAAATAAAAGATTGAATAGTTTTTGAATAAATGATACGCAAAAATCAAATACAATAACGGAATGTACTGTAGCAGAGTAGATTCTGGCAGCTATTCTCATGTTTATTTACAATGCTTATCATTTTTTCTGAAGTTTTAACTTGTGAAGAAGTTGACAAACTCCCAGAAGTTACAGGAATTCTCATGTATGCAACTGATGATTTGGAAATTGTAGCGACAGACGTTCTTAGGGTACCTAGAGATATTAAGCAGGTTAGTGCTGAATTCCAATAAATTAGGGGATATTCAGATTCTTTAAAGTGAGAGATTAAGGACATTCACTTGAATCAAGCTTTTATTTCACAAAGAACTCTGGGAGCTAGCAGCACCTTGGCAGTGCACTATTCAGCCAAAATTACTTTCCCTAAAGAGAATATTTATAAATACAGGTAAGACACTCTTTAAAAAGATGAAGGGGTAGTTAGAAATTGACAAATCCTAAGAGATGGTTATCTACATAGATACAGTATTTATTACCTGTCACACAGAATGTGCTACTAAACATTTGGTAAGTAATCTAATTTTACAGTGGTATAGTTGCTTCGATCTTTTGCATTTTTACGTTTGAGTGTTGAGTCTTTATATTAATAACTATATAACAAATTTTCTTCATTGGTGAATACATAAAGTTTATAAGCCCTTGACCCATTTTTCAAAACTATCACGTGGGGTAATACCTAAAGATTGAAAGCCAGCAAATGTTATCACATTGTATGAAAGAAGTTATTGGACTGATTGAGGTAGCTCTAGGCCAGTAAGGTTAATGTGCATCACAGGTAAATTTATGGAAGCAAATATTTACAAAAAGACTGAGCAGCACATGTGAAGAACAAGTGTAATAGCAAACAGTCAGCATGGGTTCAGACAGGGAAGGTCATGTTTCACTAATATGCTACAATTATATTGGTAGACAACAAAATAATATGATCGAAGAGGTACATATAATATTATTTATCATGATTTTCAGAAAGCTTTTTATAAGGTCCTAAGTGAGATGTTATACTGCAAAACAGTTTTCTGAATGAGGTAACGTTAAGGTAATCTTAATTTTCTTCTGGGGTCAGTGCTGTACGAACTTCTCCTTTTAAAACATATACAGTAAATGGCCTTGATAACAATAGAATTGACATGCTGGCTAGGTTTGCAGAAGGTATTATACTGTATATACATGGGTGGAAAGGAAGTTAATCTAGAATCAGCCAAATCACTGCAAAGGGTCTTGGGGAACCTACAGGCTTGGGATGATTTGTGACTGATGAAATTTAACATAAAGAAATGTAGACTATTATATAGGAAGTGAAAATATAATGAGATCTGAAACATAAAACTTTTGAGAATGACCTAGAATCAAAGTAGATTTTTCACTTTCTATATAAATTAAGAACGATTGATGATTAGGAAAGCTAATAGGGTATTAAATTATATTTCATGATGTGAGGAGTACAAGTCAAGTGAGGTTATACTTAACTTATGTAACACACTAGTGAGACCTCATCTGGAGTAATGTGTGTAGTTTGTTCTCCATATTACTAAAAAGTCATGGAAATGATACAAAAAGTTTGACCAGACTGATTCTAGGACTGCAAGGTATGAGCTATGTGAATTATTATGATGGATCCCTGCAATTACCTTATAATAAATATTTAAAAAGGAATACATGGTCGCTGTAAATGTAAGGGTATATTTTGTACAATTGCTAGAAAGTATTTCTACACTCAGAGAATTGTAGACACATAGAATAGCTATACCCAGCTTTTCAATACAGCCTCAGGACTCAGTCCTGTCACTGTGTTTAGCACAATTAGTCTGTATGATTATTTTTTTCCATAGCTCCTGTTTCCGTCTATGCATTTGTGCTTATCATCTCTGAGTTCTGATCTTCTTTCTGTGCTCCTGACCATTAGAACAATCTAGACGAGACCTTAGTTCTTCCAAAATAACATCAAGTCTAGTTTTGAAGGGCCCTAAAGACCTACTGTGTACCACACTACTTGGTTGCTTATTTAACGTGTCTACAATTCACTTTGTGAAAAAAACTACCTAATATTTGTGCAAAATTTACCCTTAACATGTTTTTCAAGTGTGTCCCCATTTTCTTTTTGAACTTATTTTAATGTAACCATAACTCAATCCACTCTACTAATTCCCTGCATGTCTTAATCTTCTTTTGCTTAAACTGAAAAGGCTCAGCTGTTTTAATCATGTCTCATAATTCATCCCCTGTAGCCCTGGAATCAGCCTAGTCGCTCTTCTCTGGACTTTTTCTAACGCTGCTATGTCCTTTTTGTAGTCTGGAGACCAAAACTACTGTATATGCAGTACTCCAGATGAGGTCTAACTACTGCATTATAAAGTTTTAGCATAACCCCCTTGGCATCATACTATATAACCTAACATTCTTAGCCTTCTTAATGGCTTCTGAATACTGTCTTACAGTTGATAGTGCTGAGTCCACTACGACTCCTAAATCCTTCTCATCAGGCATACTTTTGATTTCAGACTTTACATAGTGTATTCAAACCTAATATTTTTTTCTTCCTGCGTGTTATACTTTACATGTACTTACATTACATTACATCTGCCACAAATCTGCCCAAGCCTGTATCCTGTCCAAGTCTCTCTGTAATAATTCAACAGATTCTTGATTATCTGCCAATCCACCTAGCTTGGTATAATCTCTAAAATTAAACCAGTTTGTTATTTATATTCCTATTCAAATCATTTATATATATTAAAAATAGCAGCAGCCTTGACACTGTCCCCTGAGGGACACCACTCATAATCATAATCCTCTGTTTCCTGTGTTTTAGCCAATTTTGCAGCCTTCTATACACTACACCCTGAACTCCTACGTCTTTTAGTTTGAATCCCAAGCTCTCATGTGGTACCTTGTCAAATGCTTTCAAAAAGTCAAGATGAATAAAATAGTATATACCACATCCTCTCTTGTTCTTTAAAATAATTATGTTTTGAGACATGGTAATGTCTTCTGGTCCATTTTCTGACCATGACTCCTTATTTACCAGTTATGAGAATCACTATATTAAACTGAGCTGTATACATTATCATAAGTTGTCCTGAGTGCTTCACGTATCACCAAGTTCTCAAAGGATGATTGGTTTTGTGCACTAAGGAGGAGGTAAAATGCTGTTGACATGTGGGGCAGAACTGGAAATGGCTTTATAAAATATAGTACATGCTTTGACAAGAGGTTAAGTCTTTACAAAATTTCTCATAAATTTAAATCATGTACAGTGGTGTATAGCTCTCTCTATAGAGAAGAGAAAAGAAATGAGATATTATATTTAAGATGAAGTGTTATTAAAGGCAACCACAGCCTTGAAATAAATCCATTTTCATGGACTTAAAAAGAGAAGATCTGTTCCGCCAAACACTAGTACTCCATTTATAGCAGAAACAACAATTTTAACACATTTTCTTGACATATTTACCACTGAGTATAAAGACTGAGAGAGGGAGAGACACACAGCAAAATGTTTTAAAAGTAGCATATAAAATCTCTGTGTATTCTTTATTTACCACTGCCACCAACCTCCGTCTGTCCTATTTAAGTTACCTAATGCTTGTTATTTAAACTAAAATAATATTTCATTGTGAATGCCAAAGTTCACCCTTCATGATAAAACCAAATAACAATACATTGCAAATTAAGAGTGTTCATGACACAAATGATGGAAATGTTTTCCATAAGCCTTAAAGAAGCAGACAATCCTCTCTTTGACATTCATGCTGTACCTCTGTAGTTACTATGCAGTGAAAAGACTTTAGCATAATGCAAGCTCTTATTGAGATTTTCTTTTATAAGCTCACTTTAATGTTTAAAAACGGGAGGTAAACAATTTTGGGAGTCCCAGTTCACACCTTATTCCTGTCTAAGCTGCCATAAAACATCAGACAACAAAGCTATAATGCAATGCTGTGCACTCTAAACAGAAATCACAAAAATTAGCAGTTTAAATCAAGTTATACTTAAAACTAATATAATCCATGCAGCTTTTAGAATTTTATAAACATATGATTTCACCCAAGCTTCCCTTATTTTCAGTGTATTATTCTGACAGTTAAGAGTTATTTATTTAAGCACAGTGAACATTAAACACACCGTATCTCAAAGGAGTGCTGCTAATTCATTGTAACTAAAATATGGCCCTAATCTTGGTAAACTGACTTCTGTTTAAACAATTTGTTAAAGTATTAAATATAATCTAGAAATATGAAAATAAGATTGCGTGAATGCTATGAAACATTAACTTGCAATAATAAAAATAGTTATGTGAAAACAGAATATTTTAAATTAACATTTTACATTCAAATTGCCAATGGAAATGGAGTGTTACATTTGTAATGTAATTCAGAGTTTGCGTTTGTTAAAGAGTAGATATTGTCTTGACATCTCCAGTTAACTCCCTATATTGGACCAAACAGGAGTGCAGTTTGATTTCTGTGGTAAATAAGATGCACTTTGCATCCATTTGACCTTCCTCCATAAATACTTCTCCTGGTTGGCCACAATATATTTCGACTGAAGGTCAATTGTTTCAAGTTTGGTTGAGAAATGAATCCAATTAACACTTTTTTTCCAGCTATGCTTTTATTTTTTGTGATCAACCTTTATTAGAGAAATAGTGAAATACCAGCCACATCTAGTAGAACACAACAGATCAAAGAACAAAAAAAAGAAATATATAAAGGACCTCAACAGCAACTTAACAAAACACAACACAAGTCAGGAAATAACACAGATTCCACAGCATGAATTGGTTTCAGTTCAGATATTTATTAAAGATAATAAGCAGTGCGCTCTGTTCCTGAGCACAAAGACATTTGTATACACCGCTTAACATACAGTAGTTAAGATATTTTGACACTCCTGCTATGCTAATGGGCAACACCTAATGCTATGTTGTCACCATTGTGCAATTGCCCACTTCATCACATTATGCCTCCTTATTTCAGTCTTTGACATCGGTTTTCAGGGTGTCATTTTACATTTGTGGAGTGGTTACATGTAAGTGTTTATCAGTGCATTCCAGGTTCAATGCTATAATCATAATATAAGTTTAATATCATTGTGCTTTGTGCAAATATTTTAAATGTTTTTCTTTTCTTTCTACATCCATAGCTGAGCCAGATTTAGTACAAAGGGGCTCAGCATTTAGAACTGCTACGCCAACCATAGGACAAGATAGACAAATTTACAACATGCACTATTTCTGTGTGTTAAAGTCAGCATGAAATTGAATCCTCTCTTTGCCTTGTTTGAAATGGCATAATTTACCTATGTAAGGGCCTGCACATGGAGAAAGAGCATAAAGCCTTGGAACATTGCCCGGCACACCTTGGAAGATGACGGATAGATGGGAGACAATGTCACCCAATCCAGAAAATCCTTCCAGTGCAGCGATGAAAATGGCAGACTCTATACAAATGTCTTGTCATGGCTTCCTGTCTGTTATGCCGCATAAACCATCATTAAAGAAAGTAGTTATTTTCTCTTATGTGATATCTTACTGACATATCACTAAGGGAGGGATATCGACTCTTTCTATTTAGGTTCAGGTTACTTAAGATGCCGCAATTACAAAAGAACTTATTACAACCAGGGAGCTAATGCTCCCTGCTGGATAGAAGTGCTTAACTCATATTTGTGGTGAGATTACAAAATACTTTAAAAATAATAACATCTTATAAGCTGTAGAATCATATAGTAAACAAGTGCTTAGTTAAAATAAATGTTTAATCATATTATACATTCTAATTTCTGTACATACCTGTGATCTCTCATTTTTTTTATTTTTAATAAATTTGCAAAAACCTCAAGTAAACTTTTTTCACGTTGTCATTATGGGGTGTTGTGTGAAGAATTCTGAGGAAAAAAATGAATTTAATCCATTTTGGAATAAGGCTGTAACATAACAAAATGTGGAAAAAGTGATGCGCTGTGAATACTTTCCGGATACACTGTAATTAGTCTTGGCAGCTGATATCTTGACATAAAATCAAACATTCTGGAAAAATGTTTCATTTGGGCTGTTTTTGTCAGATAGCAAACCATGTTCAAGTAAAAAATGTATATTTTTAATAAATCAGCCTGACTACATAGGGTGAACAGATTTCTTACCCTGTATATCATTCCTAATTTGTATTTACAAGGTTATTCTAAAAAAAGCATAGGTTTTTTAGAATCATTTCACAGTGCAGTGACATTGACATTGCACAGTGTGGCACAGATCTGTGCTTTCTAGCTGCATACCGTTGTACTGCATCACTTCCATTCAAAAGTGATACGCATATATCCTGTGACTGAGAAGCTTATGTCAGTTTTATCACACACACCAGTCCAA
Organism: Polypterus senegalus; assembly: GCF_016835505.1. Classification (NCBI taxonomy): domain Eukaryota; kingdom Metazoa; phylum Chordata; class Cladistia; order Polypteriformes; family Polypteridae; genus Polypterus; species Polypterus senegalus. The sequence goes on along the minus strand of NC_053156.1, from coordinate 102,546,286 downwards.
TAACTTGCTTTAATTATGTATGTGCACTGTGAAAGATCACTTTAAGTGAAAACAAGTAGCTTAGCACATTCACATTTTTTTATTTTGTTTTTATAAATTCTAGTACAGTGGTTAGTGATACTGTTAGTAAAATTGCTGATTGATTTTCTTTTAAAATTGTAGACTTTTTGTTGTTACTGTTGATTCCATATGCTATTGGAGTGACTGCAGTGCAATAATAATATAACCTATATGGTCTGTGAGGCCACATAATGCTTCCTTCAGGTTCTGTGGAGCTGTAATATGAGGGGGTAAAAGACATTATAGCAAATAATTAAAAAATATCAGGAAAGACTGTACATACCTGTTTAAATCATTATAAGTCATGCAGCTGAGCAACAACTGCCACCCTCCTAAGCCACTCTGCCCACACCCATCCAATTGATTCAGGCAGAATTTGGTCACATTATGACTATACCATGCCTGCAGAGAACAGTTAGATAAAAGAAATGAATATTTTTTTTCATCATGTGAAAGCACTTTGAGTTACATGAAAATGTGTTATAGAAATAAATGTTGGTGTTAGCCTTATTTATGACCCATTTGTCCAAATTGTCTGAAAGAAGACAACTACATTCTGCTACATAAAGTCGTGCTATAAAGTGTGGGAACCCTTCTCTATCTCTGCATAAATATGACCTAAATTGTGTTTATATTTTTACACAAGTTCTAAAACTAGATAAGAAGCACTAAAATAAACAAATGACTCTGAAACATTATACAGTACTTGATCATTTATTTATTGAGAAAAAATATCCAATGTTACATTTTTGTGTGTAAAAGAGTATGTGAATCTTTACTTTCAGTAAATGGTGTGACCCCCTTGTGCAGCAGTAACTTCAACTAAACATTTATAGCAACTTTTGATCAGTCCTGCACATTGGCTTGAAGAGATTTTGTCCCATTCCTTCTTGAAGAACTGCTTCAGCATGGGGATGTTGGTTGGTTCCCTTATATGAAGTGCTTCTTCAGGTCCTTCCACAACTTCACTAGAGGATTAAGATCTGAACTTTGACTCTGCTATTCCAAAACATTATTTTTTTCTGTTTTAACTATTCTTTGGTAGAATGACTTGTGTGTTTAGGGTCATTGTCTTGCTGCCACACCCACTTTCTCTTAAGCTTCATTTCCCTGTAGAACTTGTTTTAACAATTCAGAATTCACAGTTCCAGTAAAGATGACAAACTGTTCTGGTCCAGAGACAGCAAAACAGTCTAATAATAATAGTATAAGATTCTTATGCTAGACTGCAGTGCTTGCTTTTGCCAAGCATAACACTTCTCATTCAAGCCAAAAAATTCAATTCTGAACTCATCTGTCCACAAAACTTTCTTCCAGTAGTCTACTGGCTTAGTCATGAGTTTGTTAGCAAATTTTACTTGGGCAGTAATGTTCTTCTGGGAGAGTAGTAGCTTTTTCTATGCAACCCAGTCATGTAACCCATTGTTGTTCAGTGTTCCCCTGATGCTGGACTCATAAGTAACGACACTGGCCAATGCAAGATAGGTCTTTAGATCTTTAGATGTTACCCTGATATTCTTTCTGACCTTTAAGACCTTCTTATGTTGGTTGACCACTCCTAGAAAGGGTAACAATAGTGTTGAATTTGCTCCATTTGTACAAGATCTTTCTGATAGGGGACTGGTGGAGTCTAAACTCTTTAGAAATGGTTTGGTGAGCATCAACAACATTTTTTCATCATTCCTCAGAAATCTTCTTTAGTTGAGACATGACACACTTCTACAAACCTGTGTTGTGAAGTTCCGACTTTGGTAATGAAGACTCTTTAATGGGGCAGGGCCTCCCCCACTCTCACCTGATTGCCATTCCATTGACGAAAGAAATAGTTTATTCTATTTCCCCTTCAAATGAAGTGATAACCCTAGTGGTTCACATACTTTTGCACGTACAAAACAGTCAATCACTTTCCTCAGTTAATAAATGAACAAGTATAATGTTTTGTGTCATTTGTTCTCTATCTAGTTTAGGACTTCTGTAAAAATCAAATAATTTTTAGGTCATGTTAATGAAGAAACAGATATTATTCTAAAGAGTTCACAAACTTTCCAACAGCACTGTAGTTTTGTACATTGACTGGGTAACAAATATGAAAAGAACAATGAAATTTGGCATATTTGCAATGCACCATGCAAACAGATGTTCATAGTAACCTGAATTAGCCTGATTGGAGTTTGGGGAGCAAATCTTATATTGAGAGTGCTACATTTATTGTCCAGTAATATGCTCTTTTCTAAGTAAAAAATAGTGCAGTATACAGACCAGTAAATGGAGTGAACTTGAGAGAACATGACAGGTGGCTTACCAACATGGACAGATACCTTGCTCATCTTCAAAGGCTTGCATTTCACTCAGTACTTGCAGTTACATTTTGTTTCAACACTCAACTAAAAAGCCAACTGACATTTCACTTAATCAGCTCCAGAATTCAGTAATTTGGTTAGACACACCTGTAAGTCTTTCAAAATCACTTCATTGCAGCTTTGTGAGACATGAACCCTCTCTGCCTGTTCAATTGATTATTAATCCGTGGACAGACTGTGCCATCTGATTATGTTCTCCTTATAAACCACCTAGACCGCTGGTATCTGTTTTGTTTTACAAGATTATAATTGGCAAAAGTTTTGTTATTGTAACGTTCTTTTCCCAATATACCCAGCATCTCTCCTCTGCACTAATCCAAACCAATGCAATCTCGCCTCTCTGACTTTGTCTCCCAACCTTCCAACCTGAGCTGACCCTCTAATGTACTTATTTCTAGTCCTGTCCATCCTCGTTACACCCAATGCAAATCTTAGCATCTTTAACTCTTGTCACTTTCAGCTCCATCTCCTGCTTTCTGGTCAGCGCCACCATCTCCAACCCATATAATATAGCTGGTCTCACTACTGTCTTGTAGACCTTCCCCTTCACTCTTGCTGATACCCGTCTGTCATAAATTACTCCTGACACTCTTCTCCACCCATTTCATTTCACCTCTCTTCCACAATACCCACTACTCTGTACTATTGATCCCAAGTATTTAAACTCATCCACCTTCGTCAACTCTACTCTCTGCATCCTCACCATTCCCCTGACCTCCCTCTCATTTACACACAAGTATTCTGTTTTGTTCCTACTGACCTTCATTTCTCTCCTCTCAAGAGCATTTCTCCATCTCTCCAATGTCTCCTCAACCTGCTCCCTACTCTCGCTAAAGATCACAATCTCTTCAGCAAAAATCATAGTCAACAGGGACTCCTGCCTGATCTCGTCTAAGGGTAAAATGGTATAATGGTAAAATAAACTGCTCAAATAAAATTAAAGGAACACTTTGAAAACACGTCAGATCTCAATGGGGAAAAAAAAAATCCTGCTGGATATCTATACTGATATGGACTGAGTAATGTGTTAGGAATGAAAGGATGCCTCATCGCTTGATAGAAATGAAAATTATCAACCTACAGAGGGCTGATTTCAAAGACACCCTGAAAATCAAAGTGAAAAAATGATGTGGCAAGCTAATCCAACTCAACTCAAAATCATACTCAGTAGTTTGAGTTTAATCTCCTTCTAGATCTGAGCCAGGGCATCACTGAGCTCCTGTACAGTCTGAGGTGCAACCTGGCGGCATCGGATGAACTAAAATGTAATGTCCCAGAGGTGTTCTATTGGATTTAGGTCAGGCGAGTGAGGGGGCCAGTCAATGATATCAATTCCTTCATCTTCCAGGAACTGCCTTCATACTGTTGCCACATGAGGCCGGGCATTGTGGAGCACCGGGTGGGACCCAGGACCCACTGCACCAGCATCTTTTTTCATTTTCCTTGAGGAAATTTATTGTCTGCAAGCATGAGGAGAATATGCAAGGTTCAAATAGCAGTTCTAATGCTTAGACATGCATGTAACAATTTTGATATACTGTGTTCACAAGACAATAAACTCGAACCTGCACAGTACCATGCATTCCTTTTTAGTATCCATCCAGCCATGCCTACAAGGTGCCTGAATTATCCCTGCAGCATTCAAATGTATTTTCTCCTGATATTTTACCTGATGTTGTCGGAGAATCTGTAACTGGGGTCACGCTTGGTCTAAATTTATTTTACTTTATAAATGTCAATTCAGAATGTGAATATTATTTAAGACTTCATTACAGTTTACACAGAGTATTTTTTAGCTACAGTAACATTTATTGCATTTATAAATGTTAAGTGGCTTAGTACTGGACAAAGGGTCATTAGCATTTATTCTCGTGCCCCCTGTTCCACTTATGTGGAATCTGGTATTATAAAATGCAGTCATTATTCTTCCAGGCTCTAGTGTCCAATAGTACAGTATAAGAAAATCAATTGAAATCGTTTTTTTTTCAAGGCTACCTCCTCCTACAGTAGCAAAAAACATGTTGACCCTCTCCTCCTCTTATTGATTTTACGAATCTCCAGAAACATCTCACCGCAGGAGCTGAGTCAGACGTTTATTACTGCTGTTATCAACTGTTGGGTCTCCAGCCTATTTGTTTAAATTCTTCAAGGGCTGCTCTTTTTGCTGTAATGTTTGAATAAATATTATAAATCAAACTGTATACTGGTGTTTCACTTTCATTGGAATTCAACTGCTAAACAAATTTGCCATTTAATAATGATTTGAAAAAAATAAAATGGTAAAACCATTCTGAATGGGGTGACAAGCTATTGTAGGGCTCACTCATGTACACAGTCACACTCACTCATGCTGGGTTAATTCAGAGTGACTATTAACCTAAAAGTCAAATCATTTGGATGTGGAAGGAATAAAGAAGCACCCTAAGTAAAAGCAGAGAAGACATAGGGTCAATGTGCAAAGCTCTAGAAAGACAAAAGAATGCTGATAGCATAAAACAGCAACACTAACCACTACAAAAAAAAAAAAAAACATAAACAAAAAAAACCACAGACATGCTTTTGTTTAATCTGCCATTATTGCTAAAAATAAGATATGTACTGTATACGGTATATGGGTACTGAAAAATGGGATTTAGAAGGAAGCTTGCACTTTCCCAGTGGCCAGACCAAAACTCTATTCTAGGCTACATAAATGCATTAGACTACTCAATATCAGTCAGCCTTAATCAGCTTCTTAATTATCCTCTGAAGAAAACTCTTTTGAGGACATGTGTCTGCCCAATCAGTAAGAATACAACAAAACACAAATGCAAATTCTTGAAATTTAAAAAACGTAAGTGGCCAGCTCGGCTTAATTTTGTGACTTAAAGTTAAAATAAATGCATTTGTGGTTATTAAAGAACCTAGAATAGTATCCCAAGACCTGACCAGCAGAATGGAAACAGGGGTAAGGAATACCTCAGGTAAGCAGATTTGTGTTTTCTATTCTATTACATGTTTAAAAAAGAAGTTCACTGTACTCTGTATGCATGATAATACAGTATGTTTTCTTCTGGTACTACTACTCCTACTACTATACCAACAAGGTTTTTCAAGGAAGTATCAGACATGCTAATTGATAATATTCTTGACATAGTAAATTCGTCATTAAATACGGGGGTCTTCCCAGACTGTCTTAAGACTGCTGTAGTTAAACTCCTACTCAAGAAAAATAATCTTGACCCCTCTGCTTTTGAAAATTTTAGACCCATCTCTAACCTGCCCTTCTTAAGTAAAATTCTAGAGAAAGCAGTCATTATGCAGTTAAATGACCACCTAAATAAACATGCTATTCTTGATAAATTTCAGTCAGGTTTTAGAACAAATCACAGCACAGAAACTGAACTCGTTAAAGCAGTAAATGACTTGTGGGTAAATGCAGACAGAGGCCATTTATCTGTTCTCATCCTCTTAGATCTGAGTGCTGCATTTGATACCATTGATCATAATATTCTTAGTAATCGCCTTAGTCAATGGGTGGGCCTCTCTGGCAGTGTCTTAAATTTGTTTGAATCCTACCTGGCAGGGAGAAAATTCTTTGTTAGTTGTGGTAATCACATCTCAAAGACACATGGTATCCGATATGGTGTTCCACAAGGCTCTATCCTGGGTCCGCTACTCTTGTCAATCTACATGCTTCCGTTAGGTCAGATTATCTTGGGGCATAACGTGAGTTACCACAGCTATGCTGATGACACACAGCTGTATTTATCAATAGCACCTGATGACACTGACTCTCTTGATCCACTAGCACAATGTAATACTGGTATTTCTGAATGGATGAATAGTAATTTTCTCAAGCTTAATAAAGAGAAAACTGAAATTTTAGTGATTGCCAAAAATGGAATCAATGAGGTTATCAGAAGTAAACTTGATGCATTAGGATTAAAAGTTAAGACGGAAGTAAAAAACTTAGGGGTAACTGTTGACTGCAACCTGAATTTTAAATCGCATATTAATCAGATCACTAGGACAGCATTTTTTCACTTAAGAAACATAGCAAAAGTTAGACCTCTTATATCATTGAAAGATGCTGAGAAATTAATTCACGCTTTTGTTTTCAGTCGCCTAGGTTACTGTAACGCACTCATCTCAGGACTACCCAAAAAAGAAATAAACCGTTTGCAACAAGTGCAGAATGCAGCTGCTAGAATCCTAACTAGGAAAAGAAAATCCGAACACATTTCTCCAGTTTTGATGTCACTACACTGGTTACCTGTGTCTTTCAGAATTGACTTTAAATTCTGCTTATGGTTTATAAAGCCTTAAATAATTTCGATCCATCTTATATATCAGAATGTCTGACACCTTATATTCCAAATCGTAACCTCAGATCCTCAAATGAGTGTCTCCTTACATTTCCAAAAGCTAAACTTAAAAGAAGTGGTGAGGCGTCCTTCTGCTGTTATGCACCTAAAATCTGGAATAGCCTGCCAATAGGAATTCGCCAAGCTAATACAGTAGAGCACTTTAAAACACTGCTGAAAACACATTACTTTAACATGGCCTTCTCATAATTTCACTTTAACTTAATCCTGATACTCTGTATGTTCAATCCATCATAATAACTATGCATGGTGGCTCTAAAATCTGTACTGAACCCTACTCTCTCTTCTGTTTCTTTTTCCGGTTTCTTTTTCTAACCCTAACCCTAACCCTACTCAAAGCATCATGATGCTCCAACATTGTTGGACTAAAAGCCAGACGTCCACGTGACCATCATCATCAAGTCCTTCCGTGAGAACCCTAAATACAAAGAGGACTGTTTCACTTATGTTAGGTAGAATGCCCAGAGGGGACTGGGCGGTCTCATGGTCTGGAATCCCTGCAGATTTTATTTTTTTTCTCTGGCCTTCTGGAGTTTTTTTTTTTTTGTTTTTTCTGTCCATCCTGGCCATCGGACCTTACTCTTATTCTATGTTAATTAATGTTGACTTATTTTATTTTCTTACTGTGTCTTTTATTTTTCTATTCTTCATTATGTAAAGCACTTTGAGCTACATTATTTTGTATGAAAATGTGCCATATAAATAAATGTTGTTGTTGTTGTACTACTAATAATAAAAATAATATTAATAATGCTTTATATAGAATGATTCACTTAAGCCATCTTCCTCTATATCCAGATTAATACCACTTTCTGTTCTCTTTACCAAACAAGCTTGATGGACTGAATGGTTTCTTCTTGTTTGTCAAGCCTCTTAGGATGTTATGTTTCAGAGACACTTCTGGACAACCTACAGTAGAACCCACAGCCATCTTCATCTGTTTCTCTAAGTATTTCCTCTTTAACTCACTGTAGATCATTATTTTTTAAATCATTGTATACTGAATTTTACTTGTATATATATATATATACTAGGGGGTTCGCCCCTGCTCACTTTGCTCGCCAACCCCCCTTGCCTGCACTACGCGCCAGCCACTTTGCGTCTCTGCCACTCATGTTGTGAAGAGGGTGACTGAACATTCCTCCGAAACCCTCTCTTAAACGGTGATACAATGGGAAACAAATACAGTTTTTTTTTTTACCTCCTCTTTGCTCGATCAGCTGTTACATAAAATCGTTGCACTTTTAGGTTTAGGATTTTATATATAGAGAGTAGATTTTTATATTTTATCATCATATCACTCCATACAAGTTTAATCTTTGGAGAGTTTTTTTTAGCTTTGTACCTATAGCTTCTGGGAGAGACTTCATCTTCTTGGAGCCTTGATTGAATTCAAATAAGCAAGAAAATTATAAATAGAATTAATGTGAAAATAATTGATTTCTTATGGCACTGCATAGTAGCAAACAACAGCGTTACAAATTTCAATTTTCTGTCAGACAAGGAATTAAACAAGACAGTATAAACTTTTATAAAGCTGATCTCCTCTTTAATTCTGTCTGGCTAGATGCACTTATAAATGATGCCATCCCGAATGTAGACCCCATTTTTATGTCCATCAGGAATCATTGTCTCTATGAATGGACCAAGTTTACAATATTTTGAGAAATGCACCTTACAAATTTACTTCTACTTACAGTACAACTTCAAGGCCATAAAGCAATAAAATTACCACAATGTAAAACCAATCGTAAACCAATTTTAGACTAATCACAACAGAAGCAATAACTATATACTTAGCTTGTATTAAATAATCATTCAATGTTCAATCCACATCCGGTTCTCCTAGAAAAATCATATTGGAATTAGTTGCAGTGGTTAGGACACTATTTTTGATTTTTCTCTTACTCTTTTTATTTTTTTTTAGTAGCTCAGCTTCTTTAAGTACAATTTTTTAATAACCTTAAGATAATACTGTGATAGTATGATAAATCAATCTGTGATTAACTAGGAGCTTTACCACCTTTTGCTAGAAATCTCTGGAAACAAACAAAAAAAACACTCAGGGCTTCTTCTAGCAGGACAGTGGAAATACTTTTCTTACTGACTGATACAGCAAAATAGTGAAAGCAAAAGCAAGATCGTATATAGTACACATATAAAACGTTAAGATCTGTCACACGATTACATGCAAACTCATGTAGAACCTTAATCTTGGTCATAATAAAAAGCTTATGACATGATACATTCTGGAAATTAAAAAAAAATAGGTAGAGGCAACTGTTGTGATGTGGGATTTTGCATATAACTTGATAAATGTTTTATATGTCTTTATTTATAATTTAGGCAAACCAATGTAATTTAGTGGTACTTTGGTGAGAGGTATTCGTGTTTGAATTTACGACTGTCTCTTTGTAATTTTATGACAGGATTTGGGGGGATGTGTCTTAAACCAGTTTAATGAGTATTTCTCTGCTAAAGTCTTTGAACCCCCTGCAAGGAAGCCAGGATGTTTAACATATGGTTTTGGGGCAGGAGATAAGATGTTCTATTTCACCCATTGGTCTGAGGTATGGCTGTCTGGATTGGCCATAGGGGTTGGACAGAAAACCTATAAATTTGCTTGCTCAACCACATTCTCTCTCTCTAACCATAATATGATGAAGAAGCATCTCTCTTGCTAACCTGTGATGATGAAGACAACACAATGAAGAGCACAGCTCAGCAGCCATATTGAACAGACATGTGGCTGAAAGCTGAGCACCAACGATGCTTTAACTAGAGACATTTTAAGTAACTACAAGTCTGTGTGCCACCTGAGTTACACATCACCATTTTATCAGCTTGTATGGTTGCCAATATTCAAATGTACTTTGCATATTGTTATTATTTATGAATATTATCAGTCATACATTATTTTATGTGTAACTTAACTTCTGCTTGTCTTTTTACTACATCTAATTGCCTGAGGTTATAGATATAGAAGGGAAGGTGGGGAGAAGTTATATAAAATAATATCTTATAAACAGTGGTAAGTCTGTGAGATTAGGCATTCTAAGGCTGCATATTAATAATACAATAGGGGAAAGTAGAGCAATACATATATTACTCTACCAAGATAAAACAGCAACCTAGTGGACATAAAGGATGGCAAAGTGACCTGAGGTTGTGTGTTTATGGCAAAGTGATTGAAAAAGTGAGTGATAGCAGCTACATCTGCTAAGCATCAAGCAAACCACAAAACATGATAAAGTGATGAAGAATAAGAAGACAAGACAGTGAAGCACACAGACAAGCAAGAAGTAATCCTGAATATAGAGCAATTGACCAGCAGGCAAACATAATGGCTCATAAGCATTCAAGACAAGGTCCATAATGCAGAATTCTAGACGTCCAATACACAGAAATGCACAGTGACAACCGAGATAATTCTGACCATATGAAAGAATTGCCTGTTAAATCATTACATAAATGTTTCTAAAAGGAATATCAAGCAGAGTGTGTGATATAGGTGGTCTACAGCTGTAAATGAAGGCCCTGTTTAGGGCTCTCAAGAGACGAAGCAAGGAGTCTTGAGTGTCTAGGCTTGCAAGTGTCCTGGATGAAAACCAAGATCCAGGCCTTTAATGACCTCTTAGGCACAGCCATCAGCAGTATGTTTGTCTGGAGAAAGAACTTCAACCTCATGAAGACGTTTACTTACCTTGGCAGCATCTCTGGTGACTTTTCCTATGAAGTCAGTAGATGGATTGGGAGAGCATGTGGGGTCATGAGGTCACTGGAAAGGGGTGTGTGGCGCTCCTATGTAAAAGGACGAAGGTCCAAGTCTTTAGAGTCCTTCCTGTCTTGCTATATGGTTGCAAAACATGGACACCATCCAGTGACCTGAGACGAAGACTTGACTCTTTTGGTACTGTGCCTTTTCGAAGAATCCTTGGGTACTGCTGGTTTGACTTTGTGTTGAATGAGCGGTTGCTCATGGAGTCCCAAATGAGGCACATTAACTGCATTGTGAGGGAGCGTCTGTTGCGGCACTATGGCCATGTGGCACGATTCCCCAATGATGATTCGGCTCACAGGACCCTCATTGTAACACCTGACTGCAGCAGATAGGCAGTCATTTCTGGGGGGAGTGGGACTGAACCACGTGCCTGGGGGGTTTGCCAACCAGGATCCCAAGCTGTTTCGTCATGTGGTGGGTGCAGAAATGCGATGTACCAGTGCATGCTCCCCAACCTGACCTGACCTGACCTGTATATGAAAGAATATTTTTTTTCATAAGCAGGTTATGCATATTAGTGCAAAGGTAATTAAACAAACAGAACACAGTGATGTGCTGAATGCTGATTGTACTTCATTGCTCCCTATAAAGCAAAACCTGTAACTGATAGTCCTGTTTTGTTGTGACAAGACAGACAAGGCCATTCTACTCTAGTAATGGATACACACACAAGGAAGAAACCCAGAACTGCATTTTCCATGTTTTCTGTAACAGTCACCATTATTTTAATGGCATTGTTCTCTTGAACTACAGTGTATTTACAAGTACAGCAACCTGGCTGTGGGAGACACATTACTGTTGTGCTAAATGGGAATACTGATCATCAGTCTTAATTTTTTACTTGTTCACCAGCTTTCATTATTTAGGCTTTCATTCAAGACAGTTTTGTAGCGTGCCAGATAATATTTTACAAACATGGAACTGGGAACAGACTCTGGACAGAGAGCCATATAAAAATCAACACAGACACTTTAGAGGTGCCAGTTGGATTAACATGCATATCTATTTGATGTATAAGAAAATGGAAGTACCTTGAGAGAGAAAAACAAAACTATATTCAAGATAAATTTGAACCATTGGCTTTGGAGCTGTGAGTTATCTCTGCTAAATATTTCCCTATCATTTCGACAAAAAAACTATCAAGTGAACATATTTATTACTATGAAAATAAGTATGGCTTTTAATGCCAGTAATTGTACTAAAGCCTACCAACAGCCCTGTTAAAAACAAACTAGTCTCCTTATGAAGCCTTAAAATGAATATCAGTATAGAAGTGATTCTGCTCATCAGTTTTTCTGTCCAAATAAAAGAATTTAATTTATTCCTATTATGGACGCTCTCCACCTCCACACTAATAAGCATTTCCTTTTATTGCAGCTAACTACCCACACACTGGAATCCTGCAGTGAGGATACTCCTTCACAGCAGTTAAAATTTTCTAGTCTTTTTCAGTGTGAGGAATACTAATCTATATGATTAGGATATATACTTTATACCATGATTCTAATTACTGTATCCTTCTGGATTTTATTTGTTATGTTTGTCACTGAGCTCCATGCCACACAATCCACATAGAGAAAAGGTTATATGGCCCCTGTGTTTTAGGTCAAGAGTCACTAAGCTTTGCTGCAGCATAGAAAATTATGTGCAAACATCATTAGATGGGGGGTGTCTGTTTCCTATCTATGACATTGCTTCATCCACCCACAGAGTGTCAACAGAGGGATCAGAAAAGCATCACTGGGGAGCTGCACAAATCTTCATGTGTAGGGTTCTCAGTAGGTCAGGGAGCCTCTCATCTAACCATTTAGACAACTGCTAAATCTGTTGCAGAGTTGGAGGCCAATTGCAGAGCCTATTCTGGTAGTAGGTGCATGGTAGGAAACAGCCATGAACAAGATACCTATCCTTCGCAAAGTCCATCATCGACTAACCTAAGCTGGGGATGCAGGGGGAACTCACACAGAAATGGGGAGAGTAGAAAAAATTCACACAAGCAACATCTGGGCACAGGAATCGAATCTAGGATGGAATATTTGTGAGATGGAAGCACTTCCCACTACACCATTGATTTGTAAATCCTAGTGCCTGAGAAGCTCCTCTTTATACCATATGGCTGTTCATTTCCTGATTCTGACTCACTGTGTGATTCACTTAACCAGCCTCTGTGCTGCTTGTGAAAAATGTATCTAAACAATTATATATATACATTGCATCTTGACCTTGCAAGTCTCAATGAATACATGTGTTTGTCAAATCTATAAATATAAAATTGTTTTTGCGTTTGAAACTGAAATTATGTATGACCACGCAAAACGGAAATTACGTATGACTACAAAACATATTATAATACAGGAACTAATCACTTCGTTTGTGGATGCCATGAATTGTTATTATTTGTGTGAGAGTTACTTTACTGATATTGAAAAGAAGTAAACACAAACACGCCAATCTATCCCATAGAAGTGCGCCCCGCGTCACCCTCTCCCAGCCCTCCTCTCTGGACTCTAGCGCTGAGCTGTTTGCCGCCAGGTGCGTTCTGACAGAGAAGTTTTATTTATTCGTCCACGTGACTGTCACGGAAACTGACACATAACTTTTTTTTAATCGGCAGTACTTGATAGTACAAGAGATGAGGAAAACAGCTTTGCGTCTTTCTAGTTTTTAACTGCACCGAGCTGTAAACAATGTGAAGACGACACCACCTTCAGCAGCAAGGGGTAGTGAGAACAAAGTGGACACTCGGAGGCGCGGAATGTTGGGCTGCTCTGCTGGGTTGAGAGCTTTGCAGTTTCGGGCAGCGACCTCTCTTCTCACACTGTTTGTGACACTTCAAGTGCCCCGTCAGCTCCTGGCAGAGTGGAAATCATTGTGAATGAGTGTGATCTGCATCATCGAAGCAAAACTCTCTTTGTAAAGTATGCTTCATGACTACTTACTGTCCCTTAAGGTGAGTTCAGGTCACTAAAACCCCACAACATTCAAGGTTGCTTTTGTGATAAATTCTTTTAAGAAGATGGAGGTTTTACATCTAAGAAGATGTACCAACCTCTTCATGTTAAGTTTTGGACTTGGGAATTGTTTGGACCTTCCATCCGTTAAGCACGGAAGGGCAGCGTCCACATTTCTCAGAATAATTTTTCTCTTAAATCACAGGCACGTAGTGCAAGGTTGTCAGGCAGAAATTTGCAGTATCGCATAGAAAATGTAATTTCTATACCACAGCGACCATGTAGCGCCTTTCACAAGGGATCTGCTTCCAGAGAGGATCCAAATACATTTAAGCTGCTGATAGTGCTACTTACCTGTTGTGTTATAGCGCCTTTAAAATGTACTTTACCCGAAAGCACTCCAGTACTGCTTAATGTATCTTTACTTCTTACATGTTAATGTTTTACTGTTTAATAATTTATATACTACTTTTTATTTTTTTCCCTTGCACTCAGTGAGCGAAGCCACTGGGTAATCAGTTAGTATGTAATAAAATAATAGTAATAATACAGATATGAGACGTAATTGGTCGTATTGCCCTCTGAATTAACTGTGTTGTTAACTTCCTATAATTATCGTCGGGACACATCCATTCATTGTACTGTTCGATTCATGTTGTATGTTTTTATATTATTCCTTTAGACTGGATGCTCATTATTGCTTCTTTAAATCACAGCTCAGCCGATGCCTGGGTTGTCCACAGATGGCACACTTCCCCTGTTATTAATAATCATAAAACTGAGATGGACTGGGGCAAATGAGGACATGCAACAACAACTGTACTCCCATGTCTGCCCCGCTCACCGTCTTGCACCTGTGGCCCCTCTCTCTAGCTGTCATTCCGACCACATTCCTTCAGATTGCACCAGGACATTCTGAACCAGAACTCCATCTCCCATACAGTATGCTGTCTACAGTGTCTAAAGGATCCCTAGTAGTCTACCTGATTGCTCCCTAGTCCTTTATAGTGCTCAACAGAGGACCATCCACCACTGAAGAACCGTTCCTCTCGCTTTCCCTCAGAGATCGTCAACCTTTTCACCACCTTGCTGGATCACACTCCCGATTCTGCCCTTCTTGCCACTTGATTTCTTTCTCTCATATCCCTTTTCTAGCATATTCTCCTGTGGGCGCAGTGTTCTATTTACAACCTACGGATGGTCAATGAGGAAACTGGAACTTATTATAGTATAATTATTCACTGATTCCGATTTTTATATTTTACTATCATTTTCCAATTATCATGGGAAAAATTTGTTGGCCACTTGGCATGGGTGAGCTGAACGTTGGCTTATAGTAAGCTATTCCAAGAGACTGTGAACCAGGACCAGGAAAAGAGATCATGGTTATTTTTTATATGGTAATTATCTAATTTGCACTATATTACCATTTGTTGCTTCTGCAAGCTTTTTTTTAATTGCTTTTGCCTTATTATACAATTGTTTAAACATTTACATAGGGTAACTAGATAGATGTATGTAACGAGATGAGATGAGGGCGTGGTCTCAAGGCCCAAAAAATATATCATTCATTTTTGAAATTAGAAGTGAATATTATTTGCATTTTTAGAATAAATGAAACAGTGAGAAACTGGGGTATCATGTTGTGTGATGTTACAGGCAACAGACAGGTAGGTGTCATAATAATTGAAACTTGTGCAAGTTAGCTAGCAAAGAGTTCCATTATAATATAAAAAGAAGAAAATATATAAGTAGTGATAGAAAACAGAAATTGACACAGCAAGCCATTGGCAAGCTGTTTTTAAATCATTAGTAGAAGAAAGCTGGCGAAATGCTACCAGTGTTAGCAAAAGAGCATATCATGTCTGGTGAATTAGCTCCACGAGAAAGGCTTCTTGTCCATGTCCTGTGTGTGTGTGTGTCTTCCCATTGCAGATGACCACGAGCCTAGTAATTAACAAGTGCTGAATGCCAGTCTTAGACCTGTAGGAGAAATAACAATATGCAGTATTTTTACAGAAATAAGTAAATAAAACACTGCAGTCCCCAAATATTTCATTGTTATTGTTATGTTGACGCCCAATTTAATTGGTTGCCGATAACCCAATTATTTGAATAGTTTCTAACGGAGAGACGGGCAGTTCTGAAACATTGTAAATGCTTTTTTTTTGGGGTGGAGGCCAAGCCTCCACTAATGCACAAATTTTGGATTACACCCTTGGCTACTTTCCTCATTTTTCTCTGTCACGTTTAGTAGTCTTGCAGCAGCAAAAATGAGAACATGTTTCCCCTTCTTGCTGCAGTCTAAATCGAGCCGCTTCTTCATTAATTTCATCATCTAATCCCATGCCTTTTACCATCTTTGTGAGTTCTAAAAAGATGTGAAAATATTCTTTTCACCACAATATTTGACACAAATTCTGTTTTTAGCCACAAGAAATTCGATAACCCATGGCTTAATAATCACATCACTGGAGTAGTAGGGTGTTGTATCTTGTTAGCCATTATGGATGCAATGAGAAGGCAAGCAAAATGACACCATTTATTAGCTAACTGAACAGATTATAATAGGCAAGCATTCAAGGTAGCTCAAGATAATAACATTTTGAGAGCAAACTAGTCATGTCTTTACGTGACACTGCAGTAACCTGCGGGACTTTGCAAAATAACCACAGAATACGATGTCAACATTTTTTGAGAATTTTGACAAAGTTAAGTCAGACAAACTGGGTGGCACAGTGGCACAGTGGTAGCGCTGCTGCCTCGCAGTTAGGAGACCAGGGTTCACTTCCCGGGTCCTCCCTGCGTGGAGTTTGCATGTTCTCCCCGTGTCTGCATTTGTTTCCTCCAGGGGCTCCAGTTTCCTCCCACAGTCCAAAGACATGCAGGTTAGGTACATTGGCAAATCTAAATAGTCCCTAGTGTGTGCCCTGCGATGGGCTTGCGCCCTGCCCTGTGTTGACTGTGATTGGCTCCAGCAGACCCCCGTGACCCTGTAGGATATAGCGGGCTGGATAATGGATGGATGGATAAGTCAGGCAAACATTTTTGGCAACTCTTTTATATTGTAAATTGTCGATTATATGTTACTGTGCTTATTTTAATAGCTGTAGCACCAAAACAAATTCCTTGCAAATATGTTGTCTGACAATAAACTGAAGTTTTTTTTACCTTCTTTCTCATTTAGGCAATTTACTTTCATTTAAACCTATTAGAAGCGTATAATTAAACTCATTGTAAATCTTCAACTTCACTCCTCCATTCCATTCTCTGCTTATGGGTGTTTATGTGGTGTATTTGTTTCATTATGCTTTGTATTTTGAGTTAATTTTTTTGCAAAAATGTGCAAGCTTGTCTACTGATAATATAAAATTATCTATTATCTGTGGACAACAGAACTAAGAGTATATAAAATGCATTAACTTAACTTATTTCCTTTAAGTTCCCCTGTGATGGACAAGCATCCTGTCTAGACTGTTGTTCCTACTGTAAAAGGTGCTATAAAGGCGCCCAACCCGACACAGACTGGACACAGAGGGACACGTAAAATAAAACAATTATTTATTTTTCCTCAGCTTTAGGGCACATCTTCACTGCGTCCCCCAGCCACAGCACAGTCCCAAACCACCAAATAAGCACCAACACACTCTTCTTTTCCACCACTACTCCTCCGTCAAGCTTCGTCCTCCTCCTCCCGACTCTGGTGATTGAGTGGTGGTTGTCGGGCCCTTTTATAGTCTACCCATGAATATGCTGCCCATACGGGCTCAGGAGTCCCAGCTGCACCACCCCCGAGCGATGCCTACAGGACCCAACAGGGCTGCACCCAACTCCAATTCCCATGGAGCCCTGTGGGAAACTGAGGAACCGCTCCAACCCAGGGGGGCAGCCACCTAGCGTCCAGGGAGAGGTATTGCACCATCCAGGGCTGCTCCCCTGAATATACAGTGAAGGGGCATCCCGGCCAGGTTCCATGCCCCACTACCTTGTGCGCTGTGCTTGCTGGGATAGAATCCAGCCTCTCTGTGACCTTGCTCAGGATTAAGCGGGCTTAGAAAATGGTATGGCATTTCTTTAAAGTTGTTACGTGCACCTTCTATTTATTAAATTGTTAATAACAAATACAGTGTACAATAAAAAAGTTTTTTTATTTTAATTGGATATAAAGCACCATGCAACAACTGGCAAACTTAGCATGGGAAGAGCCACCTAAGTAAAAGGAACTTAATGTTTACTTTTTCAAACAAGTTCCCTATCAGGATCCAGCATGAGCAGTGAAGACAGCATGCAGGTGAGAATGTGTGGGTTTAGATCCCTTTGAGGACCACCGCTAATGACCCATAGTGCATTATGGCTTGTTCTTTGTTTCCTAAATCTCAAATCAGATGTTTTCTGGCTGCTGTCATCTTTAATCTTTTATGATGGACAGGATGTGTAACAGTGTATTACTCGGTCAATTAGATTTACCTCTCTAGTATATCAGGTCAGTTAATTGAGTTTGCTAAAGCTCTGTCCAAGGAGAGACTCTCTTTTGGCTGTTGCTTAAGCTGTTTCTCCCTTTTCTGCCACTCTGTGTATATCTCTCTGTATTGACTTACAATATTTAAAGATGATTTATAATTGCTAATCTCCCTTTAGGATACAACAATTTGTATTATTAATTTGGGAGAAGAAATCAAATAGGAGAATGGTTTGCTTGGTATTGGCTGAGTGCTTATGTGACACTGTGATAAATCAGGTTAGTGTGGCCCATAGGTAAAGGGCCTTAACTTTAACCATGCCAGGCATCATCCTACTGTTTCTGCTTACCTTACGTGCTTCTTGTTTTTGACAGCCATTTAACAAATCAATTTGAACAATCTCAAGATAACAGTTATTTACTTTTAGTAAAACTCTATTTTAATGCACTATGTGACTGTTTATTGGGAAATGTGTAGGTTTGCAGTAGATAATTTACTAAATCTGAAAAGAATACAAAAAAAAGCCTAATGAGTTACAGTATAAACAATACATGCATTTTTTTCCTTTTTCCAAAGTGTACACAATGCCTGACAGCTATGTTTATTAGACATTATAGCCATTTCAATTAACGATTTTTCCTTCCTGGGCTGCAGATCTGCCATACTTTGTTATGTGTAAGTAATATCCATCAATTTCCTGAAAATGCTTAATCTATTTCTAGAGTTATGAGGAGCCCACCATAATAGTATTGGGCACAAGTTAGAAGCCACTGTTCAGCTAAGACCACTATATTCTGTGATGCTATGAAAGATGCACATTTTCCATCCATTGTACAGTAAGAATTACATACATAATTTGATCTGAAGGCGAGTGCTTCTGAGCCACACTTGAACCCAAATGAAGCAGAAGATGTCAAATTATACTGGGTCACACACAAAGAGTGGCCTTAGCGTCAATATTGTTAGTAGTGAAACGATAGCAAATGTTGTATTACACTTGAGAAATTATTTTATTTTATTATCATTTGAGAATGTCATTAAAGAATATGAATGACTATTTTAAAAACTGTTGAAAATTAACCCCTCCAGCAGACCTCAACCTGTCTCTTGTTATAATCACCGTGTCTTCTTATGTGAGTTTTTTTCCTATACAATCCATAATTTCGTTGACAACCTCGGGGTGCAGACACTCTTAGAACCGGTGGTACACCACATTTGCATCACTTGCTGAATTGTGCAGTTTACAGGAGCACTCACAATGGGATATTGTTCCATAAATCTCTCACTTGTCAGCTTGAAAGAGCCCTGTATGAATATACAGCTCCACAATTGAAATATTCTGTTTAAATGACACTCTTTAGCAAGTAAACGTAATTTAACAGATACATCAAAACAAAATTCTAGTGGGAAGTCTTGCAGACTTTATATGACTGTGTTTAGTGCTGCTGAAACCATGGCAAACCTCGTTAATGTGTGAGTAGCTGCCTTTTCATTTGCTGTCTTGTATAAAAAAGGGGTTTATTACAGCAAAACAAACCACAGAAGACAATAGGTACTATAAGCAATAATAAAAAGCAGAGGGGAACAATAACCTACATGCCTCTCTGTACCTAACTAAACTGTAGGTTATCCTATTTTGCTGATTTGCATTCCTCAACTGCTTCCTCCGTCACCCACTTTCTCTCTCTTTTTTCTGGCTTCACCTTGTTTCAATAGGTGAGCCCTTGTCAACAACTGTCCTTCAGACTCCAACCTCAACTATGTAGTGATTGAAAGGAGCTTTTAATTCTGCTGTCAGAAATGATGTCTAGGACAGACCCAGGAACTACGTCTGAGATCAGCAGTGTTTCAGGAAAGTCGTCCATGCAATTCTGGTCCCCAATCAGTATAGGATCAGTCTAGTCCCAGATCATTTTTCCATTACACAAATTAACAGGAAGGTTACATATCTTCTTTGGTCTGTCTAGAACAGACTCAAGAAGTACTTCTGGGGTCAGTATTGTTTCAGAAATCTCCTGGCTCCTGGTGTCCTTGACATTCTGGTGTCCAATTCCCAAGGATCAGTCTAGCCTCAAGTCATCTCTCCATTACATAAATTAACAGGAAGGGATATTGACTCTTATGGGTCTCCCTCCTACCACCGATCTTCTTGGTATGGGTCTCTTATTCAATGTACATACTCAGAGCGAGACAGCATCATTATTTGAATGACTAGGGGGCTTTGCCCCCTGCTTGATTCGCTCACCAACCCCTCCACCGGAGTGTGCTAAGCGCTAGCCACTTCGCTTCCCTGCCGCTCACGTTGTGAAGAGGGGGGCTGAACGCAAGCTAAGTAGATGTGGTCGCTCCTCCGAAAACCCCTCTTAAACAGTGATACAATGGTTAACAAATAAATTTTTTTTTTACCTCCTCTTTGCTCGATCAACTTCTGGCTTGCTGCTGCTGCCGCCGGCGCTGCCATGCTGCATGTTCTGCATTTCGCGCAGCTCTTCGAACATTGAAAAGCATGTACAGCAGCTGTCCTTTTGTCTCAATGCTTTGTCTCGCAGGACGTTAAAGGGTCTCCAAGAAAATCATGTCTCATCTCCTTCCAAGCCTTCCAAGATTTTTTTTTAAAATAGAGAGATAATAACTGGAAGATGAAACAGTCAGGTAAGGCCAAGGAGAAAGCCAAACATCAGGCCTTCCTCTTGTCAAAATTAGAACATTGCTAACCAAAACTCAAAGTACAGATCGAAGTTCAATCCTAGGAAGATACTAATTAGAGATTTTCACACGATAACACAGGCATTTAATAGCAATCTCAGATGCTTCAGAAATGCATATGCTGACTGTTACATGCTTTTTTCAGTGATTTCCCATTTATTTCACATTCCAAGTAAGTCTGGGTACTCTCATCGTTTGAAACTCCTGATGCAGATTCTCTGAAATGTCGGCTCCCATAACAAAAAAAGTTGCCATGATGACATAATATGAAATTATTTCGAATTTTACAAAGCATCTTAAAACAAAAAAGATATTTTCATGATCCTTGGATTCAAATATTCACTGTAATTTGGTTTAGAGGAACCACAAAAAATGATTCAAAACGGCTAATCATAACAGCCCACACTCACACACACAGTTACCTGCACATGTTTGTATCCAAAGAGTAATATGATACAGTATACCTGTAGCTGTTAATATATATATCAAAAATCACATGTTACAACCATTCAACCAAACAGAAGTTTAATACATGTTTGATTTCCATATTTAGTCATAACCTGAGTCCTTAAAAAATAAATGTTGGTAACCTCAGCCCTAACATATTTTTTTTTATAAATGACTGCAAACATTTCAATCTCATATTTATAACCTCAGTGCTACAAACCATCAATTGTCCCCTAGCCTTGCACTGACATATTAAATATTAGAGTATCTCTGACTGTTATTCAGCACACAGTACATGAATGAAGCTGGGATTGTTTGTAGCTTCACTTAGATATTCCTTCATTTAGTAGTCAAACAAAAATATGCCCTGCCAAATCAATAACACACCACTATTGTGGCCACACGTAGCTTTTTACTGTGACATAATATAATAACTACATTATTTTAGAAAGTGGTGTTTTATAGAGTACAGTTTGAATGATAAGTGTGATGGTTTTGAACTCACTATTAGCTCTTTTATTTATTTGTTTTGGACAAAACAGTGCTTCAGCTAGCCAACTTTACCAGTTACACAGAGTTTGAATATGCTGTGTATAAGCCTATGACTACAGATAACAAGTAATTGTGTTTTTGAATAGTATAGAAAAATATATCCTTTTTTTGTAAAAATTAATAAACAAATTAAATTGTTCCAAAAGTACTTAATGGGGTACAGTTCTCCTGTTATAATTTCTTTAAAATTCCATTTTAAAAAAAAAATATGCTGATTTTCAATTCAGATTGCCTTCCATAGCCTAACAAAACATTATTCGCCTCAGAACTCGAATTTGGGTTAGGTGAACTTACCATCTTCACATTATACTTCCAAGCAACAATGAGACAACCCCTAAAACAGGAATGGTTTACCAGGTGGAGGCCACTGACATTTTTCTCTCCTCGTCTTTTCAGACTGTTTTTTCACTAGTTTCGCATTTGGCTATAGTCAGCCAGATACCTGGACCCTACAGAGGTTAAACAGGTAGTCCAACTTCTCCAGGATGGCACATCAATACATACCATTGCCAGAAGGTTTACTGTGTCACCCAGCACAGTCTCAAGGGCATGGAGGAGATTCCAGGAGACAGGCAGTTACTCTAGGAGAGCTGGACAGGGCCTTAGAAGATTCTTACCCACCAGCAGGACATTGGGCAAGGAGGAACAGGATGAGCACTGCCAGAGCCCTACAAAATGACCTCCAGCAGGCCACTGGTGTGAATGTCTGCGATCAAACAATCAGAAACAGACTTCATGAGGGTGGCCTTAGGGCCTGACGTCCTCTAGTTGGCCCTCTGCTCACTGCTCAGCGCCGTGGAGCTCGATTGGCATTTGCCATAGAATACCAGAATTGGCAGGTCCACCACTGGTGCCCTGTGCTTTTCACTGATGAGAGCAGGTTCACCCTCAGCACATGTGACAGACGTGAAAGGGTCTGGAGAAGGCATGGAGAATGTAATGTTGTCTGTAACATTGTTCAACATGGCCGGTTTGTTGGTGGGTCAATGATGGCCTGGGGAAGCATATTCATGGAGAGGTGCACAGACCTCTACTGGCTAGACAATGGCACCTTGACTGCCATTAGGTGTTGGGATAAAATCTTTGGACCCATTGTCAGACCCTGTGCTGGTGCAGTGGGTCCTAGGTTCCTCCTGGTGCACAGCAACACCTGAACTCATGTTGCATGAGTATGCAGGCAGTTCCTGGAGGATGAAGGAATTGATACCATTGACTGGCCCCCACACTCACCTGACCTAAATCCAATAGAACACCTCTGGGACTTTATGTTTCGGCCCATCCGACACCCCCAGGTTGCACCTCAGACTGTCCAAGAGCTCAGTGATGCCCTGGTCCAGATCTGGGAGGATATCCCCCAGGACACCATCTGTCATCTCATTAAGAGCATGCCTCCCCGATGTTGTCAGGCATGCATACAGGTATGTGTGGGCCATACAAACTACTAAGTACGATTTTGAGTTACTGCAATGAAATTTCAGCAAAATGGACTAGCCTGCCGCATCATTTTTTCACTTTGATTTTCGGGGTGTCTTTGAATTCAGCCCTCTGTAGGTTGATAATTTTCATTTCCATCAAATGATGTGGCATCCTTTCGTTCCTAACACATTGCCCAGTCCATATCAGTAGAGATTGCCAGCAGGATTTTTTTCCCATTGAGATCTGATGTGTTTTCAAAGTGTTCCTTTTTGAGCAGTTTATAAGCAATAAAAGGTTAATGTACATGAAAACTGTCTCTTGCATTTTTGTTAGGTCTTCTCTAAATATCTGATATCACTATGTTTGGTAATTGAAACTAACAGATGGTAAAAATGTACACAGCTGGGTTTATTTTTGGCTTTAGTTACAAATTCCTGCCTTTACCAGTCAATCTAAAACATGCCAGCTGAAAGCCTTTTACCTTTCCCTTTTCAGTTAAAAGGAAGACAAAGAGTTGCAAATGGATAACATAACAGACTTATGGAATTTGTAATGCATATGTAAATTGCCCTATTTAAGCAAGTAAATGTGTGTGAGTGTGCCTGCCTGCCTGCAAGCGTCTGCTTTCATAGACGTGTTGGGGCGTTTTTCTTTTTTTTTTTTCTTAAGTAAATCGTTAAGTTTAAAATGTCTATTGCGTTTTTTTCTGTTAATTAATTCATGCTTTCATTGATTATAGCTGATACTGGTATCAAGTGGTCGCTATTTTTGCCTGTTGTATACAATCTATCTAGCGTCTTTCACATCTATCTTTACTCTCACTGCCCACTTGCCTGCATGCAGCGTGTGTCGATTGATATACTGTATGATTTAATGTATTTCTTTTTGACAATTCTCCAAGCTGTAAAATACATATACATTATATATAAAACAAAACTACTATATAGCTAATACTGTTATGTATCTCTTCTGCCTTCTCTGTCTGCCTATTATATAAGTACCTTCCCTATCTGTCCATTTATCTAGTGTCTTTCACATGTGAATGTACTCTCACTGCCTGCTTGCCTTTCTGCAGCACCCGTCATATAGTGCCTTTCACATCTATCTATCTATCTATCTATCTATCTATCT
Organism: Polypterus senegalus; assembly: GCF_016835505.1. Lineage (NCBI taxonomy): Eukaryota > Metazoa > Chordata > Cladistia > Polypteriformes > Polypteridae > Polypterus > Polypterus senegalus. The sequence continues at coordinate 102,522,055 of NC_053156.1, read as the reverse complement.
ATCTATCTATCTATCTATCTATCTATCTATCTATCTATCTATCTATCTATCCATCTTTTGTGGTAGCCGGCCCGGACACAGACAGGCGGACACATTAATGTCACCCAAAACACGCATATTTACATTGTCCATATTTACAATCATGCACAAACCCCCAAAAGTCCTGGCCACAACAATGCCTCAGTTCTCTTCAGGCCACCTCCTTGCCTCCTCCACCAAGCTCTGTCCGACTCCACTCCAGTCTCTTGCCATTGTCTGAAGGGAAGCGGCCCCTTTCATATGCACCCAGATGTGCTCCAGGTGTCCTCCAGTGACCTTCTGCCGACACACCCCTGTGTGGCGGAAGCACTGGCTATGTACCCCGAAGCACTCTGGCTGTCGCTCTGTACCCGTTGCCCCCAAAGGAACCAGGGTGGTCACCCCCATGTGGTCTGAGGTGGACGTAGGCCCTCTTCCGGTCCTCCTGGGTGTCCCGGCCAGGTCGCCACCCCAGGCATCTCTATCTATCTATCTATCTATCTATCTATCTATCTATCTATCTATCTATCTATCTATCAACTTCTGTCTGTGCATTATTCAGTGATCTGTCTGACAGCGTGTGTCTTACAGAAATTAAAAATAAGAACAGTTATAAGGACACTTGTTCATGTTATAATTGCAGTCTCAGTTGTTAAAAAATATTTTAAAAGGAGCATCCCACATGAAAATATAACGATCTCATTAACTGACAGTGCATACCAATTTATAAATTTTATGTCCGTTTGAGGTTAAAAAGAAAAAAAAAATAACACTTTCTCCCCACCAGGGAACCAAACTCAGGTCTTTGAGGCACGGCAGGCCTGCTGCACTCTGAAGCAGCAAATCTTACCGCCACATCACAGAAGCTGTTGTATTGTTCTTGAACCTTTTGTGAAGAGTGTTTATTTGATCTTTGGACTTCAGGCTTCACATATTCTATACTTTATGCCTACATTTTGTAACATTTATTACTAAAATATGAAAAAGTTCCTGTTTTAAGAATGTGTTTACACAGATTACTGTAGAAACGGAACACACATGAAGTGCGTGTGTTTCAAAAACAATCTATTATTTCCACTGTAATACTCCAGCAGTTCACTCCCAGATAATCAAATAAGGCATGAGCTGGGAAAACGTAGTGAACTTTCTGCGATGGTGGGGGATGAAATAGCTGGCTGCTTGCTTCTCATCTTAATCGGCACATTTACAGGACAAAAGATGCTAGTGGAGAAGTGCGAAAGGATTTAAGGTGGGCCGGATTTACAAGTTTTTTCGTAGGCTCTGGTAATTCTAGTGTTAATATAATTACACCTCATATTACAGGTAGAGTTTAAGGACTGACATGATGCTAAAATAAATCCCCAGCAAAGGGCACATTTTCCACAATTTTTTAAGGTCACGCTTAATGTTAATAGGTTGGTCATCACCAAATACCATAAATTCAATCCATCCTGCCATAAGCATCTCTCTTTCACACATTTTCAATCCTGAAATAAAACCAGATAAACATTCTCTAAGACTTCAATTATTGATTAGTTTATTGTTTCAAATTTAGCATGAGAAAGATGACCTTAACTTATATATTTTATATACAGTATTCTCCTCTTTTACATGTCAAAGAGCCACTCCTGTTGACAGACAGATCCTCAGTAATCAGTCCGCAGATTATTGAAACAGCCACAAAATCACTCAACATGCCCCCAGCTTATGCCTGAGTGTGCTGCCTGTAGAAACAGCAGTGCGGCATTTTCAGCAGACCTCTATTAGAGGGGTCGCCAACTCTGGTCCTGGAGGACCACCGTGGCTGCAGGTTTTGATTCTAACCCTTTTCTTAATGAGTGACATGTTTTTGATGATAATTAAATTCTTTTGAACTAATTTTAATTGACTTGTTCTTGAAGACTCCCTTTATTGTTTCTTTTTCCTTAGTTAGCAGTCAAACAATAATGAGATACAAAATGAGCCAAAACAGCTGGTGTCCATCATACAATATCTGAAAATAAAGAAAGATGAAGGTCTCAGGAATGTTGGTCTGCTCAGGTCCCCAAAACATTTTAACAGTGCTCTTAGAAAAGAGGAAATCAACAATTTTGTAAATGTCTACTAATGCACCACAAGAGCAGCAACAAGCCACAGAATTAAAGAACGAGTTTAATTAACAACAAGAATTGGCACCTCATTGAAAATGCTGGTTGGAGTGAAACTGGTTAGAGTTTCCAGCCCTGACTTAGTGGGTCTTCTGTTGGGTCTCTCACTTCACATTTAATTTGTGTTTGTGTGCCATTTAAGAAAAGAAATGAAGCAATTCAGAGGAATGATGAAGAAATATAGGAGAACAAATCTTTATAAAGCAATTTAATTAAAATGAATTCACAAGAAGTTGATTAGCAGCACAAACAGGGCACTCATTTTAAAAAAAGGGTTAGGATGAAAACCTGCAGCCACAGTGGTCCTTCAGGAGCGGAGTTGGCGACCCCTGCTCTATTACTCATCACACACACCTCTGTCACATAATATTAATTAATTAAACAATAATGTCTCTTTGATGAACTAAATAAAAAACTAAAAGTGATTCAGCTATGAAAATAGTTAACCCAATCCAAGAAAGCACCCGAATATTACATCATGTGTAAATTTTCTAACTTGTGTAAAAAATAAAAGTACTTATTTTGCCACAATTACAATTACTAGACATGGAAACTAAAAACGGTTTTCTCTCATTTAAATTAAATGTTGCTAATGGTGTTGATGTACTTTTTTGTAATTTCTAAGTTTTATTTGTGTTAATATAAGTAAGATTTACTTTTTATTGTAACCTAATATTATGGACAACTTATGGTATTTGGCTTGGAATATAATATAAATATGTAGTAAAACAGTTGTGTCTCAAAACAAGGCCTCAATGTCAAATTTTACCCATGCCTCATGTAATGATGGTTCCCAAACTGGCCACCACTAAGCTGCCAAAATAGACATTGCCTCCTCACAACTCTGAAATTATACTCTCCTGATTTACTGTTTTACCCTTCCACATTGCTTTTACACCATTTTTTTATAACCACCGTATAAAGCTTATTTAGTTAGTTTGTTTTGTTAACTTTCAGCATGGCTGAAATTCTGAACAATGCCAGTTTATATTTCACATATTAATTAAAATTTAACATTTTACCATATTGTGTAAATGGTGTTTGTGTAAGTACGATGTGTCCGGTTAGGTCCTGAAGCCTCAGAATATCAAATTTCATTCCAGTGGTGTAAAAAACGCAGGCTGTCTTCAAAGCCAACTTGAAAAGCAGATGGTTAAACCTCTACCAGCAAGTTGATTCCATTCATTGCTGCAGTGGGCCACTGATCTGCTTCTTTAAGAAGTGTAAAGGCTGTGAAGGCTGAGAATTGAGAAAATGACACCAGCTCTGCAATATGCTAAAACACAGTCAACACTTTTTAGCTGACTACACCAACAGAGTGAAAAGGAGCTGACAATATTACAGTTTTGGCTTGCAGTCTTGCAACAGGTCTGTCAGCATGATTATTCTTTAAACCCAATTACATTACATTATGTTGTATCATCTGGCTGTAATATGCAAAAGTACTCAATGTTATACATTTTTTATACAAGAATAGTGAAGTCAGAAAACCTACACAAATGTTTTCTAGTCTCTTAATCTTCCAAGAGCCTTAAACTAACAAAACAATGAGATCACATAAATGCAAAGAATTAATTAATTAATTAGTTGTGAGTAGAAGCATATTGTATTTCTACCTGCCTCTTGTTATCAAATATGTGCAGGTGTCAGGTCAATGCACCTGATGTATGCTTTCAAAACCTTGCTATTTCCCATGGAAATTGATTAAAGCATTCATGCATTTTGATGTGAGCCATCTTCTAAGGGTCCTGGAGACTGCAGAGGTAAATTGATTTGTTCTCAAGTTTCATAAATACATGAGGAACTGCACTGGTCAACTGATTATCTACTGCATCAGCTTCTGGGTGGCCTCTGGTCATGCTTTGTACTTTCCTCTTGAAGTGTAGTGTTGTCATGCTTGAACCATGGAGAGGCATAAACTGAAAGAATGGCAAAAGGCAATAGACCATGGAATGTTTGAAACATTTATTCTATTAATTAGTAGCATAAGTTAACTTAACTGCTGTTTTGCATATAATTTACTAACACATTTGAAACACATTTGAAAAGAACTTGTGATCCCAACAGTAATGGATGGAAAAAGCAACTCAGAAAATAATAAGAAAACTATAATGACTATGCTACAGAAAAGTCAAGCAAGCTATACTTCTTATACTTTATAAACTCACGCAGAAAGATGGAAAACCAGATTAATAAGCAAAATAATATAATTTTCTAATTTTATACTAAGTGCAGAACCCCACAACAAATGAAAACCCAATTCTTAAACTAAACAGGAGATTACATTTAACTTTAATATTAGAGACTGTGAACATTCCAGCCCAGATCTCAGACACATACTAATGATACCAATACCAAAGCATATGTGATTTTTATTTACACTGTCCCCAACAGCACAAACACGCACTTTCTTTACTCTTTTTTCTTCTTCTTTATCTCTCACTCTCTTTTCTTTCTTTATTTCTCAGTCCTTCTTTCTCCTCCACTCCTCCTCAGCAAGCTTCATCCTCCTCCTCGCAACTCTGGCTTCCGGAGTAGTGTCTGCTGGCCCCTTATATAGGGCACCCGGAAGTGCTCCAGGGGTCTGATGACGTGTTTCTGGCAGCATATCCGGGTGTGGCAGAAGAGCTGCTCTCCAGGGCTCGCTCATAATTGTAGTTCTCCCAACAGGGCTGTACCAAACTCCAACACCCATGATGCCCTGCAGGAGTCCAAGACAACACTGCAACCCAGGGGGACTGCCATCTAACGTTCTGGGGGAGATATTGATTTCCTTTGGTCTTCGGTATATCTTTATTTTTGGATTTTCCTGTGTTTTTGACTCATTTGATTTTTTAAAATTCTGCCCTTGTACTCCTTAGTTTATTTACTGACCAATTTACTGACTGTTCTATTGTCAAGATGGGGCAGAATTACGATGTTTTGTTCTTTCACAATATATGTAGTCTTTATCATTGAAAATTAAAGTTCTGGGTGAACTTTCACTGTCACGTGACTGTATTTTCTAATATAAGCATAGAATAATAAATATATATCTTGTTTAAACTGTGAGCTAATAGCCTTTCCATTCATCCAGTGTTAAAGATTAACAACTTAACAGCAAACCCACTTCTTAAATTAAGCTCTTGCTGTTAAAAATACAGTAGCGAGCATTTATATTTGAAAGGAACTGCCTACTGTACATCAGCCTCCAGATTTTTATTTTATTCCTCTTTTAATCAAGCAGAGACTTGAGTATCTTCTACAGTTATAAAATTAGTAGCCTTACAATGAATTTCATACTGTGACCAGCTGATCTTCTGGCAATTATTGAGCTCTCTTTAAAAAATTCAGGATTTTGTCTGTGTTTGAAGTTGTTAAAATATCATTACAGTAACTATAATGAAAGCAGGAAAAGCAGCCAAACTACACAGGACCTCTTTCTTTAGGAAGAATTAGAATGGCTTGGCAACTTTCAGAGAACCATAAGGCTCTTCCTTATTATGTCTGTGCTCTTAATGTTGTAATAAATAGGAGACAGAGTCATATAAAGGTTTGGGGCAGCCACCCGTATAATCTGGTATCCTGGCTGCAAAAGTAAAGATCAGCAAATACAGCACTGATGTGCACAAAACCGAGTCCAAAACAGAACTGAGGGACTAGGGAAAAGGTGTAGGTTTTTAAAGGGGAAGACAGGAAGTGAGATCATATTGATCGGGCTCATGGTCTTCAGCCATTGGTTCGAGTCCGGACGTGACATCACAGGGGCCGGGGCCAGCAAGGTCTTCTTTCATAGGCTCGGTCCCGGAAGTGACGTCAAAAGAGCCAGGTGGGATCTCCCGTGAATGGTCTACAGGAAAGGGAGAAAAAGGGTCAGTGCACTCTGCCACATCCTGGCATGCTTCGGAACTGCCCTTATTCAAGCCCTTTAGCTGCCCCCCATGCGCACGTGTGTGACAATGTATATTATCATTTAAACTGCAAAGTCATTCATTTAGAACCACAAATCAATGACCTAATGCCCAAATTCTTCTTAGCTCAGGAAAGTTACAGTATAGCATATATGAAATGATATTATTTCTCATACCTGTAATGTCCTGGAAGTGGTAAAAAATGCTGAGTGTAATTTGTAATATGACTTCATGTAAGGCCTTACCTGGAGTTCTGCGTGCCGCTTTCATCACCATATTGTGTACTTTTCGTTCTAGATAACCAGTGCTAGAAAAAGTCCAGAAAAGAGGGACTAAGCTGAGTACAGTGCCACAGGAAATAAATTATGAGGAAAGATCACAAGAGCTGAGCCTTTTCAGTTGAAGCAAAAGTAGCTTAACAGGAGACATGACTGAAGTGTTTAAAATAATGAAAGTCATTAAGTACCTTGGGACAAAGTTTCCAAACTGGTTACGGGTAAATTTCATATAAATATTAGCAAGTTTTTCTTCACGCAGAGAACCATAAACACATGGAATACGCTAGCAAATAATATGGTAAGCAGAAGAGTTTTAGAGACTTCCAAAACTCAATTTAATATTATTTTGAAAGAATTAAGTGGATAGGACTGACCAACTTTGTTGGGCTGAAGGCCTGTTCTCATCTAGATTGTTCTAATGTTCTAATTACGAAAAAGAAAAATCAGCACTAGAGAAAGTCCTGACTAAGCTGATTCAGGAACTAAGAGATTTTAGCAGTGAGGAGAGACTAAACCTTTTCAGTTTAACGAAACGGTGAATAAGAGGTAACATGATCAAAGTGTTTACAATTTTGAAAGGAATTAAATACAGTGGACCTCTTCCATTACTTTAAAATTAAATTAAGTATCTACTTATATAATATGCTACCAAGGCTGTTCGTTTGTCTGCCCAGGATTTTAAATCACCTGTAGCTATAAGCCGTTTGCTGCTTTCTGCTTTCGGGGTGATATTGACCTCCAAGGTTATTCCTCTTTTTATTTGTATTTTATTTTATTGTAGAATCAACTCTCGGCAGTAGAGCGGCCATGCGGCATGTGTGCACGGGTGCCATTCCCATCCTTACCATATTCGCTGTCACTTCCCTAACTCTTCATCTCTTAAATCTTTCTTGAGGCACATTGAAGGCTTAAGTGCCAGCCTAATTAAAAAATTAAGGAAACATACTAAGTAATTGCAGCACAATTACAACACACAACACTAACACTGATCAGTTTTAATGCAAAAAGATGCCAACGAAAGAAGAGAAGAAGCGGGCCGCTAGGGTGGAGAAAAGAAGAGCTGCTCCGAAAGCAGCAAGCACATCAACCTCTGAGCAAACTAATGCTAAATGTACAGTGAAAGAGTATGAAAACTATGAATACTCAAGTCAAGTGTATTCACTGCACTTTATCAAGCAGTACGCTGTTACTGGTGGGGAGATAATTGGAAACTTGTTAATAGAAGATTGTGCACAAAAGTTAAAAAGTTAAAATATGATTTTAAGAACCTTCAACTCTTGACCAGATATTTCTTGGGAGAATCTTGGTAAATAGAACTGGCAAGCTTTATGGGCTGAATGATCTGTTCTCACCATAATTATTCAAATTTGTTACCCTCCAACTGTGAGTATACCAGGCATAGGTGTATTCTTTAACAAGTTTTTGTTCTCCAGAAGTGAGAGATATAATTTTCTGTTGAGCTTGACTATAGAATTAGAATCAGAATTCACTTAAATGGCCAGGTACACTAATATGGTCTAGGAATTTGTCTTGATATTATTGGTGCAACATACAAGGACAACCCAGAATACAAAAGATAAATATAAGAAGATAAAGTAAAATGATACGGTATAAAATGATACAAGGGCAATACAAAAAAAATAAAGATAGTAGGATTAAAATGTCCAGGCAGTCTAGTGTGTAATTATACATAAATAAAGGAGCTCAGACTTAGTAAGAATAATTCCACACGAAAAAAAGCTGTTTAGGTGACGGGTTGTTTTACATTTCTCTGCATGAAAACATTTGCTGGAGGGATGTCTTTGGAATAGGTGAGACCTGGCTGAGTTAAATCAGCAATGATTATTCCAGTGTGAATTTTGGGTTATTCTGATATAAAAACAAGAAGTAAAATGGGTAGGGGGGAGAGGGTCTAGAATCCCTTAATTAACCTTTTGTATCCCACAAAAACCTACAAGTCCAAATTACAAGGGCTTCCTTAAGATAAATTATAAAAATATGTTCTAGTGTTATAAATCCCTTACCGCATGTTACTTGTTTTCCAAAAAAGAATTGCAGCAGTAATCCGCAAGTGCACCACATGCTTTGTGAGCCTAGATGCATGAGTGGTTGCAACCCACTGGGCAAGGAATGGGAGTACTTCCTTTGACAGGCCATGGGAGGTTTCCACAAAGAGACTTCCGTAGAATAAATAAAAGCTCCATGTCGGTGTTATGTCAGGTCAGTGTATATTCCAGTTAAGGAAACGCTGATGTGCCCAACAATTATTGTAAGAACCAAAAATAATAAATGAAAACTGAAATGTAATCTGAGATAGTTAGGAGTATAAATCCTAGGATCAAACTAAAACAGATAACCAGGAACAAAGGATAAAGATGTTAATTGAGATTCAAAAGAAAATCAAAATCCAAATAACCAACGTACGGTGACTTGAGACGAAAATTATTTACTAATAAGAAAAATTGTTTTATCCACCAAGGAATGCAGGAAAATGAGTATGCAGGCCTATTTATACATCTCATTAGGTAACGTAACAATGCTAAATGACAATAACTAAAAATAACTTTCTCAATATTTATTGTATTTAAGAATAAACAACCAGGGTTGATCTCTGCTGATTCACAACCACAAATAAACCCAAATGACATGTATAACAATTCATATTATGATTCTTGCTACAATATGCTCAAACATAATTTTTCAAAAGGTCATTGTTTTAGTGTTTCTCTTTTACTTTAGAAAGTTTTATCCTCAAAATGACAAGCCTCTGCCTTCCATGCTGTTAATTAAACAGAGCTTCAGCACTCATCTGCGGCAAGGTGGCGATGTAACAAATTGGTGCACATTATACGCAACCGCAAGCTGCATGAAAAAAATAGAAAGGGTAGCATTTCACACCCTCATTGTAGAAGTGAATACGTCTTATGAAAAGTGGCTGGTCTGTGTGCCGCTGGTGAGAAGTACAATGTGGTGTGACTTTTGCTGGTCAATTGTATGATGCAATTTGTCTGCTTAGGATAGGCATATTTTATCTTACAGCGTTCTCCAGGGCTAGTTTATTGAATATTCCACAGATTTTATCCAAAACTGGAGTACAAACAAGACCCCCTGATTAGCCCTGAATAAAATAAACACACTGACTGATCTGTAGCTCATTGTATGCACACTGTGACACTAAACCTTGATTCGTATGGCTTTAATAAGGTGACAGTATGTTGTTTTTATATCAAAGGATACTGATTCTCCATTGATGGTACAATAAGAATATAGATTATACATTATCATTATTTCCTTTCTCTGGCAAGAACACATTTTGTATACTGGCTTAATTTAAATCTATTGCTGATTTCCCTAAACTTTGAACTGGGAGCACACTATACTTTTTATTGATCACATTTCAAAAAGCTTTGACAATGTATTTATGCACTGTCTCAACATCTCTGCTAATCATTATTTTTAGAGTTTTAGTATTAATGTACAAAAATAATTTAAAGTTTTTTAAGGAGTATTTTGTAAAAACTGTTTCTGATGTCTAAAGACCAGAGTCACCAACAGAGTGAAGTTTGTCACAGTCTGCGCCTGTGCTTCTGTGTTTCTTTTTCAGTGTTCCAGCTCCCAGACACATTTCAAAGACATGTGTGGCGGGTTAATTGGAGGTTACTAAGAATAACCAACTAGAAGCACTTATCCACCTTCCAAATATGGAAGAAATCAACAAAAGAAAACCTGTACATGAACAAAGTATCACTAAAGAAAGCATTTCCATCATCTCTGAATCCACAAGTGCCAGTGACAAGCTGTGTTTTGCATTTGGTGTCATACTGTAGTAGCAGACGTTTTCATTGCCAGACCATTCAACTCACATACTGTACATCAGCCAAGACTACATTTGTAAGCACCTGCACCAGCCAGTTTGCAATACCAGTCCAATGTCACTGACCATTCTGTAGCTCAGTGTCTAGGACTGTCTGGTTGTTACACAGTAGATTTATTTCTGGTAAAAGTTATATGTTATATGTTTAGATATGACTAATTGATTGATTATTTAATAAATGTGGCTGCATATTTATTTCTATGTATTGCTGATGTTTATTTCCAGCACATATTTTTTTACGTTGCTGTACGACGCATTGTATCTTTGCTCCTTTTTTGTTGTTTGTGCACCAGGCTGGAATAGCTCAAATATTTTTCATTTTTATAGTATAGCCAGACTCACATCTTTTGAGACACTCCTCTGAAATATAACTATAAAAAAAAAGCAAGCATTAAAAGAATAAAAAAGAATGAATGGATAATTATATAACCTTCTGGACACAGTTATTTTGAGGAAATGACCCTCTGCTGCAAAAGATGGCACTTCAAGTTATCACAATATCTGGCAAAACATCAAACTTTGAGTCGGCATTCCTTATTGTGAAGCTGGCAAAAAACAAATATGGCTCTTGAATCAGAAGCGAACGACTCCATCAGCATTTTACTCATTTTCCAACAAATTTTGCAAAGCTGTCCAGAAACAAGTGCTGACAATTTTTTCTTTATAACAAAGGTGGTCAAAACTTATAGTTCAGGAGTTTTTGAATTATTTTTTGATTTCACTTTGCCTGTTCAGTGTAATCATCTGATATTTTGTTTAAGAAGTAGATCCGTGATTGACAAAGTCTACTTTATATTAACATGATCACTGGCAAAAAGAGAAAGACAATTTGGTAATATGCCATTGTATTCTTTATGAAAACAAATCAAAATCAGGGAGCAAATTCAAGCAATGTTAATACTCATTACAAAGCTTTTTCAGTAATTAATAATGTAATAAGAAATAATAATTTCTTAGGCCCTGATAGCCCTTATCCAATGGTTCCGAAAGTGCCATACATATGTTTTAAAAATTACACATTTAAAACTTTAAATACAACAATAAACAATAAAACAAATAACCTCTGAAAACAGACAGAGTGAAGGGTATCAGATTATTATGTCACTCATCACTCATTCAATAAGGCACTGAAAACATGATGAAGCATCATCTCAACACATCCTTAGATACATGGTGCTCAGGCATTGTCTGTTCATATTGAGCTACATTAGAAAATCTGTTTATGTCACCTTTTATCAAAATGCTACACAAACTGCTTGTCAGCAGCAGCCACAACTGGGCATGCAGGACCCATCATTAAAGCATAAAGTGGGCCTAATCCATGACATCCCAACTCACTAAGACAAACATTTTTCCGTAAGTTATTTTTTTTTCTCATCCACCTTTTTGGGGAGGATTTGGCTGTATGTTTTTTTTTCTTGAGATGAGTGGATTTGGTTTCGACATGCAACTACCTTTTGATACCACTGCAGAAACAGAAATCCCATTCTTTGGCTTTTAATTAAAGTACCTCCACTACCAGAATTCTACAAGAGTATTGTGTTAGCATGGCATTTTATTTTCAAAAGAGATTTTAGTGAATCAGACTAGATGTTTAATGATCCTTTGATTTCCAATGCTTAGTTCTCATGCCCTTTTTTAAAGAGTAACTTGTATTTAAACACAAAATGCTCACCATTTTCAAATATTTATGAGAAAAGAAAGAAATATTTTGTAGACTCTGTTCTGTTTGCTTCCATCTTGGCCATGAAGTCTGCTGGAGATATTTAGTACTTCTGATCTTGTATGCTGATGATCAGTTTTGGCTCAATGACTTCATCTCTTCTCACAAGTTCAGTACGGAAACTACATGGCCGTAGATGAAGGTGTGCCCTGCTCTTAATCTTTCTTTACTCCCCGTCAATGCTATTGTTAGGTTTAATAAAGGTGTCCTTTTCTAATAAGGGATTATACAATTATTGTTTAAAGGTTACTCATTTTTCTTCTTTAAAAATGTGCTGGATACACCATGGAGAAAAAGCAAGAAATGCATGGAGGCAACCTTAAAAATTTACATTTTAAAAGCATCCATTTTAACAAAAGAATTTACAGTGATGGATATTACACTGAATTATTGGTTATAATTGATTTTTTTGTAATTAATATGAAAAGCTAATTAAATATAAGTGTGTTTGTGGTCAAAAAGAATCAGTATTTCATTTGTTCTTATATTGTATTATAAGAACTTTTATTGTATAGTTTTTTCAACTTTTTTTGTTGTTTATGTATAAAATCAATAGTAAGATTTAATAATATTTTGTTTATTTTTGGCATTAAATGCAAAAGGATAAAGTTTACATACTACAAGCCATACCACTCCAAAATCAATTAGCAATACAGAAAATATAAAATGATAAAATATCCATCCATCCATTATCCAACCCCTATATCCTAACTACAGGGTCATGGGGGTCTGCTGGAGACAATCCTAGCCAACACAGGGCACAAGGCAGGAAACAAACCCCAGGCAGGGCGCTAGTCCACCTCAGGGCACACACACCCACACGCCAAGCACACACTAGGGACAATTTAGAATCGCCAATGCACCTAACCTGCATGTCTTTGGACCGGAGTACCTGGGGGAAACCCAGGCAGACACGGAGAGAACATGCAAATTCCAAGCAGGGAGGACCTGGGAAGCAAACCCCGTTCTCCTAACTGCTAGGCAGCAGCGCTACGAATGCGCCACTGTGCCGCCCCATGATAAAATATGATTTTGATTTTCATATTGTTGTTAAAACTGAAATTTGCCTTTTACTAAAAATGCTGTTAAAACATTTGTTAGGAAGTACTTATAAAAGAAATGTTTGTGCAGAGTGAGGTAGGTTAGATAGTAGAGGTTAGTTTTGTGTAAATAATGTAATTTCATGGCAACATTTTTGTTAATGTGTTCAATTTACAAAGGTCCATCTCTTCACCGTTTTGACCATAGGCTTTGCAGATCTCAGGTTCTGCCTGTAAGTCGGGAGCAGATGAACCAAACAGTGGTCAGAGAGTCCCAAGGCAGCACGAGGGAAAGAGCGATAAGCATCCTTTAATGTAGTGTAACAGTGGTCCAGTATGTTTATGTCCCTGGTAGGACACTTAATAAAAAAAATTCAGACAGCATTTTGGCAGTTCTTGCCTGAGGTTTGCTCTGTTAAAGTCACCAAGAACAATAAGCAGGGAGTCCAGGTGTTTGTGCTCCATGTTAGGTATGTGGTCAGCCAGGTGTTGTAATGCTTCACTAACACAGGCCTGAGGTGGAATCTAAACAACGACCAGAATAAACGAGGAAAACTCCTGCGGTGAATAGAATGGTTTACAGTCAATGAAAATAGACTCTAAATAAGGAATAATTGGTATAGGTAACTTTTAACAAAATTAATCTTTATTGACAAAGTGCCTGAGCAGTGTCTCCCTCACAACTTTAAGCTCCCTGTAAATATCATATCTGGCAGACATGTCCACCTGTTTTATACAAAACCCACACACACAAGACCCATACAGGTTGGGCTTTAAATTAGTCCAGGAATCTCCACACACTGGGATTGATTTTGGCATATCCAACCCCTCTTCAGACTCTCCTATTTCCTACATCTACAATTTAAAAAGACAATTAAAGTCAAGGACATAGTGCTATTAATATTACTGATGCTTTAAACTAACCCAAAAGAACCTAAATAGTTTGGAAATTAGCGTATTTTATAGGATACTTGCAATTGTGTTCCCATTTGTAGAGTTAAAATCTGTAAGCATAAAAGTGATGAGAAAAGAAAGTAGTCACTTCACAAATGAAAGCACCCTTGACGTTATAGTGTGACAATATTAGCCATATTTTAACCTATTAACAAAGTGAATAGTACTCCATTCATTCATTTCTACTTATCCCAAATCAAAGTCTCAAGAGGCCACAGCCCTGAAAGTATAGGGCATAAGGCAGGAACAAAGCCTGAACCGAATATCAGTGTATCATGGAGCACAGTCCTGCAGAAACACAAATCAATAAGCCAGACTTGTACCTCTCTGAGATTTGGGGACACAACTGGAGAATGTAACTGACCTGAAGTCTAAACCCATGGGAATCTTCTTCTTCTTCTTCTTCTTTCAGCTGTTCCTGTTAGGGGTTGCCACAGCAGATCATCCTGTTCCATATCTGTGCCATTCTGAAACTCAAAGTCCAAGTAACTTGTCATAATTTTATTTGGTATATTTTTATAACTGTCTGTTTGTGGTGGATATTATAGGATACTTATTATAGTACATCTTCATTTAGAATACTTAAATAATACATAAGCTGATTTAATTGTATCATTGAAGAGACATATGTCCTGAAAACATCACTGCTTAAATTAGTCCTCTTGATTTTTCTATGTTACAACCATTTATAATTCTCTGAAGTGCAAATAAATCACAGAGGAACAGACTCAAAGGTTTACAATTATTTTATCTTTTTGATCCAATTGAACTTCTAAACTAGAGACTGCATTGTAGTTTTGTTAGACATGAAGATTAACACTTGAAAAAGCAAATGAACACAATGTCACACACAAAGTTCACATTTACTTACACTCAATCCCCCAAAATGACAAACTGGAAACAGGATTTTAGGAATTTTCAAAAAATTAATTACATTCAGACCCTTCATATCTACACTTTATATATTGTGAGGTTTCTGAACTCTTTTAGGAAAAACGAGACCCCCACCCAACAAGACATCACATAAAATCATGCCTGCCACGTCTGTGAAGGACTGCTTGTTTTTTTGTCGAGGCAACCACAGGTTTTCAGTGCAGCCGTAGAACGCCTGGTGCACCACAGAAACAACTACGAGTCGATTGAGATTGTACTATACGCTCCTGTTGCTGATTGGTGATGCTAGGGACATTATAAGTGCAGGGAACATTATAACTTGGCCACTGACCTGGTCCCAACTATGTCCATCTGCAGTGTCTGTGTATAGGAGAGTTGTAGGTCCCGCTGCAAGAATAACCCTGCTGTTCCTTTTTCAAGTTGAATAAAGCTGGTTTTGTTAAAGTATTAAGACTTGGCCTCGTGTTTTGGGGTGCAAGACAGGGACTCACGTGTCACAATATATGAATACCATTATGAGGTCCTATTCGCCTTCTTACCCTCTTAGGTCAGCTGATGAATGCCATCTGGAGCTGCCATCTCTGCATGGAATTCAACCTCAATCGAGATTCCTTTTATTTGTAGCTCCTAGCTGGTGGAATCAGCTGCCCACCTCCTTCCAAACTTCTGACTCCCGCAATGTATTTAATAAGCATTAGAAGACTCAAATTGATAATGGCCTTGTTAGGTTTTTGTAATCAAGGAAGTGTAACTAGCTCTCCACTAGTAGTGATCAATTTTGTAACCTTGTCCCGTAACACTTGTTCAGAAACAGTCCCCCAGACTCGTGTCTACTTAATTATGTTGACAACGTTTGTAAGCTGCTTTGGTTAAAAGTGACTGCTAAGCAAATAAATGTTTATTTAATGTAAATGGGCCTCTCAAGAACATTCCCAAAGTTGTCTGTAAGCCTCTCCTGTTTTGTCCTTGCTTTTTACTTAAGATCATTGTCCCGTTGGAAAGTGGAACTTCAACCAAGCCTGAGGCCCAAAGCATTTTGGAGCAGGTTTTCATTTAGGATATCTGTGTACTTTACTTCATTCAGCTTTCTTTCAACCCTTTTAAGTCTTCCAATCCCTATCACTGCTGTTATCATCACTGTTGTTGCCACCATGCTTCACCACTGAAATGATATTGAGAATTCACTTTATTTGCGATATACAATTTCTTTCATTAGAATTTTGTCATTTTTTTGCATACCCCAACTTACTCTCTAGAGGCACACAGAGAGGGCAACAGAAATCTGGGTAAAGAGGTCAGAGACAACTATTTGTACAGCACTCCAGAGCAATTGCAGGTTAAGGGCCTTGTCTCAGGGGCCCAACAAAGTAGCAAGTCTTCTGCCACTGCCAGGATTTGAGCCAGCAACTTTCCAATTATCAGCACAGATCCCTTTGCCAGAGAGATAGCACCAGGTGATGAGAGGCACTGTTGGTTTCCTCTAGATGTGATGCTTTGAACTGAGGCCAAATAGTTCTAAATTGGTTCCATTAGACCAGAGAATCTTGTTTCTTTCAGTCCTACAGGTGCCTTTTGGCAGATTTCAAGTGGACATTCTTGGTAAATTGTTGCAGTGATGGTTGTCCTTCTGGAGCTCAGCCAGAGTGACCATTGGGTTTTTGGTAACCTCTCTTACCATGGCCCTTCTCCCTGATTGCTCAGTTTGGCCAGACAGCTAGCCATAGGAGGCGGATGTTCTAAACATCACCTATTTAAGTATTATGAAGGCCACTGTGCACTTGGGAACCTTCAATGCTGCAGAATGTTTTGTAGCGTTCTCCACATCTGTGCCTTGATAAAATCCTGTCTTAAAGCTCTGCAGGCTTGCTGGCTTGCTTTTTGCTCTGATTCACATTGTCAACTATTGGACCTTATAGTGAAAGGTGTGTATCTTTCCTAATTATGTCCAATCAATTGAATTGATCACAGATGGACTCTAAACAAGGTGTGAAATCATTTTAACCATGATCAACAGAATTGGATACTCCTGGGCCATATTTCAAATGTCATAGAAAAGGGTCTAATTACTTGTGTCAATATGATTACGATTTTTATTTTTAATACATTTGCAGAAATATCTAAAGTCCTGTTTTCTTGGGTATTGAGCATCATTTGATGAGGGAAATAAATAATTAAACGGTTTTAGCACAAGGTTGAAAGATAATTAAATGTGAAGTAAGCTTTCTGAAGGCACTGCATATTTTTGATAGCTTGACAGATGGTAGAGGTAGACACCAGAAACAAATATCAAAATACTTTGTATAATTACAATACATGCACAGAGCCAATCAATCTGACATTGTTCCTGATTGTTTAAACCAGATAATCTATTCATTCATCCGTCCATGCAGTGATGTTCTGAGCTGTTTAATCTAATTTAAGTTCCTTTGAAGTCAGTGCCTATCCCAGCAACTTGGAGTATAGGGCAGGGACCAGCCTTTGTTCAGGTATGAGATTGGCATGTAATTATATAATATTTTACTTTCCTAATTGGATATGCATGTTTGTTTGGGAGGATGTAGGACCTTTGAGTGATCTGAGCAATATTTACTTTAAACTGTGTATCTGCTAGGAAGAAGACTAGCAAAAATCAGCAGCAGTTCCAATCCAAATCTATTGTATTTAAATTACTGTATTCTATAACTAAAATTCTGTGTATATAATATCTTTGTATATAATACACTACCGTGGCTATTCATTTTTCAGTCCAAGATTTTATATCACATGTAGCTTGCAAACCATTTGACATATTGACCTGAAATTTGGTGCACAATACTATGTGACATCTACTATCCGCTTTCGTGGTGGTGATTGACCTCCAAGGTTATTCCTCTTTTTATTGTTATTTTATTTTATTGTAGAATCAGGGTGGCCATGTGGAGCATGCATACGGGTGCTGTTCTCATCCTTACCACCTTCGCCGTCACTTCCCTTACTTCTTCATATCTTAAATCATTCTTGAGGCAGATCGAAGACTTAAGTGAAAAATTAAAGAAAACTTACTAAGTAATTCCAATACAAACATTGACTTAATCAGTTTTAACAGGAAAAGAAGTTGACAAAAAAGAGAAGAAGTGGGCCGCTAGGGTGGAGGAAAGAAGAGCTGCTCACGAAGCAGCAAACACATCAACCTCTGAGCCTACAAATGCTAAACATACAGAGAAAGAGGATGAAAACTATGAATGCTCCAGTCAAGTGTATTCACTGCATGCGCCGTTACTGGTATACTTATATTATTGTATGCCATGATTATACACTTAAATTTGAAATAAAATAATATTCACCAACCCGCTTATCCAATTCAGCCCAAGTGTCAGTCCTAATAAAAATT
Source organism: Polypterus senegalus (assembly GCF_016835505.1). NCBI lineage: Eukaryota > Metazoa > Chordata > Cladistia > Polypteriformes > Polypteridae > Polypterus > Polypterus senegalus. The sequence goes on along the minus strand of NC_053156.1, from coordinate 102,503,867 downwards.
AAAAACCTTCCATCCATTCTATGTGGTTGCATTTTCAATTGCAGGGCCTTTTTATGGCAGAATAATTCAGCAAAAAGAAACCATGCATGATGAAGAAAAAAAACCCTCAAGTTTAGGCAATGATCAGCTGTGACACTCTTCATTGTAGGCTTCTCTCAGGGGCAAAAATTCAGAAGTGACAAAGACTTTGATTTGACCTGTCAAAGCAGAATGGTGTGCAAAGCTGTTAACTGCTATGTATTTAGTAGTTAAAGAAAGCAGGTGAGACCTTCAAAAAATAAATATGCTCTATGTAACAAATAATTGTAGCAAAATACATTACCTGAAAACCTTTCTTTTCAACATACTTAATGTATTTTTCATCCCTGTTCCTAGTTGTATAGGACACTAGTTTCACATAAATGTTTTCTTGAGAAGAAAAAGGCCTTCATTATTTATGTAAAACTCACACTGTAATTAGAAATAAGCACTTCTTCTTAAAATATGTTATTTTATTAATGTGTCGAGAATGCAGAATCACTTATTTTTCACAGGAACAGTTTGTGATGACTTGTGCAGAACATACATTACATTGTAAGCTTCAAAGGCAAATCAGGAAGTTTTGAAAGTCTAAACAAACTTTTATACAAAATGCTTAAGTATTGTTAAAATAAAAATGTGAAGAAATTAATAGTTAATATACTTGTATGTGCCTGAGAAATCTTCACAGAATATCAACATATGATAACAGTTAACAAAAGAATAGCTTTTGCAGATGCACACCATGCGAAAAACTGCGCAGAAATGCAATACAAGGAAACTGACAGAAAGCCACCATATATATACAGTACAGTATATTATGTTTAAGATGAATGAATAAACCATTATTACTTTGGGTGATTTTTGCTTATGTAAAGTTATGCTACCTAAAGTTTTGTTCATTTTACTTTAAAGATACTAGTTAATATTTTCAAAAGTAGCAAATTTGTTATGAATAGTAAAAATCAATATTTCTACAATAACCATTTAATACTTTGATTTAAAAAATGTAATAGTTTAGCAGGATATCTGATTGGCTCATTTTTTATCTTGTCACTCTTTTCATCACTTTCTTTAGTGTAGAAACAATGAAAAGTTATATAACATTACAAATATAGGCAGTCCTTGGGTTATGTAGTAGCCAAATATATCGTGACATACTTAAATTGCCTCCACATAGTAAAAAATAAAACATGTCTTGGCTGCAGATACATGTATACCTTAGTATTTTTAAATGAAGAGAAAACTATAAGCAGAATAAACATTGATGTTAAAATTCTGTAAAGTGGGTAAATGGGCATGCCCTACAATCAAGTGTCCTTTCTTATATCCAATGTGTGAAATAGCCAGTAATAACTGGGAGATTTCATTTGTGCTTCACTGCTGGCGGAACACTGAAATCTCACTCTGCTGCTAAAGAATACTGGTAAAATTCCATTAGAGCAAAGATCTGGGGACTAACAAAATAATTTATTATAAAGAGGATTTTGTAATAATGGAGTTGGAACATAACGCAGTCTTTCAGCACTTACAGTTGACAAAGCTTACTGTGGAATGTCAAACTCCATGGCAACATCTATTTTCTTCTTGCTAGCATCAATAGCAGCGAGACGTTCCAGCATGCCATTCTGAAAAACTATCATTCAGTTCAAAGTTATACGGTTGCCTGGTACACACTGGGGGTTTGCTGTATTAATGTGTTATCACTGATTGGGTGTCAGGTACGTATTATGAATATGGTCATATGATTCCATTCTGTTAACATGAACCAAAAATGATGTTGACTCTAGTATTAAATATGAGAACATTAGAAAAACTTGTGATGAGAACAGGCCATTCATCCCAACAAGCTTGTCCATTGTAATCACCAAGATTGTTCAAAATAATGTCCCACTCTCTACCACACAACTTGGTAAGTTGTTCCAAGTGTTTATGGTTCTTCGCACAAAGAAAAAAAAATGTAACATTTGTGTAAAATCTGCCTTTAACAAATTTCTACCAGTGTTTCCATGTCCCTGTTGTATGATTTACTTTAAAGTAAGAACTGTAATTGAGTCTAGTAATTCCTTTCTTAATTTTAAACACTTTGATTATATCTCCTTTTGATCTCTGTTTGCTTTAATTGAAGAAGTTCAGCTCCTTCAATTTATTCTCATAGCTCATAGCTCTTGGTCTTCGAATCAGCCTAGTCATTTTTCCCTGGCTTCTCTCTAGTGCTGCTATGTCTTAATGCAATTTGTAGGCCAAAACTGTGCAAAAACTACACCAGGTGAGGCCTCACTAGTGTGCTATATAATTTAAGTGTAACCTCCATTGACTTGTACTCTACACACCATCATAAATAACATAATATCCTATTAGACTTATTGATCACTTCTGTACACTGTCTGGTTGTAGTTAATAATAAGCCCAATAAGACTCATGGGTCCTTCTCACATGGTGTACTTTGAAGTTTCAGTCCCCCACTGTGTATTCTAACATCTCTACATGTTATGTGTAATGCCTTACATACATTAAATCTCATCTGCCACAAATCTGCCAAAGCTAGCAAGTTATGAAAGTCCCTTTGTATCAGTTTAGCTGATTGTAGATTATCTGCTCTTCCACCTAGTTTGGCATCATCTGCAAACTTCACCAGCTCTTTGATTCCATTCTTGTCCAGATTATTTATGTATTTTAAAAGAAGCACCAGTCTCAGCTGATCCCCTAGGGTCACCACTTTTAAAATCTCCTAATTGTAAAAATGTTCCCCTCACCATTACCCTTTACTTCCTATGTGAGCCAATTTTGTACCCACCAACACACCATTTCCTAAATTCCAACTTTGACCTCTAAACTTTCATGTGGTACCTTATCAAAAGATAAATAATATCATCTCGTTTATTTATTTATTTTGCTTTTTGTACAATTCTAACATATTAGAGAAAGACGATCTTGAAGCCCTTCCTCATAGCCCTTATTGAATATTTCCTAATACACTTGATGTGGACATTTGCATTTCACCCTTTTCCTTGCTAATTGCTTCTAATTTACCTGTGATGCACATTAAGTTTACTGGCCGAAAATCACTTGGATCAGCCCAGTCACCCTTTTTACTTTCATCCATCCATCCATCCATTATCCAACCCACTATATCCTAAATACAGGGTCACAGGGGTCTGCTAGAGCCAAACCCAGCTTACACAGGGAGACGGACCCCGGGCAGGGCACCAGCCCACCGCAGCTTTTTACTTTCTCATATACTGTACAAAGTATAGGGAAAGTATTGTTGTAATTTAATGTTGAGATTTTCATGAAACTCGATGTTTTAGACCTTCCTGAGTCCAAAAAATGCCATTTTTGTAAATATATCTTCCCGGCTTGCCATGACTTGCCAAAGAGTCATAAAGAGGACCTAAAGGTTGCCTTTTGTCTGCAACACCTGAAATGGTAAGAGACACTGAGAAAATGAAATTCTAGTATTAAATATTCCTGTAATGGGCTTCTTGCACTGCGATCATGAGTGCCTAAGAAGCTCAGTTACAGTTTACTGCAAGATCTGCTTTTCCATAGATGGAGAGGGTGATGTGCTGGCATAAAAGTAAACGCAAAGTGAAAACATTTTAAATCTGGTCTCCCTTCTTTTGTATTGGGAATGTTTGATCACTGTCAAATAAGAGGAATGAACTGTCTGTGCTTATAGTGGGTCATGGAGCATATAAGTAAAGTGTCTTTCTATGCCTCACATAGAGCTGGCTTAAACCTGATATACCTGACACTGTTTTAATGCTGGACAGATTTCATCTTATTCCAGCAGACAGAGACCCATTGCATTGTGAAAAAAGACAGGAGTGGGACTGGTCATCTATGTGAATGAGAAATGGTGAAAAAGGGAGCATATTACACTTAATACTGCAGTTTATAATTCGGACTTCGAAATTTTATTTGCCCAGGAAGATAAATGATATCATCCTTATTAATGTTCATATTCCTCCCTCCGCAAATGGGAACCTAACAATTAACACTTCAATGATGACTCACTCCGACCCTGCAGTTACAATATGTGGTGATTTCAACCATGTGACTTTGGAAAGAACAATGGCAGATCCTTATCAGTTTGTGACCAGTTTCATTCCGTTAAGCTGGATCTGCTGTATTCAAATGTTAAAGATGTCTTCAAGTGTAATCTACTTGGTTCTTTAGGCAAATCTGACCACAAGCTGATTCATCTTATTCCCAGCTACAAGCCTGTTATTTGATGGCAACCTATTACCATCAGAATATTGAAGAAGTGGAGCTTGGATGACGAAATGGCTCTGAATGATTGCTTCCAAATGACAGACTAGGATATGATGTGCGAGTTATATGGAGGCATTATTGAGGGACTCTGTCACTGCATCACAAACTTTTAACTTTTATGTCAACACAGTGGTACCCACAAATATAGTGTGTTGTGGTCCAAAGAACAAGCCCTGGATTACTAAGGAGCTAAAAGGACCCCTGAATTAGAAAAAGAGAGCATTCAAATCTGGTGACAAAGAGGATCTAAAGGACATACAGCATGTGCTAAAGAAAAAATCTAAACGATGGAAAAGAAGCTTGCAAAGTTAACATAGAAAACAAACTCACTCAAAAGCATGTCTGGAATGGACTGGGTGTAATTACTGGACTCAAGCAATCCAGGGCTCAGGTCCTAGAAGGGATGTGGACAAAGCTAATGCTCTGAAGCAATTTTTTAATAGCTTTTCTCTTCACTGCCACCTTCTTACAATGGCCAGTTTCCCCACACCATCCCTACTACATTAACAACTCATACCACGTCAACTGGAATGGCCAGTGACAAGTCCACCTCCGACCATAAGTGTGGATTGTCCATAACCGAAGACTAAGTTAGCAGAAAACTGAGAAAGCTAAACACACAAAAGCTGCAGGAACAGATGGAGTCAGTCCTCAAGTTCTTAAGGCCTGATCAACTTTTTGGTGACCTCTGTCTCCTGTTCAGTCCGTCCCTAAGGCTTCAGAAAGTGCCACTGCTATGCATGCACCTGTTCACTGAATGACTACAGACCAGTGGCACTTACTTCTCACATTAAGAAGACTGGTCCTGGACTGTATGAGTTCTCTTGTGGTAGACCACCTGGACCCACTGCAGTTTGCCTATTGGACAAAGACTGGAGTGGAGGATGTAATAATCTACCTGGACCACAAAGCTTATTCTCACCTATACAGCACTGTGAAGATTGTATTTCCTAATCTTTCCAGAATCTTTAGTACCATCCAGTCAACCCTGTTAAGGGGTAAACTTTGAGATATGCAGGTGTAAAAGCCTAAGTTGTCCTGGATAGTGGACTATCTGTCAAGCAGTCCCATCTCCTTTTCTCTTCACTTTGTTCATCTCCGACTAAACATATTACACCAGGTCATGTAACTTGCAGAAATTCTCAGATGATTCTGCACATATGGGGTGAATTGACAAAGGAGTTGAGGCAAAGTATAGGAGTCAAGTGAAGAAGTTTGTTTCTTGGTGCAAAGAGGAACTGGTTATTGACTTTCGCCGCACCAAAGAGCCTCTATGTCTGGTCACTGTTCAAGGAGTGGATGGAGAGGTGGGGTGGTCCACTCCTATAAGTACATTGGGAGCCACATAAGTAACAGGTTGGACTGGTCTCAGAAGGGCAGAGCAGGCTCTTTTTCTTTAGGAGATTGTGTTCCTTTAACGTGGGAAGTGTCATCCTTCGCATCTTCTATAACTCTGTGATGGCCAATGCGATTTTCTATGCTGTGGTGTGCTGGGCTGGTAAGATCTCGTGGAGAGAGGCCAAGTATGTATATCAATTATGTGCAGATACATACAAATTTAACTAATGTGATAAAATATCAGGCAGCAGACTGAAAAGGTTTGGGGATGGTTATTCCATATGCTGAAAAAACAGCAGAGCAAAGACAACACATTTTACAAAGTGGAGTTCACAATTGAACTGACTAACAGATTGAGACTGCTCTATAAATATGGTAGATAGGAAGAAAAGGTGGAGTCAGGACAGCTGGTACAGGACCTAATGCGACAGGAAACAGAATTCTGGGTAGCGGAAATGATGTCATAAGTGTTGGCCGGAAGTAACATCAATAGTGGGTGGATCAATGGTGATGACATTAAGAGTCAGGGTCTTTCACTGGGCTGCAGAGGGACAAGAGGAGAGAGGATCAGGTAAAAGCGCCAAACCCCTGTCTGACTGACAATTAACACTACTAGAGCCTGTAAACTGTCCCCCGTGTGCACATGTGAGACAGTAATTTATGTTATTCTTAATACTCAGAGCATTACGGCAAGCAAATTTTAAAGTATTGCTTAACATTAGGACGGCACGGTGGTGCAATAGGTAGCACTGCTGCCTCGCAGTTAAGAAAGCCGGGTTTGCTTTCTGGGTCCTCCTTGTGTGGAGTTTGCATGTTCTCCCCGTGTCTGCGTGGGTTTCCTCCCACAGTCCAAAGATATGCAGGTTAGGTGCATTGGCAATTCTAAATTGTCCCTAGTGTGTGCTTGGTGTATGTGTGTGTGTGTGTGTGTGTGTACGCCCTGCGGTGGGCTGGCGCCCTGCCCAGGGTTTGTTTCCTGCCTTGCGCCCTGTGTTGGCTGGGCTTGGCTCCAGCAGGCCCCCGTGCACCTATAGTTAGGATATAGTGGGTTGGATAATGGAAGGATGGATGGATGCTTAACATTACAGTATACTGGAACTTTCAAAGTTATGTTGTATATTGGTATTTATACCACTCTCTGTTCCCTTATGTGAAATTATGAAATTTTTCTTAATTAAAATAAGTGAATGAACTTTTCTAGAATTTAACAATTTATTGAAATTCTGATATCGTTTTGGTTATCCAGTATTTTTCATTGAATTATGTTTTGAAAGTTTCACATTTCCAACCCTTTACAAATTGAACAGCTTTTTATTGGAAAGCATGCATTTTGAGATCGCTGATATAAATGCATGGAATCTAGTGTGCTTGGTCACTTTTATTTTTCAATTTTATTACCTCTTTTATTCATTATCTTCATCTAAATGTTTGGAAATAAATGTTTTAAACTTTAATATTAAAGAAATCTGGCAGAAGGCTTGAGACGTAATGGATTTCAAATGAATCATGTTGTCAGCTATGCCTTTTGATCCTTTCCACTGAACGTCATGGGTTGAGATCACAACCTGTCACATTGCTGTGTTTTACATTCTCTGGTCTTCATAGCTTTTTCATGAAATTCATCTTGCACATGTCAATGAATGTCATGAGCTAAAAGAAACAGAAAGAATAAGCTAGAATGAATATTGACCTAAGTAAAAGCAGTTTAACAGACCAGTCTACATGTAAATATGATTTGCTATTTGATTCGTTGCAATAATTCATCTACGATACCACTGAAGTTTTTGAAATTTGCCAACAGTATTTAGCATCCTCATGCTGCTAGATTTTCACATTCAATGTCAAATAGCTTTAGTCTGTACCTTAGATAGACTCTGAAAGAACTACATTTTACATGCATCTGTCAATCATTGATTGTGCAGTTTGAATGAGAAAATATTTTGCTTACAATGTCATCCAAGTACGCCCTTTAGGTCTCCATTTACAAAAATTATTTTTATCAATGCCATATCTTATTTTATCTCCTCTTCAGAAAAGTAGTAGCGATAAACTAACAAGGAATTAAAATCTTTTCCCTTAACTTCTCTTCAAAATTCGACTGAAAAACTAAGTTTGCTAAAGCTTTGCCTTATATACTATGGTAACATATTTTAACATTACTGGAGTATATTTTAGAGTTTAAGAGCATATTACAGTTTATAGTACAACTTTGTACATTTCATTCTAAATAAAGGAATTAGTATAGTCTGCAGAATTATCTGTTCATTTCTTGTAGAATTAATGGTTACATGTTATGACTGTTTTTATAGTATATCTATTAAAGAAATGGTATATCCCTGTATAATAAGATTATATTATAAATTCAAATGTGTAATTTGAACTCACTTTTCATCAATTGATTTACATTGTGATATGGAAAATACTGTATATCTGAGTGTTATTAAAGTATTTTATGTTCTTTTTTTTGTATACCCTGAGAGATAAATTGCAAAGACCATAAATTAATATTTGTCATATTTTTTGTGACCCAAATCAAAGCTACCTTGAACTCGACTTTCTAGTTTTCACTTGTATCTGTAATAATTGAAATACAATTTTTCAGCATAACTGTTATATTTATTGTGAAACAAGACACACCAGTCATAGAATACAAGGTCAGCATTTACTGTCAACCATGAAAAGACAAGGCCTGCTCAGCACTAGTCATACATTCACATTCAGAATATGCTTTTGTTTGTCTAGTTTAATAACTATTTTGGAACTAAGCATTTCTTAAGATACATCCATCCATCCATTTTCCAACCCGCTGAATCCAAACACAGGGTCATGGGGGTCTGCTGGAGCCAATCCCAGCCAACAAGGCAGGAATCCAATCCCAGGCAGGGTGCCAACCCACCACAGGTCACACACAAACACACCAAGCCCATTTCAGAATCGCCAGTCCACCTAACCTGCATGTCTTTGGACTGTGGGAGGAAACCGGAGTACTCAGAGGAAACCCACGCAGACAACATGCAAACTCCACGCAGGGAGGACCCAGGAACCGAACCCAGGTCTCCTTACTGCGAGGCAGCAGCGCTACCACTGCACCACCATGCCACCCTTCTTAAGATACAATAGAATTTAAATAGTCCAGGGCGATCCTGATCTACAACGTGAACTGCTATATAAGACTATTAGATGAGATTAGACTATTAGAATTGAACATTTGACTATTAGAACCTATTAAATAACTATTAGATAAGACAAAGTGAACTATCAGATAAGACTTCAAATTAGTTTAGCTTTTCCATACTACTCATACGTACCAAACATCAAGCAACTGAAAAGCGCAGCGTGATACTTTCAGGTTTTTATATTCTTTGCGGTCCAGGTCAAAGCCCCCTTTGGTTTTTCAGTTTTCACGTCTATCTTCAGAAGTAGAAATACAATTATTTATCAGCATCTAGTGTGCAGCAAACTACCATAAATCTTCTTTTGACTAAAAAAAATCTAAATCTTTGCTTGTCGTACAGAAAATAAAACAGCAAAAATGTACAGCATACCTTTAAAAACATTAGCAACCAATGTCAATGTCAGTTTATTTCAGCTTTACTTGCCCCACTAACTTAAATAATTAGCACTACCGAGTTTCATGTTTTAGAGTGAATTTGGGTTGTTATAGCAGATGTTCTTCCAGCTGACACTTAAAAGATAATGCTTTTTCATTGGTTAGTGTTTAGGAATGTTTTTTGGAAATATTTTTGAGCTCTCACATCAGTCTTTGTGGTGAGTCCTTAATATGTGCTACAGAGTATTGTTTGAAACAGGATTAAAATAGCTTTCCTTTAACTAAATGCCTGACTCTGAACTAAGACAGCCATGTCATCATCCAGCTGTTGTCTTATTTCCTCTTGCTGTTGTAGATGATCTTTCCCAATCATCATAGACAATTTCCTGTGAGGGTGACAAAGTGGAAAGAGCTGTTGCATTATGGATCCAGTCTTGGTTTCAAATCCCAAGTCTTGTCACAGCCTGTGGGGAGTTTGCATGATCCACTGTGTCCGCCTAAAGAGTTGCTGGTTAAAGTGATTGGCAAAATGGGCCCTTGTGAGTTTAGGGTTGAGTATCTGTGTGAGTGAGCCTTGTGAAGATTTCTCATCTGATACACTCTTATGTGTTGACCTGTGTAGATGGATTCTTGTGGGTGCCTTTAAATACATTTTAATTATTTTCTAGTATTTCAGAAGAGACTTAGAGTTGGGCCTTCCAGTTATCCCTTCATTTAGTTTAAAGCAAAAATAACTCTCTGGCATACCTCTTTCTACTATCTTCTTCATTGTGGAATATAATATCCATATGCTGTATCTCACTAATATGCAACATGTGTAGAGAGACAAGAACATTATTCAATAAAACACATGCTTTAATTTAAATTTTTAATACATCTTGCTTATTACTTTAATTATAGCTCAATAGTTTTAAATAGTCAGTAAGTTCCATAAACACAAATTAAAATTTGCTAGGGTAGATATTCCTTAGTTGTGTTTAAATGTACAAAGAGAAAATAAAAACTTTGAAGGATACTCTATGAAGAGAAACTCCAGCAAAACAAAGTAACGTGGATTTTTTCAATGTAAACCCCTTTTTGTAGCTGACCTGACGTCATTATTGACATAGCATGTCCCATTAGAAAAGGGCCTTCAAATTGGGGAACATATGGTAACTACATTGATTCAGATCTGGAGAATTATGATCTCTTTGAATCCAAAGTTTCACAGAGTAGCCTTTGCAACTCATGTAATTTGAACAGGGACACTGATGTGAAGCAAAGAGGAAGAGCCAACAGCTTTCTTTGCGGCTTTTCACTGATTAGCTATCACAAAAGCAAAGTAAACTATAAAGGCCTTTAGAGACATGCAATCAATATGTACCATATTCTTCACGCCATAAACATTGTGCATGTTTTGCTGATATTGGTTTTGAACTTGAAGCTCTTTGGTGTTGGAGAATCACCATTCTTCCTTTGTTTCAAATGCTGTTTGGGCTCTGGGTCATTGTGATCCACGCAGACTTCAACAGTTATAAAAAGCTGAGGAAATTTCCCCATTACCAAATTTATTAGCTCAAAATTCTCCTTGGGACATTGCACAGAATGATGCTCCGTTTCAGGTGTCAATATTCTGGGCATCCGAAATGCACAAACATTTCTCATTCATAATTATAATTGATGAGCAAGGTCACTGGTAAACACAGTGTAAATGAAAAATGCTTTGGGGAATTTTGCTGATCAACGCTACTCATAACCAATATATTCAGCGACATGATTCCTGGAGTATGCTAATCACAGTGAATAAGGCTTACATTTAACTTAATATCTATAGAGAATTATCCTTAAAATAATGTCAAATATTAATATTTATAGATAAACTTTGTATATATTCTATAATCATTTTAATGCCCCTCTTTTAAGTATTTACTTTTCTGTATGAAGTAACAGACTTTAATTTTGCAATTTTTTCTGTATATCTTTTAAAAGTAAGAATAATGAGTGTTAGAATTTTCTTTTAACATACTATAATCTATGCTATCAAAAAAGTCAACTGTTTGAAGTCAGTTTCTCCTCATGACCTGCATTACACTGAATTGATGACATATCTTTTCCGTCTTTATTATAATTCTGTTTGTGTTTATTTAATAAAAGCCTGAGCATAAGAGCGGTCATGTTCACTTCTGCTTAGCCAAATATAAGCAGGATTTCTTTTCAGCATAGAAGTCTATCGCTGAGCTTGTTTAAGCAGGTTTGACAATGGAAGTATCCTGTTTAGATAGATAGATAGATAGATAGATAGATAGATAGATAGATAGATAGATAGATAGATAGATAGATAGATAGATAGATAGATAGATAGATAGATAGATAGATAGATAGATAGATAGATAGATAGATAGATAGATAGATAGATAGATAGATAGATAGATAGATAGATAGTGTGAAAAGATCAGACTCAACACACTTATAAAGGTTTGGGGCAGCCACCCATATATTATCTCTGGCTGCAATGGGTTTGGTTTTAGACAGAAGTGTCTCTGTTGGAGTCCAGACATGAACTGCTGAGGGTTTGGCAAGATGGTGGTTTTAAGTGCTCAAAGCGGTAATGATGTAGGGGAACCAGAAGTGACCTTATTCTGATGTTGTCCTGGACGCCAGGACCAGAAGTGACATTTTCAATGTTGAGTCAGACAGAATTTCCCATGGTTGGTCTGCAGCGACAACAGGAGAAGGTTTAGTGCACCCCACCACCCCCTGGGCTGGCTTGGAATTACCTTCACTTGGTCCATACAACGTCCTCCTACCTGCACGTAAGTGATAATAGATAGACAGATAGTAGTTTATTTGGCCAAAGCAGGAAATGATCTTCTTATAGACAACAAATACACACAACAGTTACAATAAAGAGAAAAACATTTTTTGGTTAAGGACAAGCAGTATTCACAACTTGGCATTATAAATGCCTACTGCCATAGAGACCCAGTGGCCACACATTATCGGCTTTAAGTACTCAATTATAGTATGTCATAGAAACGGTGTGCAGCATTGATCATAATGGCTGTCGGTTTTGTCTTCATTCTCTCCCCCATGACAACTTATAGTGGGTCAATAACTGAGCTTATCTTCTTAATTAGCTTGTTGATTCAGTGGGCCTTTCTTGAAATGGTGATTTAGCACACAGCTTACCCAAGGTGACATATACAATTCTGATACATATTTAGATTCATGTATTTGTTACATTTGTGACAAAGACAAATTAAATGGCACACAATGAATTCATGGCAGGGAGAAAAGTTTCAGCCAAGTGAAGTTCAGTGCTCTAACCCCTAAATCATGTTGACTGATTTTATCAGATAAGGGACTCCTATTAACTTTGTACAAAGTGACAGAATGCATCAGCTTGTGAGGAGTGACTCTCTGGCTTAAGGATCTGGGGTGGTAACTCAAAGGTTGCCGGTTTGAATCCTGGCAGTGACCAAAGGAATGCTACTCCATTGGGCCCTTGAGCAAGACCCATAACCTGCTATTGTTCCAGGGGTGCTGTACAAACAGTTTACTCTGCACTCTGACCCCCCCCAAAAAAACTCTATGTGTCTGTAATTGAAGAAATTGTATATGGCAAATAAAGGATTAAAAATCACAAAAGGGCAGCATTTATCTTAATAAGTTATGCTTAACCTCAAAAATGTTAGTAAAAATGCAATGAAAAAATGAAATAAGTATGTATTATAAAATTCATTTGCTATTCATTTTATTCTTCCCAAGACAGAATATCACTTACCTACAGTATGTCTGATGCTGTATTTACACAGGTACTTTCTGTAAGTAATATGACTTTTCATTCTGTACCAGTAATAAAGTTTTTGCACAATAATTTTTTGATGGAGTGTATTTTGGCTCCCACAATCTACAATGGAAACTAAATAATTAAAAATCACAAAGTGCACTTAAATGCACATTTGTTACATATTCACAACCACAGTCATACTTAAAATCTGAAGGGGTAACTCCCACACTAATCATCAAGTGCATTGTTGCACACAGATGTTCAAAGGCTGTGCTTTATTTAAAATTAGCACTAAATCTAGTTTCTTGGCAAAATATGTCTGTTTTATATACAAAAGAAAGATAATTCCTCTCAGATAGTGATGTAGCAGAGAAGACATGTGAATACATGAACCTTCCCAGAACTGTAGGGTGCTGTGGGCTTTCTGGTAATACTGACCACACTTTAAAACCAAAGTTTTACACCTGAACTTTCAGGTAAAAACACTTAAGTGTTTAATATTGTTTTGGAGGTGTAAAAGTGTTCACAAAAGGCACTTTAAATGCTAAATTTCTTTTATATTAGTGGAGAAGTTAATAATGGGAATGTACACCCTACTTGCCTACGTTACATTTACTCTTCACTCTTGTTTCTAACATGTAACTCTGCCTTTGTATGGTGTGGACTATGGCCGACCAGTCATCCAGGCCAATACCTCCAAGCCGCCAGGTGGAGCTCTCCCTGCAGCATGGAGGTGCCCCGAATACCAGCAGGAAATTATGGACAATGGAGTTTTCATCCACAGACCTGCTGGATACGACAGGGGCCCCTACAGGACGCTGCAGGGAGGCCCAAGGACTGTTACGTGCCCTATAACCCGGAAGTACAGTACATCTTAGTCACAGTGACAGGAGGAATGATGTACTTCCGGGATGAAGAAGAGGACTTTTGATCTGACCCGGAAGTGATAGGAAGTCACGTGGATGGTGGCATCGGAAACACTTCTGGGTCAGGGAATATAAAAGACTGTGGGAGATCCCTGACGAGTGAGCTGTGCTGGGTGGCAGGGTGGCAACGCGTCTGGGAGAGTGGAGGATTGTATTATTGACAATTGTTGTTGTGTTTACGAGTATTGTGGAGAGGAGGGTGCTTTGTGCACTTAGTTGTCTAAATAAATTTAATATTTGGGCTTTTATCTAGTGTCTGGCGTCTGATCTGAGGGTTCAAGGGGATGATAGCGCCCCCTATCTGTCACAGTGGTTGCAGATCAAATACAAGGCAACTTTAGAATACCTCTACAGAGGCAAAGGCATCTATTACTAGCCCAGGGCACTTCCCCTGAAATGATTACGATAGCACAGGCTAGTAGCCACTTCAAGAGCTGTGCTCCTGCTGTGTCTTACCAGATAAACTACATTTGATAGGACTGGACAACTCAGATAAGGCAATGTGGTCAAGGCTTATGACCTCAAACTTAAAGCTTCAGGGTTTAGAGAGACATCTATTTCCTTCAGCTGTCTCATCGTTACCCCTGAAAGGGCTGCATACTTCTAACAGAACGACCATGGCTCGCACCAGAAAAAATATGAAAGACATACGCCAATAAGGCCAGAGCGCTACCTTTAAAAGAGCTTAACAAATAAACAAATGAAAAAATAACGATGCTTGTGTTTTTAAGAAAAATGTTTAAGAAAGAAAATCAAGTGGAAAACTCATCTCTACTGCAGCTCACCTCTTATAATCATCAATTCCTGCTGACAGAGTGCACATAACAGACTTAGAGCAGGCATAATCCTAGACCATCGGGGTAAGACATACAAATACAAGGGGCAATAGACAAAAGCCTGTGGAGCACAGTGATTAACAATAAATAAATAACTCAATAACAAATAAATGAAACACCTAACACTGCCGAAACCTCACACTGTCATTTTAGCCATTTGAAAGGTGCTAATTAATGGAAAGTAAACAGGAGTAACATTTATCACCTTAATATGGCCTGTTTTTGTAAAATATTACTTCAGTACTAAATGGGATTCTTGAATGACGCATACACTTCATAAGTGGGTTAAGGTTTTCAGTATGGTAATCATTAAGTTTTACGATGAGACTCCTCATTTAATTCTGAAAATGTTAATTTTCTGTAAAAAGCTTAAGAAATATCGATAACTTGTGTGCCCTGCCAGGACACCTGTATAATGTATGGACCAAGTCAAGGGCTTTATCTCCCCCAGGAAGATAGAGGGCAGCTCCCCTGGATTGCTACAGCACCACAGATTCCCGCAGGGTGTGCCAGAACCCTGTTGGGCTCCGTGAGTGCCAGTAGGGGGTGCTGCAGAGCCTGCACAGCCCTACTACGGTGGGCTTCTGCTACACCCGGAAGTGTGGCTGGAAGAAGATCACCGGACACCTGGAGCATTTCCGGGTACCCTATAAAAGGTGTCAGCCAGCACTACTCAGGGATCCAGAGTCAGAAGGAGGTAGACAAAGCTTGCCAGGAGGAATGGAGGAGGAAGGATTAAGACAGAGAGAGAAATAGAAGAAGCAGAAGAAGAGAACTGTGCTTTGGTGCTGTCTTTGTACTGTGTTGCTGTTGGGGAGATGAGACAAAAGCGTTTGAAATAAAGTGTGTGCTGTGCTGGAACTTGTATCTCTGCCTGTCTGTGTCGGGGTTGGGGCAGCTATAGTGCCCTGGCGGTCCACATCTCCCATGAGCCCATCTGCTCGCTCACTCACTCTGTGCTGACGTTCTTTACACATGGAGGATGGACAAGTGGACCGTTTTATAGATGTCCTCCATCAGTCAAGGCTGAAGTAAACTGTAAATGATATAAAACAGCATTGCGTGTTGGACAAATAAATCATGTATGTTTAAATTGTTGCTTCATTTTGCTGTATATTTTGATATATGTAATTTGAAATAAGTCACCACCTGCTCCCATGTCAGTGCATCAGTAGGTCGAGGTTATCACAAGGCAGGCCATTGCAATTTATTAATGGCTGTACAGCAATACATCCTCTGACAAGCAAGTCTGAAAGCAAAAGTTCTCAATAGGAATTTTATTTCTTCTTCCAGAAAACTTTCATAACCTTAAGAATCAAACTGCCAAAGAGTCATTCATTTCTCTTCTGATATGTGGACACATAACGGTTCCTTGAAGTGTTTTTTCTTTCCTTTTTCAGATGATAAAAATAAAAATGATATGCTGTCTCATTTATTATCTCTGCTGATTTATTCATAATTGAATACTATCAAATTATAGACTTCCAAACTCCTGAAGTGCACTGGTACTGAAGTAGTTGTCAGTCAGTCAGTCATTATCCGACCCGCTATATTCTAACACAGGGTCATGGGTGTCTTCTGGAGCCAATCCCAGCCAACACAAGGCACAAGGCAGGAACAAATCCCGGGCAGGGTGCCAGCCCACCGCAGTGAAGTAGTTGTTTAGAGCAAATTGTATAAACAAAAATCTTAAATAAAACAAAGTGTGACAGAAGTCTACAGTGTTTCATTTTTCAATAAGAAGAAACCACCAAAGCAAAACAAAAAAGATAGACTATCAATATTTTTTAAATATTTAAATCTAAAAAATGAATAATTTCACTTAAATTACTTTTTTGTAATTTTTCTTCCAATGCCCACCCTTTTCCATTAGATTAGTTATTTGCTAAGAAAAATACAAGGAAGTGGATCTACATTATCCTTAATTTAAGTTGCCCTTTGTTAACCTAAGGATAAAATAAATGGCTAACTGAACAATTAAACAAGTCTCTCCCATATACCGATGTACATTTAAATATAAAGTTCATCTCAAGAGAGACTCAACATGAAGAAAGAAATGGCAGTACGTATGACACTTCTAATAAGGCTGCTTTATTTTTTATCATCAGCTTGCAGTATATTTAAAATAGATGTAAAGAAGTACCCATGTCAAGTTTCAGTGCTTCTATAGTTTAGCCCACCTTGAGAATGTCACCCTCTTCATCAACACTCTAATTAGAGTGACTTAGGCTGACTTTGAATGACAAAAATACTATGTTATTAATGCTATACTGTATTTTGTTCCACTAGGTTGACTATCTTTAATCGTTTTCTCAAGTATGGATTTAATTACATGCTCAGGTGCTTCACAGGTCTTCTTTCACTGATCTGTCTCTTTCATAAATCATTAGTTATGTATTAGCCACTGCATTACTAACGGGGCATTCAAAATGTAATGTAAATGAAATTACGGATGCAGTCAAGGTTACTACCTAATGTCAAACACATCAGATAAAAAATGCTAGGTTGCTGAACAAAGTGAGGATCCATGGCAAGCCTCAGCTGTACTAAGAAATGGGAGCATTCCAGATGAATTTTTACCCTGCTCCCTGCTCTGACGATTGTGTAATTGTTTATTAGGTTGAGACTTTTTTAATTTAAAAAGTGTCAATGGTGGCCTGGTAAACATTAAATTAGTAAGGGAAAAACCCACAGCACAGAACAGTTACCCAACAAGGTTTTAAGAGACAAAGGAAAATGCGTACTGAGAGAGGGCCATTGCCATGCCACTGTAGAAGAAAACAAGAAGCAGTGAGCTCTCTCAGTGCCCTGGGAACTTTGGGAACTTCAGAAGGGCTGTAACCCGGGATAAAAGCGAAAGAATGGAGTGAAGTGTTATCATGTAGGAAAAAGGCAATGTTCCACTAGGGTGCTAGAGAGGTTGTGACTTCACCAGACACTTGGCAGATCTGATCTTCTTTATGGAATGTGAGGCTTTAAACAAATAAGAGCCCAAACCAAGACCTACAGACACACAAAGGGAATCACAGTGATCCAGGCTGAGAGGATCAGTCTCTGGAACCATTTAAAGGCAGAGAGGATTAGTGGTGCTAAAACTGTATACAGCGAGCAAGAGATGGGAGTGCTTTGGACACTGAATCAATTGCCAAGTGGACAAGGATCGAAACCTTTGTAAACCCATAATTTCTACCATGATAATAGTATACTTTTGTACACTTTTTAACCTTCTTTTTATGTTGTTTTATTAATGACATCATTTTTGTATGCTCTGCCATGCTTTGCTTGGTTTCAGTAGGCCGTTTTTCATTTTAAATGCATGCTTATACTTTCCTTTTGTCTAAATGAGTGCTCTTATAGGAGTGTATTGATTTGCAAGGATTTTGCAGGATTCACCCTAAAATCAGCATGCACTTGATGTGTCCCTCTGATGATCACCATTGCCCTTGTACACTACTAACTTACATTCATTTCTTAAGTTTTGAAAACTAATGTAGCATCATGTTGCAATCAGTAATGGCTCTCCATCTCCCTTAAGAATTGAAACACAAGCCTATTATTTTGTACAATGCAAGAATTTTCCATTCATCTGCATTCTCTGGACAGGCACTGATACAGGCACCTCACCTAGTGTTAAATATATGGGTCTCATCTTATACACAGGGCCCACATTCTCCTTGCATTCCTTTGATTCCAGGGTCTTCTCAGTGGCCCTATTCTGACTTATAAAACATGTGTGCCTGGAGATGTACTATTCAGTTTAGTCACTAGAGATTTCCCTTGCTTAGTTTGGTTTTTTTTTTTCTTTCTTGCTGGAAATCCTTCCACTTTGTCCCAGTCAAGATCTGTCCAACCTGTAAATATTGTAACTGTGCTCACTGAGTGAGTCTGTGAGAGTGCAGCGATGGATCCGCCCCCACAGGTAACCGAGCTGCTTGTTGCCTGGGCTACGAGATCTTCTTTAGCTAAGCCCAGTTAGGTTGCCTCTGTATAACTGTGTGGTTCTGACAATACGTTTGCAACCTCTCTGCTGTGCTGACACACTGCATAGACAAATTCATTTCTATAGACACATCCTGGCCTTTGGAGGACATTATTGGTTTGTGTTTTCAATTCAATGGATGTGTTAAGCAGTAGAGAATGAATTAAATAAAGTGACTTTCATTTTGCTCCTGCATGTTTCGATACTTTGTTTAGTTTTATACAATGTATATTTATTAAATTATGTTTCCTTATTTTTAAATGTTTTTGTAGCATCCAGTTAGCGGTTGATACATATAATGAAAAAAGAAAGTAAAGCCTCACCCTAATAATTATTTTTTGTTGTAACATACAGGTTATGCGCATATGGGAACAATTTCCTCTTTTGAATGAGATCAATGGAGTGATTTATAGTAATCTTAGAAATCACACTGAATGAGTGCACAATTAATCACACAGCATCATCTAAACTAGTCTACTTTATCAGACAACTCGACATTTCAGCATATCATTACAGAGAGACTCTTGAAGGGTGTGGCGGAGGCTAGGGACTGGCACTGGCATTTGAAAGGTTGCCAGTTCGAATCCCGTAAACTGTCAAAAGGGTCTTTGCTCTGTTGGGCCCTTGAGCAAGGCTCTTAACCTGCAATTGCTTCGTCCTGGGCATGACGTTAATCTGTATCCGTTTCTGCATGTAGGCTCTCCAACCTGCAGGGAAAAACTTGGGGGTTGGTGGCAAAATTGGCAATCCAGCCACCATAAAAAATCTTACATTGTTCCATTCCATCTGAACTAGTGTGGTGCTGAGGTATCACCTATTGCATGGCTGCACTCGGGTCCTAATCTGGATCCTGAGTTGGTTTGTCGTGTGGTGGGTGCGACAATGCACTGTATCAGTGCGTGCTCCTAACCTCTGTCTCTCTTGAAGGGTCCAGCGTTACATAAAAATACAAAAATAAAAAAAAAAC
The DNA here is from genome assembly GCF_016835505.1 of Polypterus senegalus. Taxonomy (NCBI): domain Eukaryota; kingdom Metazoa; phylum Chordata; class Cladistia; order Polypteriformes; family Polypteridae; genus Polypterus; species Polypterus senegalus. The sequence goes on along the minus strand of NC_053156.1, from coordinate 102,484,206 downwards.
TTGGTGTATGTTCAACTGAGATGTAACATATCATGTATGTATGAGAGAGGCTATGAAGTTACAGGTCAAATTCCATTACAGCAAAGTGCTCATGACTGTAAAAATAATTCTTTATAATGGGGATTTCATTATGTTTGAATTGGAGCATAATACAGTCTTCGGCATGTATAGTTGACAAAATTTACTGTGGAATGCCAAACTCGATGGCAAAATCTATTTTCTTATGGTAGCATCAATAGCAGCAACATTTTTTTAAACAGCGCCCCATTGTTGTCCAGTATTAATAGACTTTGAGGTTCAGGGAGAGGGGAGTTGGGGATCCACCTCAGCATCCAGAGAAGATGCCACTTAAGTTACATAAATGCTGTCCCTTTGTGTCCTTAACGCACACCTCTTAATGTTCATAAACAGCACCCCTCTGGTGACATCACAACAGGGACTCACCAGCTGTTCTTTTATCATGGAAAAATCTTACATGCAAAGATCATGATAAAAAAAGTTTGGTCACATTTGTGGTCACATTTGTAAAAAAGGATCGCTGTTTGAATAATTGTGCACAAAATTCAAAGATGCATTTAAATGCAACAATTTAAGAAAGCAAAAAGATTATGGTGTGCAGGTGTTCATAGGGTAAAATCTCTGTGAATGTATGAAATACAGTGGAACCTCGGTTTGCGAGTAACTTGGTTTACGTGTGTTTTTCAAGATGAGCTAAAATTTTTAATAAATTTTGACTTGATAAACGAGCGACGTCTTGCAATACGAGTAGTTTGGTCATGCTTTGTCTGCTGAGAGTCATGTAATCACAACTGAGCTGATGGTTCTTCTCTCTCTCTCTCTCTCGCTGCGGGATTGTGGGCAATCGTCTCCTATTCTCCGTCTGAGTCAGCGTGCCTCACTCATATAGTCGACATCCATACGAGTGTATACTGTTTACTAGAGCATTGTGACTGTGTGCGTGTGTGTGTGTGTGTGTGTGTGTGTGTGTGTGTGTGTGTGCTGTGACATGCGAGTCCACGTCTTGCACCACCAGCTTTTTATTCAGCTTGAAACAGCAACAGCGTGGTTATTTATTGTAGCAGGATCTGCCACTCTCCTATACACAGACACAGCAGTCAGGCAGGGTCGTGGCCAAGTAGTACTGTGCCCTGTGCATTTCTAATGTTCCTTATTCCTTGTATCACCCACTGACGACAGCCGCTTATAGCATGTCCACGATCTTTCTGGATTCGCTTTTTACAGCGAACTGCTACAGCGCTGGGAGACTGCGATTGCTTTGGGACGCTCTTCCGCGTGTCTTCCCGTTGGGTGGAATCCCACATGAGTTTAGAAACTCACTCACACCAGCCATGATTCTTTTCAAAGGTAAAGTGCAGGTTAATTTGTTTTATGTATTTTTACTTTATATTTTGTATTAATCATTTTTATATGAATAGTTTTGGGTTGTGGAATGAATCATCTGAGTTTCCATTATTTCTTATGGGGAAATTCACTTTGATATACAAGTGCTTTGGACTGCAAGCACGTTTCCGGAACGAATTATGCTCGCAAACCGAGGTTCCACTGTATCTTGAAAACAGGTTGAGTAGCATAAACACAAGGGAAGTTCAGCAGTCTGCACTTTTGCTGAAGGATGACCCAAAAATTAATCATCAATCTGAATAATGTGCTCAGTGCAGTCAAATCATACTTCTAGAAACCCAGGAATAAGCAACAGAATCTAGCTGTGGCAAACCTCCAGAGTTCTGCCAGTAAAGCTGAAGTTATTTTTGATTAATAATAATAATAATAATAATAATAATAATAATAATAATAATAATACTGCGGTGGGCTGGCACCCTGCCCGGGGTTTGTTTCCTGCCTGGCGCCCTGTGTTGGCTGAGATTGGCTCCAGTGGACCCCCGTGACCCTGTAGTTAGGATATAGCAGGTTGGATAATGGATGGATGGATAATAATAATAAGTTTTATTTATGTAGCGCCTTTCATACACTCAAGGACACTTTACAATTCAATAAACACATTAACAAAACAGTAGAAATTACATACATGAAAATGAATAATACTCATTGAAAAGATGTGTTTTTAAAAGGAGTTTGAAATGAATAATAGATTTTTCCTTGTGAAGGCTGAGAGGAAGAGAATTCCAAATTTTATGGGCTATCACTCTGAAAGCTCTACCACCCAAAGTTACTAACCTGTATTTGCATACAGTGAGTAAGTTAGCGTCTGATGATCTTAATGCAGGGGCAGGAGTATAAGGAAGCAGCAGCTCAGACAGATAATGAGGGGCTAACCCATGAAGAGCTTTAAAGGTGAGAAGAATAATTTTATATTTGATTCTTGAAGAAACTGGTAACCAATCTAAATCATTGAGGACAGGAATGATGTGAGCAGATTTTTTTTAGTGTGTGTAAGTAAACAAGCAGCAGATTTCTGAACATACTGTAATCTATTGATATATTTAGTCGGGAGGCCATAAAACACTGCATTGCATTAGTCCAGATGGGTAGTGATGAAAGAATGAATGAGTGTTTTAGTATCTTTCACAGATGATGCAGATGAGCAATGCTACGGAGATAAAAATAAGATGGCTGTTCTATTGAGATAATGTGTGGTTGAAAAGTAGGAAGCTGATCAAAGATGACACCCAAATTACGGACTGATGCTGAGGGTTCAACCAGGATCCCATCAACATCAATTTGTAACCCACGAAGGGTAGAGAGGACAGATTTGGTACCAACTAATAAGATTCCTGTTTTATCGGGATTGATCGACAGTTATCGCACACCAATCACACCCATTATGCCTCTGGTCGGCCATAACCCATTTTCGAGCTAAGCTCCATTCCTCTGAAATGTCTAACAATTTTTTGAGTAAACTAAGTAACATAAACTTGCAATCTAGTTGGCTGGTCAGCGAAGTTCCTGAATCACAATTTTTGTGCTAAGAACAGAAGAAATACACGTGTTTTGCTGTTTTTGTTTTTAGAAAAATGACTTAGTTGTAAAGAATTTTGCAGATTAAATGGATTTCACTGTAATGAGTAATTATTAATATTAGTTAAATAAGAAATTCTTCTGAAAAAAGAAAAAATCAGTGTTTGTTCTAATGGAATTTGGCCTATATTTCAAAGGAATAATAAGTCAATAATTCCAAGGTGTGACGAAATTAAGGAAATTCAATGTCTAAAATAATTTCCCACTAAAAGAATTCTGCAGCCACCCAAGGTTAGTATTAAATGATTGACATGCATGTCTTTCAAGAATAACTGTATAATAATAATACTAACATTGATATAGCATATGTCAGGGAGACATTAGACAAACATCTTCTAAAATGAATGTCAATGTAAAATAATGTTATCTAAAAGAGGACAAAAATGCTCAAGAAAAAGCCAGTTATCTGAAAGAACATTCTCTGTACTATTTTGAAATAACGGCAATCATTTTATTTAGTGCAAACCAAAAACTTCTTTCTAACAAAAAAACATCCCATCGTTTGTGTAGGATACTAAAGTGGGTATTATGGTTTGGAACAGCATTTTTGGTTTAGAGCCAGGACCGCCTGCTCTTATTTAGTCATTGCATTGTATCAGAGAATGCTGATGCAGGAACTGGCATCCTGGCCAGAACAGGACAGGAATCCTTACCCAGTTCAGGAGGCCAGTATAATGGAAGGACCACTGGAAACAATTTATTCAGGACATTTTCTTCCCCAATATGCTAGGTGGCAGCCTACTGGGGTTAGGATTCCCACACTGACACCCACAAAGTATACTAGGATGTGTAGTCCTGTAGGGCAGCCCTATTGGGTTCTGTGGGCGCTGCCAGGGAGAGCTGAAGGTATTCACAATCCCTACTTTTTGGGACTTCTGATAGACCCAGAAGTACATCCACTGGGCTACTCCCGGGTCCAAGATAAAAGGAGTTAGAGTCGGGAGAAAGCAGAGGACGATTGCTTGGAGTAGCGGAGGAAAGGAAAAAGAGTGCAGAGAATTGCATGGTGTGTGGTGTCTGCCTTTTGAAACCTTTTATTGAAGGTATTTAAAAGATTAAAACGTTTTAATTAAATTGGGACTTGTGTCAGTGCATTTTTGTTGGGAGTTTAGGGTGCTGCAATGCCCCCTGGTGGTCAGAACATGCATGAGCCTCATATAAATTCCTTTTGTGTAATCTTTTGTCTATATTTTTGCTGTTACTTTGGTGACATAATTTTGACGCCATATAGTGTGTCTTAGTGACCATGATATATACAGTAAAAAGACTGTGGGGTTAAAGTAATGTCTGAACTTTGTTGCAATGTAAACTGAAGGCTTATTGGTAAAACTTTGTTTTTGAGCACTCTTCTAATGAAAAATTCTGCTTACGACTTTAGCTTGACTACAAATTATCAAACTCTTTTAAACTCGATCTCTTGACTAACTATGTTTCGGCTATAGCTGACCTAACACTTCTTTAATCTTTGCCACTCAATTTAATTAAAGTCATCTCCCAAGAGTTTAGTGGAAATAATGCAGAGGGTCATGTTAACTTGAGCAGGACGTCAGGCCATCCATGAAAAATCCAATGCTGAACTTTATAACTAGGTGATGAAAAATGATGAAAACACTCAAGAAAATGTACAAAATATGCCAGAAACAGTAAGTGATTTGCAATGGTGAGCTTAACCTATGTAATAAATCCCTCAACATAGCATGGTATATATGTTGCAATTCTGCAATATAATTTATTAGATCAACTGACCTAAAATTACTGGCATTCAAAAAATGAGAATGCATTTTCCTGTACTTTCACATATTTTAAAAGGCAAAAGTTGTCAGAGGTTTTACTTACTTTGTCGTGGTGCGTTATGAGTAAATGAAACACAAAGTCTTAATGGAGAAGGCATTGTTGTCTAAATTTATGACTTCTGCTTTACTGAGGTTAAGACCCTCTTATAGGTGTAAAATCTTAACAAAAGAAAAAGCAGGCCATACTGTATATCTACAAAACGTTTGTCAATCTTTAAATATCAAGGTCGAGAAAAGGATGGTTGGATTGTCCACGTTCCTTCCAGTCTCTTAAGACTTCAAGTATCGGGTGTTACATATGATGAAATCCAACTCCAGGCAGCTGCAGTCATTTTGTTTAATCTTGAGTAACTGAGAAGCTGAATGTGCCAAAGGAAATGAAACACTTCTTAACTTGCTGAGGGCCAGACATTGGCTTGGTCACACTAAGAAGCAGGTTTATTTGTTTTTTTAGATCAGCATTACTGTACATGAGAAAACAAAAAAGGCAACGGAAAATGTGATTCATTTTAGATTTCAGATTTTTTGTTCTATGTTCACGTTTCCATAGTGATCTGTACCACTTGTTTTAGACTGACACCAGTGTCTTTTCTTCAATATATTTTGCAAAAACACAACAGATAAAACATTAGCATTGCCTATTGATGAAGAATATGCTTTGAAAAGAACCATCTGTGTAGAATTCATGAAACAAAGATCACTTTTAGCTACAAATTCTCCTTTTTCAACTATATCAGTAAAGTTGGTAATGAGCCACACTATGTCTTTGTTGTAAAATGGGTGGTGGATATGTTTTAGTATTTCTGCATATGTATTTTAATTCTTAGAGTGAATTAAGTAGCATCAGGTGTATGTTGAGAAACAATGAAAAGGTTTAGTATTGCAAGTCAATTTCTGCTTGGTAAAGGTGGAAAATTAAAAAAAAACAAACAAAACTGTGTGCTATTGTAGCTTCTAATTTTGTCACACATTTGTTTACCTCTTGGGCCCTGTTGATCCTGCAAGATTCACTGCCAAGACAGAAATACTTCCCTATGGGGTGGATGTAATTCATTTAGAATTGCTTTGGCATTTCCTTTGCTCTCAGTACCAATAAGTGAACCTAAATCAAATATGAAAAATAATAGCCCATAACATAAAAGAAGCACCATAGCTTTTCATTGCAACGAAACAAGATTTTCCGGCTTGAAAACTTCTTTTAGTGTAGCCCGTGGTCATAGAAACTATTGAAATCATCAGAAAAAAAGAAATGAAATGCAGAGATGTCAGGAAATTGAAAGGAACTACTCTGGGCATCTCTCTCTCCATGCTCGCCTCACTTGTGTATTAGCAGCGGGAGGAAAAGTAAAGGGGATGCCGTTTTGTCGATGTGCTTGTCTTGCTTAAGAGTTTCTCTTTTTTCTCGGCGGTTTTACTTTAGGAACAGAGTTGCTTTCTTCCTCCGACTCATTAACTTGGGGCTTCGCCAGCCCTCTGAGCTTCATGCTGTAGTAGCCTCGCACTACGGGGGTGGACAAACAGACACACACACTTCCATGTATACAGTAATCCCTCCTCGATCGCGGCGGTTGCGTTCCAGACCCCCCCACGATAGGTGAAAATTCGTGAAGTAGAAACCATATGTTTGTATGGTTATTTTTATATATTTTAAGCCCTTATAAACCCTCCCACACTGTTAACATTATTAGAGCCCTCTAGACATGAAATAACACCCTTTAGTCAAAAGTTTAAACTGTGCTCCATGACAAGACAGAGATGACAGTTCTTTCTCACAGTTAAAAGAATGCAAACATATCTTCTGTTCAAAGAATGCGTGTCAGGAGCAGAGAATGTCAGAGAGAGAGAGAGAAAGCGCGAGAGAAAAGCAAACAATCAAAAAATCAATACGTGCTTTTGGGCTTTTAAGTATGCCGAAGCAGCGCGATAAAGCAGCATTTTTTAGAGGAGTGCCCGTATCCTCTAGGCAAACAGCCTCTGTGCAAACAGCCCATCTGCTCACACCCACTCCGTCAGGCGCAGAGAGTGAGAGAGAGAAAAGCAAACAATCATGCACCACACGGGAAGCATATCGTATATCATTGAGGAGTTTTATTTAATACGTAATACATGTTCTGATTGGGTAGCTTCTAAGCCATCTGCCAATAGCGTCCCTTGTATGAAATCAACTGGGCAAACAAACTGAGGAAGCATGTATCATAAATTAAAAGACCCACTGTCCGCAGAAATCCGCGAAACAGCGAAAAATCTGTGATATATATTTAGATATGCTTACATTTAAAATCCGCGATGGAGTGAATCCGCAAAAGTCGAAGCGCGATATATATACAGTATATAAGATCAGCAAACTATGTAGTCCTGGTCAGTGAAGCTTCAATTATTAGCTCTCTGATCATTTTGAATGGTATGTAAAATTGAACAATCGAACAATGTGTTTTTATTTAATTTGTAAATGCAAAAGATCATTTTCTTAAAACTAATTCTTTGAGCAAATGTCCACAACAAAACTCAATGTCACTAGGCATTTAGAAGTGAAGCACAGAAATGAAATAAAGTTGAAGAAAAAAAATTAACATTTCCTTAAAAAGAAAGTTTTCTCAATTTATTGAAATGAAGCTCACATTTTAAATTTAATGACTACCAGTTCATCATACGCATACATTGTAATTGCTTGTTCAAACAATCTGGAATAAAGAACATAAACAATAAGGTAGTAAAAAATAATTTTCTAAAATCCAATAAAAAATGTAAATATCCATCCATCCATCCATCCATCCTCTTCCGCTTATCCGAGGTCGGATCGCGGGGGCAGCAGCTTGAGCAGAGAGGCCCAGACTTCCCTCACCCCGACCACTTCTTCTAGCTCTTCCGGGGGAATCCCGAGGTGTTCCCAGGCCAGCCGGGAGACATAGTCCCTCCAGTGTGTCCCTGGGCCTCCTCCCAGTTGGGAACACCACGGCAGGGAGGCGTCCAGGAGGCATCCTGATCAGATGCCCGAGCCACCTCATCTGACTCCTCTCGATGCAGAGGAGCAGCGGCTCTACTCTGAGCCCCTCCCGGATGACTGAGCTTCTCATCTTATCTTTAAGAAAAAGCCCAGACACCCTGTGGAGGAAACTCATTTCAGCCTCTTGTATTCGCAATCTCGTTCTTTCGGTCACTACCCATAGCTCATGACCATAGGTGAGGTTAGGAACGTAGATCGACTGCTAAATTGAGAGCTTTGCCTTACGGCTCAGCTCCTTTTCACAACGACAGACCGATGCAGAGCCCACATCACTGCGGACACTGCACCGATCCGCCTGTCGATCTCACACTTTTGATTTTTTTCGTGATTTTTTTTGGGTTGAATCAAAAATGTAAATAATACCATGAAAATAATGTCAAGTGCAGAAGCAGTATACAGTTTTCAGGCGCGTTCCTATGCAATATAAAAGCACCTACTGTCTTTGCCATGTCTGTCTGTCTGTCTGTCCTCCTGAAACAAATAGGCTCCCAAAGAACTAACTTGATTGAAATTAGTGACAGTAAATTTATTTTCTTTGGAAGTTTGTGAGGAAAGTAAAATTTTAGTTGAGATATCAAAAAATAATAAGTAAGTAAATGTTACTTAAGTAATCAATACATTTATTGAAGAGGAATGGAAATATGTAAGGGTTGTGTGTCTGTAAGTTATTATGCATACAGTGAATAAACATCTGCTCAGTATTTACACTACACTAAAAGGAACCTCGCGGCTGCATTATCTGCAGATTATAATGACTCAGTATTTATCGCCAATGTGCCACCATGACCTGCTATCCATCTTAGTCTGTTGCAACCAACAATTTTAACTTGACACTTAAACATAGATTTTAATTCTCTAGTTGGGAATTTCTTTCAAAAATGTCATGTTTAAGAAATGTCAACTATTATTAGCCAGTAATTCTCCATAACCAATAGCTCACAATAAAATTCTTTTTTTTTTGGAATGTGGTGCCTGTGCAAGTTATTTCACTGGTCTAATTGAGCTCTGTTTTTAAATTATAAAATGAAATTAAAACATGTATTTCATGTACTCTCCTTAATAATTTGTAATCACTGTTTTTTTGGATATGACTCAGTGTTAAAAAATATTTAATGAACAAATATGTGATAAGTGCTCCAACTTTTAAAACAGTTGACTAAGTCCCTGAATACACATGACTGTAAACCATGCATACATTTTATTTCATATTTAAAGATGAACATATGGATTTTTTCAATTTCCAAATTTGAACACACCACATAAAGTTACTCTTACAATGTTTTCAGACTCAGGAATATCTTTAATATTCTTGGTGAAATTCCATCATAAATATAAAGGCTTTTTTATGGCCACAACAAACCAGATCAGAAAGTATGCCAGTTACAATATTTGATCATTACAGCAGTAAAAAGTGGCCTACTTCACAAATGTGATTAATAGTCATTATTGCTGAAGTTGATTACTTGATTATTATTTATGATGTTGAACTGCATGTATTCTTCCACTTAATGTTTGCAAGCTATATACCACAGCTTAAACAGAATTATTTTTAATTCTTTACTTCAATATCAGTGAAGTAAAATAATTACACAGGCCTTGCAGATTTCAGCATAAAGTTTTACAGAGCTGAACCATCATTATTTCTGTTTCTTTTAGAAATACTTCTTTTAGATGCATTTCAGTTGAATGTGATGATCTTTCATGGTAGAAGGCATACTCATACTTTGTCAGCAGGTGATAATCTTCTTGCATATGTTTTGGTACTGCTTGCACATACTTTTGAAGCTGTTCACATATTTTCTCTTTTTGCTAAATCCCTTTGAGAAGTACAGCCCTGACTGTCTTAGATTGTTCATCCCTAAAGCATTTTCCTATTGTTTATCAAACAGCTACCCTGCCACCATTCTTCAAATGATCTGCCACTGTGACTGTGAAAGCTTCAAACTTTGATTCATCATCAAATGCTATCATTATCTAGTTATCTATGCACCACTGCCACATTTCTACAGACCATTTAATTTTCATCTCCAGTTTTCCCTCTGAAAAAATATGTTTTTCAGTGGTCCCAATCAAGTACAATCAGTTAGATGAGTGCCTGCTTTGAGTCAAACTTAATGCTGATGTTCTTATTCACTATACCTGAAATGTAAAAGTCTTACCTTTTTAACAGTCATCCTTTTGCAAGTCACAATTCATTATGGTGCACATGCTTTATTTATATATTCATCTGAATCAGGCATCTGTTTTTGGTAGTTTTGCTTGTTTTTAATGTACTCCAATTAAATATGTATACATATATTTGTGAGTACAATATAGATAGATAGATAGTCCCAATCTCAGTGAGGAATTATGCAGACAAATTGCTGTTGGTATAAAGGACCCCCAGTCTCTTTCACGTTTCTTGACACAATTCTGCTCTTTGAACGTCTTCAGTGTTAGTGTGTCTGAGAGAGGATGTGCAGCATTGTTCATAAGGGCACTCAGTTTTGTTTTAATCCTCTCCTTCGCTATGACCTCCAGCGGATCCATAATGCTTCCTGTAACTGAGCTTGCCCTTTTAATTTAGCATCTCTTGATGTTACCAGGCCAGAACAACACAGAGTGCAACATTGCACTGGCCATCAATGTGAAGGATATCACTTTCCACATTAAAGGAACGCAGTCGCCTAAGGAAAAAAATCTTCTCTCTGTATAAAGTATCCAGCAGAGGGCAGTAATGTCCATAGAACAGAGGGAATAAGAAGCACAAAGAAAGACAAATGTAAAGCCTAGAATGTCTGATGAATAAAAGCAACGAGACGTATAAAGAAAGAAGGATGTAAGGACTAGCTCTATCCAGCTGGGGGTGCTAGCTCCCTGGTTGTAATAAGTTTTTTTTTAATTGTGGCGTCTCAAGTAACCCGAAACTATATAGATATAATAATAACAGGCAATACCCCTCCTTTAGTGACACAGCGGTAAGAAATCACATAGGAGAAATAACTTAGCTTTCTTTAATGACGATTTATGCGGCATAACAGATGAAGGAAGCCATGACAAGACCATTGCTGAAGTGTGAGTTTGATGTATACACCTGAACACCAGCAAGACCAAAGAACTGGTGGTGGATTTTAGGATGCCCTGGCCCCTCATGGACCCTGTGATCATCAGAGGTGACTGTGTGCAGAGGGTACAGACCTATAAATACCTGGGAGTGCAGCTGGATGACAAATTGGACTGGATTGCCAATACTGATGCTATGTGTAAGAAAGGTCAGAGCCGACTATACTTTCTTAGAGGGTTGGCGTCCTTCAACATCTGCAATAAGATGCTGCAGATGTTCTACCAGACGGTTGTGGCGAGTGCCCTCTTCTATGTGGTGGTGTGCTGGGGAGGCAGCATAAAGAAGAAGGACATCTCACGCCTGGACAAACTTGTTAGGGAGGCAGGCTCTATTGTAGGAATGAAGCTGGACAGTTTAACATCTGTAGTAGAGCGACAGGCGATAAACAAACTCCTGTCAATCATGAAGAAATCACTGCACCCACTTAACATTGTCATCTCCAGGCAGAGGAGCAGCTTCAGTGACAAACTGCTGTCACTGTCCTCCTTCACTGACAGACTGAGGAGATCATTCTTCCCCCACACTATGCGACTCTTCAGTTCCACCCGGGGGAGTAAATGCTAACATTATTCAAAGTTATTGTCTGCTTTTACATACATTTTTATTACTCTTTAATTTAATATTGTTTTTTGTATCGGTATACTGCTGCTGGATAAAGTGAATTTCCCCTTGGGATTAATAAAGTATCTATCTATCTATCTATCTATCTATCTATCTATCTATCTATCTATCTATCTATCTATCTATCTATCTATCTATCTATCTATCTATCTATCTATACAGTCTGCCATTTTCGTCACAGTGCTGGAAGGATTTTCAGGATGAGATGATGCTCTCCCATCCGTCCGTCGGCTTCAAAGGTGTGCCGATCAAAGTTCCAAGGCTTTATACTATTTCTCCATATGCAGGCCCCCACTTAGGTAAATCATGCCATTCCAAACAATGAAAATAAGATCCAATGTCATGCTGACTCTGACACACAGAAATAGTGCAAGTTGCCCATTTCACAGTTGTCCTTAACTTTCTTTTGTCTTAAGATGCTTGCCTAGCAATTCTAAATGCTGGGCCCCTGTACTAAATCTGGCCTTGTTTTAGCTGTACATGTGAGAAGAAAAGAAAAGCAGATTTAAAATATTTGCGCAGAGCACAGTGACATATTAAACTTATATTCTGATTACACTAGCATATACACTGAACAGCGGTTTGTAAATGCACAACTCACAAAGTATTCGAAACTGATGGACTTAACATTGTACCATTAAGCTTGTTTTAATAAAAACATTTTTCACTTTGCTATTATGTGTATATAATAATATGTATGTGTGCTAATCCACACGCAGAGGATGTTCATTAATTTTGGCCATCCCCTCTTTGCTTGGGATAATAATGTGTGTTAAAATATAATGTGTACATTTTAATACCTAGAGCAGACAGCCATTAGAAAAAGAAGTGACATGGGAGTAACACCAGAGCACACTGGAAAAAGCCATGCAGACACAGAGAGAACCTGCAAACCTCCATGCAACTGTCAGGGAGCAGACGTTACAACTCGATTACCACGCCATGCTCCTTTAAAGGAGCTTCCGTTAATTTGCCAGTGATACATCTACTTCTGTCTCTAGACAAGTATACAATTATAAAGTGGAACTTAGTCTACTGTGGTCCATAGGGAACATTTTCAAGCTGGCCACCAAACAAATATAATTCACTGGAGGTAATAATAAATTCATTCATTTTGAAGGGTTTTGTTGCAAATACTGGTGCCCTGTCCAGGGATTGTTCCTGCCTTACGCTCTATGCTTGCTGGGATAGGATCCAGCCCCCCACTACCAAGCTCAGGATTAAGTGGGTTTAGAAAACAGTATGGTATTAAAACATTAGAACATTGGAGCAATCCAGACAAGAGCAGGCCATTCACCCCAACAAAGCTCACCAGTCCTATTCATTTAATTCTTCCAAAATAACATCAAGTCGAGTTTTAAAGGTCAATAAAGTCTTACTGTCTACCACACTACTTGGTAGCTTATTCCAAGTGTCTATGATTCTCTGTGTGAAGAAAAACTTCCTAATGTTTGTGTGAAATTTACACTTAACAAGTTTCCAACTGTGTCTCCATGTTCTCGATGAACTCATTTTAAAGTAACAGTCTCGATCCAATGTACTAATTTTTTTTATTATGTTAAACACTTCAATCTTGTCTCCTCTTAATCTTCTTTTTCTTAAACTGAAAACACTCAGCCCTTTTAATCTTTCCTCATAACCCATCCTCTGTAGCCCTGGTATGGTATGGCACAACTGGTGAAAGAGAATTATATAGAATATTAGGAGTATAAATGACACTGAAAATAAACCAACCCCCTCCATAATGGGGCTAAGTCCAAAAATCTTCAACACTGTTTGACATGGGGTGTGTCTGGCGCACTTTACTACAAAGTCATCACCATAAGTCTCCTCCTGCTTGCTCTCTCCACATTCTCTCCTGCCATTTGAATCCTTGTCTATAATAAACATTTCAACTCAAACTTCACAGACTGATTGACCAAAATGAGCCTTTCAGGTCCAGCCAGGAGCTACTTCTTGGTGAAGCATAACAACTGAGGCTGGAAATGGCCTGTAAAAATTCTGGCAGTATGTCCCCCTAGCAGCCTCAGCTATCCCTGCAATTTCAGCCCAAGCCTTTTCTTAAAGAGACACATAACCCCCAGTTAGCTATCCATGATAAAGAGCAGCAGGGGACCATTTGTTTGTTAACAGGACTACCTACTCCATCCTAACTCTAACCCTAACCCTAACAGCAACCCCATACCTACAGTCATCCCCCATTATTCACTATGCATGTTTATGCCTCAGGAGTGGTTAACATCCATTATATTGTGGCACAGCAGCTCTACAACAACAACAACAACATTTATTTATATAGCACATTTTCATACAAACAGTAGGTCAAAGTGCTTTACATATTAAAGAATAGAAAAATGAAACACACAATTATAAAACAAAATAAATCAACATTAATTAACATCGAATAAGAGTAAGGTTCAATGGCCAGGGGGGACAGAAAAAACAAAAAAACTCCAGACGGCTGGAGAAAAAATAAAATCTGTAGGGATTCCAGACCATGAGACCGCCCAGTCCCCTCTGGACATTCTACCTAACATACATGAAACAGTCCTCTTTGGATTTAGGGTTCTCACTGAAGGGCTTGATGATGATGATGGTCACGTAGACTTCTGCCTCTTAATCCGTCCATCATTGTTGGAGCATCATGAAGCTTTGAGTAGGTGGTGGTGGCGCAGGCACTCTACTGATGGTGGTTCCCAGTGCATTTTCCACCAGGGCATCTAAAGCCCCAACTGTTCTTGCACTTGTGGAACTCCCTCTTTAATTTCAGTCTCTGCTATGCCCTCAATCACTATGCAAATGTTTATTTATTTATTTAATGGCTCAATAAGCTTGTAAGTGGAAAAGCACTTTATAAGAAAAACTGAATTAAACAAAATCTTTATTCCTAAACTGCTGCTGCTCGGCAGTCTCCACACCTGAAAGTTCATCAAATGTTATTTCTTTACAATGTTTACACATCGGCTGAAAATTCGTCTTAATAAAAGTACATTTAGTACATTTATTTTCTAATCTGCCACAGAGCAGTTCAGAACCTGTAGTATTATGAGCACTACATCTAAATGGCTTCATCACCACTACATTCTTAATGCTGTCTTGATTATTGCAAAATGTTAAGTCTAGACAAGTTTCTTCTCTTGTTGGTGCTTTGATATAATGAATTAAGAGGCTATCGTTGGTAACATGTAATAGAATACTTCACACAAAAATAATTCATTCTTGTACTCAAGATTTTTTAAAGAAAAAAGTAATTTGAAATTCATATTCCCCATAGGGGTAGATTCCATGTATCGCCAATACTTAATAACATCAAAACTACGTTCAGTTCCAAAGGAGTGGTGTCCCATCCATAAATGGATCATGCTTTGCTCCTGGATTATGTTCAGGCTCACACTGGCATTCACTTTATTATAGCTTATTTATTAATACAATAGAGGAGAGAGAGAGGTTAGGAGCACGCATTAATATAGCATATTGCCGCATCCACCACATGACAAACCAACTCAGGATCCCAGATTAAGACCTGAGTGCAGCCATGTAGCCATTCAGATAGAATGGGACAGTGTGAGATTTTTTATGGTGGCTGGAGTGCCAGTTCTACCACAAACCCCCAGGTTTTTCCCTGAAGGTTGAAGGGCCTACATGCAGGTCTGGATGCAGATTAATGTCATATGTCATAGGATGGAGCAATTGCAGGTTAAGGGCCTTGCTCAAGGGCCTAACAAAGTAGAGTCACGGGATTTGAACCTGTAACCCTTCGATTGCCAGTGCAGATCCCTACCCTCAGCGCCACCACTCCGCCCAATACAATAGAAGAAAAAATATATGGATTCATTTATATTATCAAGTAGATTTAGTTGTGATTTAATCTCTTTCATTTGTCAGTCTAAAAGAAATGTCCAAACCCATTTACCGCCTTATAATACACAAATGGTGCTGATTTCCTTCTGAGAAACTGAGAATCACATAGTATAGCATAATGACATAATGCATCAAATAACAACAAGGAAATACTGAGAGGTGTTTGTAAACAAATTTTGAAATAAGAAACTCTTTAGTTATTAGAGTATCAAGCATAGTGAGAATGGTGTTTTGGGATTAAGTGCAAGAACTATTAATAGTACTACTCATCTCTCTCTTGCTCTCACCTAAAGGACATGTGAGATCTAATTACGAACAAACAACTGTGTCGTAATAAATATTGACAGTAGCTGTTTTCAGTATTTATAAGAGTTTATTTTAAATGAAGGTGAAAAGGAATTGTTCAGTATGATTTATAGTTGATTGTAGGTGTGCATACTTTTAAACTAGATTATTAAAATATTAATCTTTAATGAATATTTAATAAATGGTAGTAACTGTTTCAGTCATTAAAACAAAGGTTAGTTATACCATTTAAACTTTCATAAATATTTAGTCATTAAACAGCATCCTTATTGGTACAGCAGTGTATGTAATAATGACTTGACTGGTTTCATCTTGTATTTTTGGTCTTGAAAGAACCTGTTGTTTACAGTAATTAATAATTGTTGTTTGGCTAGCTGTGTCACTGCTGCATTAAGTAATTCAGTTTCTGATTAATTAAAAATACTTCTGTAAAGATGTCAGGGGCAATGACACCTTATACAACAAACATAGGGCACTACCATTGCAAAGTGGGTAATGAAGACCTGAATGTGAGTAAGAGCAATCCTACAAATGTGTTTTCAATTCCATGTGCCACTAGAGGGCAGTATATTGTCACTCTGAAGTGAACTGAGGATGACACCCAGGCCCTTCCTCACCAATACACCTATGTGTAAGGAGAAGGAGATGTGAATGGGAAGGGGAGGTTGCATTTCGAAGACAGGTGGTGACAGAAGTTCAGCAGAAGGAAGGAGTGGTGGAGAGTGCTTTTTAAGATAGTACTAGGAGACATATTTGTACTTGTGGGTAGCCAAAGACTAGATCTGTGTAGGAAGGCCCTGGAGACATTGTTATTTTACGCATTACTTGTTCTTTTGTCTTCCCCTATTGTAACTATTCCATCTTGTTATTAGGCCCTATTTTGTCAGTATCTTGGCCACAACACAAAATACAGCATCAAACATAAAAATGCTGTGCTTCTTGTATGCCTATATTTGCTTTAACCTATAAACGTTTTCAATTCTAATACCAACATATTAATATAAAATGGAAACATATGAATAAAAAAGGCTTGCTGGCAATGGAAAACAGAAAAATACATTTTAATTCTGCACATTTTTTTTTATTTTGGTTATTAACTCCAATAATTGTCTGAGAATGTTAATTTAATTTGCATTAGATTAAGATAAAGGTCTGTCATTGGTGATGACACTCCACTGTAAGGAGATTTTTCAAGTTCAAGAGCAAAAACTTCAATAAAAGGGAAGTGATGTTGGGTTCAGTGGTGGATACTGCGATTTTCAGTGCCTTGTATTATTCTGACTTCTACACTAGGTTTAATAATTACTCAGTTTTTAGAGTTTCCATCTGATCACAATGTATGCTTTTGTGTGTATACATTAATACTGCTTTGGCTCCTTTATGTCAAAAGCAATGCCTCTGCATAATGCCTCACTGGGACTGGGACAGCTAAGTCAGAATATATATATTTTTTTTCTTTATGGTCATTCTGGTGTGTGTTCAGACCAAAGTGTGTGTGTGTGTGTGTGTGTGTAATTATTTATTTACTTACTTATTCACCTATTTATGTACTTATTTAATGAGTGTTGTGGAAAAACGTTCCTCTGTTTTCAAAGAAGGCACTCACGGAGACCAGATGAGAATGCAGAACGTCGATGGAGTGAGCAATCAATAACACAATTAATTTGCTTTTATGCTTTTCT
The DNA here is from genome assembly GCF_016835505.1 of Polypterus senegalus. NCBI lineage: Eukaryota > Metazoa > Chordata > Cladistia > Polypteriformes > Polypteridae > Polypterus > Polypterus senegalus. Next base: position 102,466,839 of record NC_053156.1, on the reverse strand, counting down.
ACTACCATTACCTCATCTAATACCTCACATCATCTGACACTTAATACAGTATGTATAATATGCAGAACTATATTATTCCATCAATTCCTACTAGTATCACCAGTATTTTCTGACTCCTGTCGACTCTCCCATTATTCTGAACAACACTTTGCTAATGGGATTTTTTTGCAGATTTTCCCATTGAACTTATCACTACTTCAAAGAAGGGGTGTTTGGGCTTTTCCATTAGTTTATACTTGCATCTAACCTTGCACAATCTAGCTGATGGTTTCTGTAAAATGAGGCAGACCTTACATGCTCAAGCTTTAACCCACGTTTAGTTAACCCTTTAGTTACCTTCAGTCCTTTTCCTTATGTTTTAATAATTCATTGCTGCAACATCATTTAAGTATATGCCGTAATAATTTGTAAATGATTATATATTAACTAAAAATTCCAAAAAAGTTCTATAAATATTATATATTAACTAAAAATTCCAGAAAAGTTCTATCTATCTATCTATCTATCTATCTATCTATCTATCTATCTATCTATCTATCTATCTATCTATCTATCTGTGCATTCTAAAATGGTAAGTGGGAACTAAGCCATTAACAACATTATAATTACTTAAAAAAGTGAAGATATTTTAATGAACTCTAATGATATCTGGGTTTTATAATTCATAATTCCTCTCTGCTGTCTTTCATATCTTGCAAATGTGCAATTTTCATCTTTGATAATTTTTCTCTTATTCTGGAACTCTTTATGCAACACTAATACATACAACTTGCCACTGGAAACCCATTAATACTAATTGACAAACTAATTTCTGTAGAATGTGATATTTTAAAAAGACCAACACAACCCCAAAGATACAGTATCTCTATGAAGCGCTTAAAGCGCATGTGACGAGGAAGTCCATTTGATATTTTTTGCATGAAAATAAATTGCAAAATAAAAATAGTATTGTAACTAGTTGCTGAGATTTCTGAAACTGATCAAGATTATGTAAGACTACCCAATATGTTATATGAAAAAACTGTCAGTACAAATATTAGATTTTTAGATCAAACCATTTTGATTATTAGCTCAGATAAATATACATTTTGATAAAGAAAAATACAAAAAGGAATAAATGTAAGGAATATAAACAAGAAATTAACATCTTGGAAAACATTGTAAATCTCTGTTTACAGTCAAGTGTAACAAAAGTGAGGCACAGGCCAGTGAATTGCTACTAGTCTGTACATTGCTCATTGAGGGCAATTTAGAATTTCGGAATTCCAGACAAAGGTTAAGATAGCTATCCAGCTTAATTTTATAAAAACCTCTTAATTAAATTAACACTTTTACTATGGGCTGTTATCGGGATAGAAGTTGCCATACTACCAAAAGCATGATACTAGGCATCAATTACAAAAATATTCTTTTGTGTGTGTGTATGTGCATCCTGCAGATCGATCTCACTAGTGTATAATGACATTAAGACCCTGAAGACAATTTTAGCTAAAGTAAAAGTAGAGAAAGTATTACCTCCTGTAATATGACCAGGTGAAACTTGGTTTAATGAAGACAAACATCCATCCATCCATCCATCCATTTTCTTCCTTTTATCCAAATCCAGGTTGCTGGTACAGCAGTCTAAGCAAAGATGGCCAGACGTCTCCTTTGACCGCCACCTCCTCCAAGAGGATGCCAAGCCATTCCCAGGTCAACTGACAAATATAATCTGGATCTGACTCAATATCTCTTCCCAGTTGGACATGCCCAAAACACCTATTCTGAAAAAAAAGTTTCCTCCATCTTCAAAGAAGGCAGTCACAAAGTTCAGATGAGAATGCATAACATTGGAAAGAATTATCTCTCTATTATAAGAAAAAATCTGGAAGGAGACGACACGTAATTTTCTCAGAGAGACACTTTCTCACCCCGCGAGACGAGTCTTTGTGCCAAGAGATTTAACCACAGCCACAGATGACAAAGTAGAACATTGTAAAGAATTCAAAAACGTTGCCGCGGTACATATGCAGTGCAGGTTAGAAATAATGGAAATATAAAAATTTGAAAGTCTCAAAAAAAAGGATAGTAAAGATTACATTAGCGCAAAAAAAACGAAATTAGTACTCCGTGAAATAACGGAACAGCGAAAAGAGATCGAATATATTGTTCGGATTTAAAGTTAAAGTCGGAGACTTGTAGGTCGTATTAATCATGTTGCCATCAGAGAAGAAATAAAGTAGTGTTTCTTCCCAATGAAGAGGCGTATCCGTAGAAATTAAAAGATATGTTGTTTGGTGAAAGTGAAATCCTACAAGAGAAATCATTTCTCATTTGTGTGAATGCTATTGTAAGACACATTTCTTGTAGAGCCAAAGAAACAATATTCACTTACGGGCAGTTATATGTTGCATTATCACGATGTAATTCCAAACACGGAATCAAAATTCAATGCAGTATTGATGAAAAGGTAAAAGCAAAAAGAGATTGAATATATGAACATAGGTGATAAGACAGAAGTGCGCCGGATGAGATACAGATCACGTGGCACATGAGCAGCAGCAAGCCAGCAGTTGATCGAGCAAAGAAGAGGTAAAAAAAAACCTGTATTTGTTTCCCATTGTATCACCGTTTAAGAGGGGGTTTTGGAGGAACGATTGCATCTTTTTGAGTTGTGTTCAGCCCCCCTCTTCACAACATGAACATCATGCTGGATAGGGAAGCGAGCCAGGGGTGAAACCCCCTAGTATTCATAATGAAATTGGAGGAGGTCCTTCTTACTGGCAGTCCAGATTATGAAGATGTCATCTATGTAACATGGGATACAACATTGGTTTTAAGATGCACATTGACATAAAATCTTCCTCCATTTTCATAATGTATATAATTCTTTCCACCCCAACATAAAGCCGAAACTTAATTACTCAAAACCAGAACTCAGCTTCCTTGACACCACCATTTACCTGAAAGGTAACACCCTTGTAACTTTTGTTTTTCACGCACCAACAGACAGATGGACCTACCAGAGAAGTGACAGCTTCAACCCCAAGCATATAAGGTGCTCCATTATTTTCAGCCAAGCAATACGTTACAACTGTATTTGCTCAGACCCGACAGACCGGGATAAACAACTGCAGAAGCTTAGATAAGATTTCATCAGACAAGGTTATGCCCCCAAAACAACAGACACTCAAATAAGTAGAGCTTCTGCCATACCCAGAGACAACCTTCTGGAATATAAAAACAAAGACAAGAAGTACCGCATTCCCCTTGTTGTCACCTATAATCCACTTCTTGAAGCACTTCAAAAAATATTTGAAGGACTTCAGCCAATGCTAAACAATGACACAACACTGAAAAAAATATTTCCAGAACCACCCCTCTTGTATGACCTCTTTAAACAATTACTGTAAAATTACAAAATTGTAACTTTCAGCAATGCACTGCTTCTATGAACAGGTGAGAAACTTTGTTAAAAGGAACTTACCTAGTGTTCTTAGTATTCCATCATGATCCACATATTAATTTATATTAGCTAGTAATAATGAACGAGTAAGAAAGAATTCCAGACTAATTCAGCTAATTTTAAGAAAATTACTACTAGAAGATCTTAGGAAAAAGTGAGAAACGGATCTCACGATTAGAATTTTAAATAAGGAGTGGGCTTCATCCATTCACAGAAAAAGCACAGTGCAATTCATTTTAAAACTGCACAAATCTATGTTGATTAAAGTGATCTAAACTCCTATCTAGGATAAGATCCTAACTGTTAATAATTCCATCAAGCACTGGCACTAGGTCATTTATTTTGGGAATGCTCCACGCTCACATCATTTTGGGGGAAAATATTTCCTTATCTGACAGTAGTGTTGGTTTTACAATTTCTCCTAATTATTAAATAGTATTATATGGAGTAACATCAGATAGAAAATATTAAGCAATGAAGAGTATTGTAATATATCTATTACCCTGTTCACTTCTCGAATTATCTAGGTCATCTAATGGGAATCTTAAAGCATCATCCACAGTGCATTGTGAAAACAATGCCTTATTTCATCTAATTTTCTATATGCTCTAACAGTTGAAAGTGTCTTCAGAATTTGATAAGAATTTTTGAACAGCTGTTCTAAATTAAGACTGATGGGCCGCTCATTAGCCTTATTTATTTATTTTTTATTTATTTTAATGGTTTTTTATTAATGTTTCAATAAATAATGGGCTTTATTTTTTCTCACAGCTTTCAGAACTGGGTAACGGAAGATTGTTCAGTCTTGAATATTATTTAATTCGATTTCATTTTAAACATTACTATTTACAGTTTTATGGTTATTGTATTCTTGACTATGCTTGATTTGTTGTAATTTAATCTTTAAGCCTAATAAAAAATACGATCTGCAGTTGCCATATTTTAAGTTATCTTCAAAGTGTTCATCAAAAAATGGAAATAGCTGTTAATAAAACATTTCAGTAATTATCTCTCTGAAACGATTAGTTTTTATAAAGCTGTATCAAACATAACTTTTAAATTAAAGTTGATTTTCACAAACTAAGCTTCAAGCCATTCAGACAATGCAGGATTTCATTCAAAGAACTTATGTCTGAAGAAGAAGCCATGTTCACTCATCCAGTGTTTCGTCTAAAAATGTTATTTAATAACATGAAAGAAGTAAAACTTGATTTTGTTGATATTTCAAATGAGTTTCTTTAGCAAACAAATATAAATTAATGTTTTGAAATTTCACCTCATGTAAAGAGGCATGAGACCACCTCACCACTGTAATTATCAACTTTTTAGGCTATTAAAATTAGACATAATTACTATATACAATATGCAGATAGCAGGATGGCATAGTGGTCATTACTACTGCCTGACAGCTTGGTCAGTTTGATCATAGGCTAGTCATTGTTGGTGTTGAGCTTGATCTCTCCATCCTCAAATGGTTTTCTCCTCCTGGGTACTCTGGTCTCCTTGTATATTCAAACAACTTGCACTTTATGTGTTCTGAAGAGGAGATAAGGTTAATAAGGAAAGGACCAGAGACGGATGAAAAACAGTAATGAAAAAGTCAGGTTGAAGTTCTTAACTTTAAAGATACTAAATCCTAATCACAGGACAAACTCATAGATCATTAACAGCTGCAAAGATCAAAAACCCTAATGACTCCTATACCTTTCTGCAAACCTAATATATAATCCTCAATTAAAATCATGGAAATGTAGAATTTCAAGCCTTACAAATCTGAATCTAGGGAAAGTACTCACTGTTCATAAGTGTTATGTGAATCAGTTCAGTGGAGCTCAATGAGAATGCTAAAGCACATGCGTGTCCTTCATGATGTTGTCATCATTTTTCATTTTGCTGCCATTAGTAAATATACTCAGCAAAAAACGAAACGTCCTCTGACTTTCAACTGTTTTTACTTTCAGTAAACTTAATGTGTAAATATTTGTATGAACAGTAAAAGAGTCAACACCATAAGATATAAACTAAAAATGTTTCACAATGTGCCCCTGAATGAAGGGAGGCTCAAAATCAAAAGTATCAGTCAGTATCTGGTGTGGCCACCAGCTGCTTGAAGTACTGCAGTGCATCTCCTCCTCATGGACTGGACCAGATTTGTCAGTTCTTGCTGTGAGATGTTACCCCACTCTTCCACCAAGGCACCTGCAAGTTCCTGGACATTTCTGGGGGGAATGGCCCTAGCCCTCACCCTGCGATCCAACAGGTCCCAGACGTGCTCAATGGGATTGAGATCCGGACTCTTCCACTGCGAGGATGATCAGCTGTCCTTCCTGTCTCCCTGTAGCGCTGTCTTAGGCGTCTCACAGTGCGGACATGACAATTTATTGACCTAGCCACATCAGCAGTCCTCATGCCTCCCTGCAGCATGCCTAATGCACGTTCACGCAGATGAGCAGGGACCCTGGGCATCTTTCTTTGGGTGTTTTTCACAGTCGGTAGACAAGTCTCTTTAGTGTCCTGCGTTTTTAGAACTGTGACCTTAAATGCCTACTTTCTGTAAGCTGTTAAGGTCTTAACGACCATTCCACAGGTGCATGTTAATTAATTGATTATGGTTAATTGAACATGCATGGAAAACATTGTTTAAACCCTTTACAATGAAGATCTGTAAAGTTATTTGGATTTTTAAAACATTATTGTTGAAATACACAGTCCTGAAAAAGGAACGTTTCTTTTTTTGCTGAGTATATTTAAAATACACAAGACTCATTTGATTCATTAACGAATCACTACCCAAGAATCAGTCTAATGATTGCCGTTCATTTGATTTGTGAATGAATCATTACAATTTGCACAATTCTCATTCACTTCTGTAACAAAACATATTTTAATTATGAATCTTAAATGTGTTATCATGCTTTGTGTACTGAAAAAAGGAGAATGGTATAAAGGACAATGGTAGTCATGTTAATGAATTATATATTACATGTTTGCTGATTACTGGTAGCCTGGCTGGTGCCCAAATATTCTTTTTATTTCCCTCAATCTGTTTTTTGCAGACAAAATTTATATTAAAATAATGTTTGTTGTAAAATAAAGACAGAAACAGTGTCAAGGGATTCGGGGGACACCCCATATACTGTAACACAAATAAAGAAAATGACGTCTTCACAGACAGAGTTCAAATCGGAACCAACAAAAGAGGAAATGATAGCGGTATATATAGTAGATTTTGCAGGAAGTGATGTTATGAAGAGGTGGGATCTTAAGGGTTGAAACTGGAAGTGATGTTATGATGAGGTGGGATCTTGAGGATTGGAGCCAGAAGTGACATCATGAAGATGCGGGTCTTGAGGACTGATGTTACTGGGTGGCTTCTTCAGTTCTGCCAGGAGAGAGGAAAAAGAGTTAGAGAGCAGCACCAATCCCTGGTTCAGCTGGTAACTGCATCTATTTGAGCCCGTAAACTGTCTCCCAAATGTACGTGTGTGATAATGTATTATTAAATTTAAACTACATATTTGTGATACGATCAGAGGGGATCCCCCAACTTCCCATATATGCTAAACTGTAAATGAATCAAATGATCCAAAAACTCAATTCACTTAGATAGGTAGACCAAAAGAATCAAATCATTAAAGTTAATCAAGATGCCAATCACTAGTAATAAATAGATTTCATTTAAGTTGTTTTCCACTATCCCAGACAAAGAGAAGTCTGTGATGCCAATCTTTATACTGTCATGCTAGTGATGTTAATGGGTGTGACCACCAAAACCTCACCTCCTAGCAATGGGTCACTGCATAATGGTAAAGTTACAAAATGACGGCATCCATAAAAAAGAAAATGGTGAATTGCCAATAATAATAATATAACATTACATAACACTTCCAAAACAAAACTGAAAGTTAAAAATGAGTATATATTTAGATTTGGCACCTTTTCAAAATCCTTGTAAGTTAGAATAAGACCAGAAAAATCCAGAATTAATCATAAGATAATATAAAAGGAAAACAGGACAAAGATAAAGAGTTGGGGTGCCGAGACAGCCATAAGTTGTATAATTGGATGCAGTAAAACTCAAAAATCACAATTATTACAGAGATGTCTATGCAGATGCAAGTTCAAACAGAACTGCCAAAGATGGTGAAGCTTCCAGCTTTCAGTAGTCCCAGAAGAAAGAGGCGGGTCCAGGTGGCACTGCCAGTGACATCAGAGGTGTTCTAGCCATCAATCATCTGTTCTGCAGAGAGAGAAAGAGAGAAAGATGTTAAGACAACAGGGCCAACCCCTGGTGTGGCAGTGGAATTACATTCACAAGAACCCTACAGTTGTCCCCTGTGCCCATGCTCACAAAACATAAAAACCTTGCAAAATCATATTAGTGACTGGATGCTTATTAAAATTAATTATGTTAATTAGTGTACTCAGTTATGCAGTTTGGTGTATACATATAAAATAGTGTTAAAATTACCCTCACCTTAACCTTAAATTAGGTTTAGATTAAAATAAAGAAAAGACTATGCTTCTGTTTTAAATTGTACTTATCTTGCAATGTATGTCTTTCAAAATTCCAAGTTCTATTGGTTTTAGTACTTGTTGTCCATTGGATTGTTGCTACCTGTCTGCCAGAGCTGGATGGATGGTTTAAGAAAATGAATGGCTCGATTGCTTATACTGTACTCTCCAACAAACAAAAACCTTAGGCTGCATTTAACCCTGGCTGGAACATATTTCTAAGCATAATTGTTAGTTTCTAATCTTTGGTATGATATTTGCAGTATGGTGAAACAAAGGCAGAGAATATTTTTATTGGTGCATTCAGGTTATATTGCTTCTAGCTAATATATTTCCAAAATTAAGTTAATTCTGTTGAGCAGAATCATAGGAGGGAAGTGGTAAAGCCGGTAAATTAAACCACACAGAAAAAATTAAACTACAAAGATTCAAACATAATAATTAGCACTTGAAATTATGCCCAGAGTCATACTTCGCTTTTAGTTAATTAATAATATTGATTAATTTATCTACAATTACACACTTTTTCCATGAGAGTCAAGAAAACATTTACAATAAAAAGTCCCACAATATACCTGAACACTCTTATAGCTTTGTAATAATAATTTCTCATATACTGATCACAATAAATTCAGGTCCTTTTATTGCCAGCACTTCCTGTTGCGACAGCATTCAAACATAGATATTTAACAGATTATGCTTACCATGGCACAGTTTTTAAATCTCAGAAGCTTAATTAGGAATTTACCGGGCAAATTACTTATTCAGAAGACTCTGAGATTTTTTATCATGTTGCTTTATTCCATTAAGGAGTTAGCTGTGCTTTAGAATTACTGGAGTGTCTGTTTGAAAATGCAGGCATGGTTAATCGATTTGTTGATTTAATTTAGTGATTTATCCATGGACTGGTAGGCTCACTACATTGAAAGTCTAGTGAAATCCACTATATATAAATACATTAAACTGCATTTTAAAAAAGACAATCTGATTGTTTTTTGTCTCTGTTTGCGATGATTGGCAGGGAAGTGTATTTTTTCTATGATATAAATCAAGTATGGTGTTTTTCGTTGCTCACAATTTAAAGCAAAATACTATTTGAACTGCAGCATCCTCTTCTTTTAACATAGTACTGTCTTTTGGGCAGTCGTTAGTTGAAGAATTCTTGCACCCAAACCTTTACCTCATCCCAAATTTATATTGTCAGGTTGAGACCTCCACTGTAAGCCAGCAGTAAGTAAGTAAGTAGGTAAATAAGAAAATAACAGCTTTGTTTAAGGCTCATGGTAATATTTACTTTGGGGGAATCATGGTAATCAGAAAAAAAGAAATTAAATCTAGCGAGGAGGAACCTGAACATGCTCCAAAATTACTGTGATGTATTTATTAATATTATAAACATGTATAAAAATGAATAAAATATATGTATATTTTAAACATGTACAATATGCAAGAGCAGAGCAGATTCATTGCAGAGAAATATCATGGAGAAAAGATACTAAACAGCAGGGCTTGCAAGAAGCTTTAAAAGGCAACCTTTGACATGATAAAGTTGGTGCAACAAGATAAAGCAAGAAAATATGGTAGGAAACGTATCCACCCTGTGACCATAAAATTAAGTGTGCTAATATTATATTGCAATTTAAAGTATTGATGTAATATATTATGACTTAACTGACTAAATTAAAACACACAAATAAAAGAATGAGTCATTAAGAATAGGTAAGTCTGTATAGAAATGCTGATGTTGAGGTTAAATAGTACATGTTGTATAATGAATAATATTCAAAGAAACTGAACATTTTTGTATCATATATATTTAAAGCCTAAAAGCATACACTGTTCTCAATACTGGAAACATTGTTCAGCAAGTGAAAAAAAAATTGCTATAAACATATTAAGGTCAGCAGTGACAAAAACTCCCTCAATGATCTTTTTTGTTACTAAGCAAAGCTTTGACTTCCATAATGCTTGATAATGCATTCTAAGAATTCCATGCAGGGTACATTTTTAGAATTAGCAGTGAGAGTCCGTCTGTACAGTTCTGGGTTGGCCCACTTGTAAACGTTTAAGAACAAATATAATTAAAAAGTGAGCAAGCCTAGTTCTTTGTCTTTATGACCACAGTGTTGTTTATGTTTAAAATCAAAAGTTGCCATGGTTATACACTCCATTAATTTACTATTTTTATCGAGATTCTGAATAGAGCATGCAATATTGTTTCTATAATACACAAGACCAATAGTTATCATCAGTTATATATACTATATACTAGGGGACTTTGCCCCCAGCTCGCTATGCTTAATAACTCCCCTTTTCTGCGGCTCGCGTTGAGAAGAGAGGGGCTGAACGCACCACAAGGAGATGCAGTCGCTCCTCCGAAACCCCCTCTTAAACAGTGATACAATGGGAAACAAATATATATATAGTATAATATATATATATATATTGTGGACTTGAACCCGGACACAGACAGGCAGACATCTTAATTTCACCCAACACACGTTTATTTTACAATTATTTACAAATTGACCACACGTGCACCCCCAGTGCCTCCAGCACCGATCCCCCAATGTCCAGGCCACACAGTCCTTCGTGCCTCTCTCTCTTGGCCGCCTGCAGTCCTCTCTCCACCTCTGTCCACTTCCACCCGACTTCTGCTATCAACTGAAGGGAGGTGGCCCCTTAAATAGGAACCCGGATGGGCTCCAGCTGCTTCCCAGCACTCCTCCGCAGACACGACCCAGTGTGGCGGAAGTGCCAGCTGCGCACCCGGTCCCCTGTCGTCTTCCCCCCAGCACCTAGTGTGGCGGAAGTGCTGGGCTCCAGGGTTGTTCAGGCACCAGGGCGCTGCCTGGCGGTGGCCATGGGTCCCTACAGGGCTGGGCTTCCAAGCCCTTTACCCGTGGCCCCCAACATAACCAGGGCGGACGCCTCATGGGTCTGGAGGAGGTACAAGCCCTCCTCCGGTCCTCCTGGGCATCCCGGCCGGGCTCCAGCCCCGGCCAGATGCCACAATATATATATATATATATATTTACGTCCTCTTTGCTCGATCAGCTGCTGGCTTGCTGCTGCTGTCATGCCGCGTGATCTGTGTACACTTTTGTCATATCCCCTATGTCCATATATTTGATTTCTTTTCTCTTTTATTTTTTTCATCAATATCGCATTGAATTTTGAACCCGTGTTTGGAATTACATCGTGCCAATGCAACGTATAACTGCCCGTGAGTGAGTATTGTTTCTTTCTCTCTACAAGAAATATGTCTGACATTAGCATTCACACAAATGAGAAACGATTTCTCTTGTGGGATTTCACTTTCACCAAACAACTAATTTTTTAATTCTCGCAGGTACGCCTCTTCATTCGGAAGAGACATTACTTTTTTTTTTTCCTGATGGCAACATGAATTAGATGATCTACAAAGCTCTGACTTAAAGTTTAACTCCAAACAATATATTTGATCGCTTTTCGCTGTTCGTTATTTCACAGTGTAATTTCCGTTTTTTTGTGCTAATGCGATCTTTACTAACCTTTTTTTGAGACTTTTGAATTTTCGGACTTCCATTATCTCCAACCTGCTCTTAATGTGTACTGTGCCACCATTTTTTAATTCTTTACAATGTTTTACTTTGTCAACTACTCTTTGTTTTATTTCCGGCTCTGGGCATGGTTAAATCTTGTGACAAAAAGACTCGTCTCTAATTATTATTATTATTATGATGATGATGATTATTATTATTATTATTATTATTATTATGGAGTTCATGTAGAGCTCAGTCAGCGTGCATCTGCAAAGTTAAACAGGTTAAAGGTTATTTCAAAGCAGAAGCTTACAGAAACAACATTTCGGCTGTTTAGCCTTCATCAAGTGTGCCTGATAATTATTATTATTATTGTATTGTATTATCCATAAATCCATTATCGACCCCCTATATCCTAGCTACAGGGTCATGGGGGTCTGATGGAGCCAATCCCAGCTAACATAGGCCGTAAGCCTGGAAACAAACCCCGGGCAGGGCTCCAGCCCCCCACAATGTATTGTATTATATTATTATAATTATTATATCATTGTATTATTTGCTCACACTTCTTTTGTATTTGTGCTACAATGTGTAAAACTCACTTGCTTTATTTGTCTCAACATATCTATGTAGATCACAACTAGGTTCACCTCCAAGCCTTAGCTGTAAGTCAGGCTTACTAGTCCATGTTGTTTTCTGGTGTACTTCTGGGGCACTGGCCAAGGGGGAACAGAGCGAGGGGCTAGGACAAAAGCCTGTCTGCTCACTTCTGTTTTTTCTTTCTAAGCAATGCAGAACATTGAAGGCCTAAACAGATCAAGCCATGACCCTGTAATGTTTAATTGTTTTTATCCGATCTCATGCTGGTGCATTTGAAGATTCTTCTGTTTGTGTGAACATTTATCTGTGCTTATCTTGTACTTGAACTGCCATATGCGCACCTTGATGTTACAAAATATACTCTAGTGCTCTTTGAAAATTGCTTTGTACAACTGGTAAAAGACATTAAGTTGAAGAAAAAGCTGGCTTATAGGTCCTGAATGGATTTCTTAAATTTTACTGCATTTATTTGTTCAATAATAATAATAATAATAATAATAACAATAATAATAAAATTACAGATTTGGAATTGCTGTAAGCATACAATAAGAAAAGAAAAGAAATACAAATAGTTCCTTCTGTTTGGAAAGAGTGCATTTTAAAGGAAAAATGTGCATGAAACAATTTGCTAAATTTTCCTCTATAAAATAGTTAAGAGCAAATAAAAACACACTGGAAAAACTTACATCAATCTGTCATTCTGTAGTAGGTAGCACATTCCTGCTGCCATAAACCCATACTATATAATTCATCTGAGAATAAATGTACTGTTTATGCACACAAATACAGTATAACAGCTGGTTTAAGATGCTGGAAAAGGAAATCGTAGAGGCACCTGTGTTTATCTGTTTTCATGAACCCTTGCTGAAGACCCCTCAGGCTCAGTCATAAATAGCAACACAAGAGTGAAACACAGCTGGGCTCTCTGACACTCATTTTTTATTTTTATTTTATTTGACCCAGTTCTGGTGTAGGGAAGAGAAACTGGTAGAAGGATGAAAGCTTCATGGCGTGAACAAGCATGATACAACAGGTGCTCAAAATAAAGGTCACCTCAGTGTCACTAGACTTCCCTTTCTTCTTGCAAATACAAAACCACTAACTAATTAGTATGGCAAGAGAAATTTGAAAAAAAGTTTCCAATACTCCATTCTCCCAGTTATTGATAAGGGCTTGTTAGCTTTATATTAGAATCTGACATATATATTCAGCATTACAAGGTGTGTAATTACACATACAGTATATGTGAATATTACCCCAAGCAATAAACCATTATTTAGGCCATATATCTGTTCTGTGGAATTGTTTTGACAGCACCTGGAGGTAGACATGCAGTATCATTAGTGTGAATGTTCCTCTTTTCACTTCATATTGTGTACAGCTTGCAACACTGGTAAGAAAATTAATTGTGATTACATGAAATCAGGTGGAATGGTACCCACAGTACTGTGTCATTTGTGATATTTACCTTTAGGTACAACACAGTTCTTTAAAAACTGTTTGCTTCCCCCAGATGAGGCAGATGTTGACTAAGCATTAAAATGTGACATACTTTAGAAATATTATCTATTCTAATATTGCCAATTTACAACAATCAAAACAGGCAGTGGAGGCCTCTTAATATTTCTAAAAGCCGTTGTCATGGTACTGTGATCTTAGATTTAAATTGGGATTTTTTATTTGCATGTGACTGTGAGTGCTTAAAATGACCATAGTAATTCTACACTTCAAATAATTTTATTTTCTGGATGTTATTTTACAATTTAAGTGTTATGTGCATTAGTCCATTCAACCCAATTAATCGATTAGGATATCCTTAGTTATTCACATGGACTGATCAACTTTGCCTTTGACATTTTCATCATTATCAATATTATCATTTTCTTTCCACTTCTTCTGTTTCTTTTCTGCTTTTTTTGCAATATCTCTGACTTTCACACTACATTGAATAGGCATGTTGTCCAAAACACCGCAATTGCTTTTACGATCCGTTCCTACTGCATGGCCTTTACAGAGGTTTTAAATCACCACAGCAAACTCAGCTGCAGGGCTGAACCCAATTCCTACTAATGCCTCTGCCACCGCTTCCTCCAAAGATGGGATATCCACTAGATTGAATAATTCCTCAGAATGCTCCTTTCATCTCTTGACAATAACATTGAGATCAATGTTTCCTTACCCACAGTCTCAGCCGCATGCTGCCTACCCTTCGATCAAGTCGATCATATTCCAGACATTCTTTGAAGCCATTTAAAAGTGATTCTTCACCAATACATGGGTCTTTTCTTTGGCATCTGATGCACTTATAAAAAACTTTTGGGTTGTCAGTTACTTTCAATAAAATCTTGTGACCCACCCACTATTATTATAGAAAAGGCTACCATCAGTTCCTGGTGCTGTTGCCATGACTGGCACCATCAACTTTCTGCTCACACCTCATTGTAGTTGTATTTGCTATTGTATTCTTCAGCAGAGTCTATTAGACCCTACATCATGGAACTCTCCCAAGATGCAAGAAAAGCTTGCCCAAAGATGGACAATTCTGAATTTTGAATTTCCCTATGGGATTAATAAAGTTTATCTAATTTAATATAATTTAGTAAAGGCATCTGCTAGTTGCTGCCAGCACACCTTTACCACCTGTTTAAGAATTCCAGGCCATTGATCCATGTATTTGGACCAACTTACCACTGAGTGGTGATCAGTTGACAGCTTAGCACCTTCATTTACCAGAGTGTTCAGAACATACATTTCAGATTGGATGACAAGACTACAAACTTAATCACTGAACCTTAGTCCAAAGTACTGTGGTACCAAGTACACTTTTGAGCTCTGCATTCAAACATGGCTTTAAATATGACCAATCCATGAACAGGACAACTACTGTCAGCTGTGCCAGTCTGCTGTATGTTCTGGTAAAAACTGCAGACATTTGAATCAAATATCAGACTCTGAAATGTAAGAAAGGAAACATGTTAAGTTCTTAAACCAGGAAAGCTGATTCTTTGCCAACCATAAATTGTAATCTGAATAATATTGCCAAGCATGTTGAAAAACAGAGCAGTAAGTGTCTCAAGGATTATCCATCAGTCTCGGATAAAGAGGAGGTGAACAGCACAACCCTGATATCATTGCAATGCTGGTGCCATGTGTTTCAACCTCCAACATGATGTCCATAGAGAAGCTGTAACAACAGCATCACAAAATGGCAGAACCCATAAAAAACAAAATGACATTAGAAATTCTAACAATTTTAAAACTTAAGTGAAACAAAAAAAACATAATATTTAGGAAAATTTTAGAAATATGCCTCCAAAAACGTTATGAATGGAACAAAGTCACAACCCTGGGCCAGCAGAGCTCCTAGTCAGTTTACAGACCCAAGTCCCCAATACTTTATATCCAAAACAAATCAAAATTTATGTGACACTTTTTTCATCCTTTCCTAAAAACAATCTTTCTCTTTTCTATTTTACCTTTCAATTTTTTGGAAAAAAAAAATGCTTCTTCTCAAGTCTTCTGTAAACAAAGCCTCACCAAAGCAAAATGCTAGATTTATAGTCTTGTCATCTGAAAGAACACAACACGTCCTAAAGTATCATCAATGTGCGCTGCTGTGACAGACAGAACCAAGATTCAAACAAAAGCAAAGAAGAATAATGGCAACAATGGTGATGTCATGTCTCAGACAGATTTATGGTCTATGTGTACGTGTCCTTTATTGATCCTTTTTATTGATTATGTGCGTCTTTCTTTATTTTTGGATGTGTCTGTGTATATGAGCTGCATATGTTTCATGTATTTTATGGGTGGTCCCCCATGAAGTGGGGCCACCAGCCAGCCAATCACTTCCAGGAGCTGTCCTCCACTCAATAAATCCAGTGAGTCTTCCACAGTTCTTGGTGGTTCATTGTTGTTATACCAGGGAGTAGGAAATTCTATTTTGCCTTTGTGCTCCATGGAGTGATTGTGATTAATATAATGTTTTGTGAGAAATACATCTTTTCTTTTATAAATATTTGGAGGTAAAACTCATTACTACCTGGGGTTTGATAGTGATATCCCCCTCTTTTGGACATTATTGGAAGAGTTTTGGAGCTCTTTAGTGCTTGGGATTCCTAGTTTACAACAGGGGAAATATTTGGAAAAATGTCAAACATTTTGACAATTTGCTGATATGTTTGAAGATAGTTTTATAATTCTTTTTTGTCCTCTGGTGCATTAAAATGGATATTGATGAAGAAAAACAAAGTCTTTGTAAGTTTTAATATTCCATTCATTTGTCAACAATATAACTCTTTATTGTATTTTTTATGCATGTCATGGTTGGTACTGAAAAAGCCATTTAATTTATTCTTTCATTTTCCAAGCATATTTTTTAATTCCATTACAGGCTTCCAGATGAAATTAACCTTTTTGTTTATTTTTTAAAAACAAAGTTCATTGCTAACTCCTTTGTGAAAAAGAAGATGGTGTTGAAATTTAGCAATTCAGTGTGTTAGACTGAACAATACCCAAAAGATTTCTATCCAGCATAGCTCTAACGATACTCCATGGTCATCTGGCAACAGAGTTGGGGAAAGGCCAGAATCAGCGATCTGCTAAGGACTGATTAGATTTCCCTGTCAGACTGGGCCCAATTAAGGAACATTTTACATTAATCTAGTAATCATGAAACACAGAAGAAGAGTGTATTTGTATTCTAAGTAAATCAACATTTGACTCAATAATCTTTAAACCTACATAAATAGGAATATTTTTAAAATGAGGAGCCTAAAAAATGCAATGATTTTTCCTAGTAATATCAGGTGGACCAATTGAAAGATCATGATAAATGCATCTTAAAAGTGTTTATTCCTCATTTAGTACCATGTTATATTGTTGTCTGCAAATATGATTGTAATCCATGTTTAAAACGTATAATGTCACTGCCTAGTTCATAATAAATGATACATAATTATTTAGAGATTAAAATGACTTTATAGTTGCATATTTTAAACAGAAGAGAGAGCAAACTACTCTAAAGAAAGAAATAAGCAGTTTGTAACTGGATTGTGCACTTGAGAAAATGGAGTGCTGTTTTAACAATTGGAAAAAAATATCTCCATATGTCTGAAATTTTGTGATAATATTTAATTGCCAGACCCGTTTTTCGCAGCTCCAGATTTCTGGGTTCTAACTTTGGCCTTGGCATTGTCTGCGTTGGCGTGAGCAGTTAAGATTTCGCAAACTGAAGTGTATCTTCAGAACTCTACTTCTCAACTACCAAGCTATTCATTCTCACACCCTAGGCCACATCTCATCACTAATTGCATACAACAAACTGCCAGGCACCTGAGATATTATGACACCAGTCTTCTCATTATTTCAAAACCCTCTAGATGTTTCTCAGTGAATGCTCACTGCTACTTAAAAACCCATCTTTGTCTTTCAAATTTTGGACTGGCTGCACTTGTGCTTATTTTAATCTCTAATTGATATACACTGTAGGTGTTTACTGTACTTCATTTAGCTTCTCTACTCTGTTTGTCAGCTCTCATTTCCAGCCTAGTGTTAGGCGGGATTCTTTTAGTGAAGGCTTTTCTTGGTGTTTATTTACCAACGTCTTCTCCTGTGTGAGTATTTACATGAACTTGGGGTGCACTTTATTATCTTTGACTTGTACTGCTGAGCTGTTTGTTGTGGTCGTATGCTCTGTGAAAGATACTAAATAAAAGACAAGTGGATTGCTTGGCTGAGTGAAGAAACAGTATACAGTTATAAAGTTAGCCCTCAACTTTCTTAATGACCATACAGTATGCTTTACAAAACATAATAATTAGGAAATACTGAATGGAATCAGTCCAGGGTTGGTTCCTGCCTTGTGTCCAGTTCTTCTTAGATCACTCTACACTGGATTATCTAATTGAGAATATTATGCAATGTTAATATTAATTTGAAAATTGGATGTACGGTAAACAGTGCAGCTTTGCACCCAATGCTACCAAGTGGAATCTTTTAGTGAAAAAAGTAAGTCGAGAAGTAATTGACTGTACTGCATATATAAGCACAATGAATTTACAGAAAAACATACATGCATACATATAGTTCTGTGTAAAAAAAAGACTATGTTTACAGAAAACAAATATCTCCATTATGGCAGGTAATCCTATACCAGCCCCTGTGTCAGACATTTTTTAGAAAAGACATTTTGACAGTAAATTAGCATCGGTGTCCTCCTCATCAGACATTGTATTCATATGATTAAAATCACAGTGATGAATGCGTTTGGAATTTTAGAGCTTTTGTCTGGCCTGTGATTTCTGTTTGCCGAGCTGTGAGATGGTAATTTAAAAATGTGTAATGGCCTAATTGTATTTTTATGCAACTTAGCAGATGACTTGCTAGTGTTGAGCATATTTACGGTATATCACTATGAGGTTATTCTAACCTCAGGTCATGGGGTAAATGTGCTTTAATATTGCTTCTATTACAAATAATAATAATAATAATAATAATAATAATAATAAACACTATACTTCATGAAAATAGTATGCCTCACTGAATAATTATTAAACACAAGTTAAACATTGTGCATGTTTTTAACAAAAATATTTTTTTTCTGCTTTTTGAGGTCCGATTATCAGATTGATGATGGTTCCAAAAATAATAAAATGAAATGTTTTCAGACATCGACAAATGTAATGTAAAGATCAGTAAACAGTAACACCTTCAATCAAATCAAGATGTGTTGTGGCCAACCTTTGCTTTTAATACTGCATCACTTTTCTTAGCTACCCTGTCATCAAGTTTTATGAGAAAATCAGCTGGAAGTTTGCTCCAGGCATCTTGAAGGACTCATCCCAGTTCTTCCACTGACTTTGCCTGCCTGGCTTGTCTCTAGCCAGTTAATCACAGGCATCCTCAATCAGGGTTTTGTGGAGGCCAAGCAAGCTGTTTTTGAACTCCTTGGTCTTCTTTTTGTTGAAAATAGTTCTTTATGACTTAGGCTTTGTGTGTGGGGTTCTTGTCTTTCTTCAGAGTGGATCCTGCTGGCATTGTGTGATGGAGGTGAATCTGCTTTTAATGCTCAGCATTGAGGACCAGATCACCAAGTCAGAAATGCAGCTTTAAACCTGCAGGGAGCCACTGCTGTGCTTCATAATTAGTTGCAGACACTCATCCATGGAGTGTTCTCCACCTATTCTGTGAACAAACCGATTCTTGTTTGAACCAAAAAGTTCAAATTTTCACTCGTCAGTTCAGGGCACTTTCTGGCATTGTTCGGCACTATAGTTCTTGTTGTTCTGTGTATAGCTGTGACTTTTGGCATTGGTTCCAATTCGGAGGAATAGCTTTTTTGCAGCAACTCTTCCAGGATGATTACTTCTGACAAGGCTTCCCCAAACTGTATTGGGGGTATACTTGACTTCCAGTGGTTTTGTGCAGTTCAGAGCCGAAAGCAGTGCTAGACATCTGATTTCGAACTACGTCAGTTTGATGGATCTCGTATTTGCTGCACTATGTTTTTGTGCTTTTTCTTTGAATTTCTTAAGTGTAGCTTGAACAGTACAACTTACAACTCATATCTGCCATGAAATTTCTCATAGGGAGAGACTTTGCTGATGCAGGGTGATGTAAGAATTGATGCCACACACTCACCTTTTGTTTGCTCGTCCTTCACGTACTTTGATTCCTTCAGCACCTGTTTCTGGTTCATTTAGTGAAATTTATTTCCATCAGCTCATTATAGCATTGATCATTCTCACCTGTTTGTTTTCTTTGTTTAATAATACGCTTCTCTATTTGCCTGGCTAATAGAGTTTTAATCTGAGGAGTGGTCTGTCACTTAATATGTTACTATCTTTAATGAAATGCAAAACATTCTCTGTAACTTATGCATGTCTGGAAAATAAATTTCTGAAATGTGTTATTTTCTGTTGACACACTAGTGCAGAAGACAAAATTTACATAAATCAATAGTGCCTGAGATATTAGCAATGTACTGTATATGTACAGTATGTGTGTTGTCACAAACTTGACAAAAGCCACAGAAGGGTTTGGGGCAGACACCCGTAAATTATTTCCTGGCTGCAAAATTGGATGAATTATTGTACTGATGTGTACAGATTGGAGTCCAGAACAGAACTGATTAGAGTGTCAAAATGGTGGTTTTAAATGTAAACAGGAAATTACATCATCAGTGGGCCCGGAACCGGAAGTGGCGTCATCAGGGCCAGGCGGAATTTCCTGTAACTGGTCTGCAGAGAAGTGAGACAAAGAGTCAGTGTACTCTGCCACCCCATGGTCCAGCGTGGAATTACTCACATTCAGGCCCTTTAGCTGCCTCGCATGCACACGTGTGTGACAGTGTGTGATGAAACCATTGTTGGTTACATTCTGACCCATCCCGCAGCACACTGTGGTGGATATTATGAAAAGACTAGTAATGGATGTCATATCATTGTGTTTTTCTGTACTTAAAAAAACAAGGTAAAATTGTATTTATGTGCAAAAAAATGTAAATATCTTTACAATACCACTTAGTTGTTATTTAAAACCTTACCTATCAATGCTATAAATTAAGCAAACTTTTAAAGAAACTCAAACTGCTAAGCAAATGCACAGATCAATTCAGTAATGAAAGAGCGCTTCCAGATCTTCAGCAAAAATTTAAAAAAAACTAGATTTTAGGGTTAGTGACTGAACTGACGAGATCTTTTTTTTTTAAGTACTATTAATAAAATCAGAAGATTAAATAGAGTGGTAGCATGGTTGACGCTAATGCTTCACACCTTCAGGAGATTGACTCTAAATCGTATCTCTCACTGTCTGTACGAAGTGTCCCCATTCTCTGTGTGCTGTCTTGGTTTTAGATAGTCACACACCAGAATGACTAGAGAGGAGGAGCACGTTAAACTGAAAGAAATGAAAAAAGAAAGAAAAGAAAACCTAGTCATAGTGAGGGATTATACAGATGTATTGCTGGTGGTACAAAGGAGCCCCAGTAGCTTTTCCTGACACACTCCTGCTGAATCTGAAAGTACTCAGTGTTAGTGTGTCAGAGAGAGGATTGTTCACTTAGATTTTTTTTAACTCTCTCCTTTATGGCCCCAGGGGGTCCAGAGTGTGACCCATAATAAAACCTGCCTGTTTAATTACTGTGTTGATTTGGTACACCTCTCTAGAAGTGATGTTACCAGCCCAGCACACCACAGCGCAGAAAATCACACTGGTCATCACTGAGTTATAGAAGATGTAAAGGATATAATTTCCCACATTGAAGGAACACAACCTCCAAATGAAGAAAACCCTGCTCTATCCTTACTTATACAGTTGTTCCTTTGTGTTCTGAGACCAGTCCAATCTATCACTGATGAGGACCGCCAAGTACTTGTAGGGGTGCACCACCCAAACATTCATTTTCTGAATAGTGACCAAACATAGTGGCTCTTTAGTACAGAAAAAGTCAATGACCAGTTCCCTGGTTTTGCTGATGGTAAGATGCAGACAATTCCGTTTTCACTAAGAAACAAAGTTTTCCACCTGATCCCTACACTCTGTTTCATCCCCTTTATCAATTCACCCCATAAGTGCAGAATCATCTGAGAGTTTCTGTAAGTGACATGACCTGGTATTATATTTATAGTCTGAGGTGTACAGAGTGAAGAGAAAAGGAGACAGAAATGTTCCTTGTGCTGCTTCAGTGTTTCTCATACCTGTTTCAGAAACACATCCCTTGAGTCTCACAAACTGCAGTCTGCTCAACAGGTAGTCCATTATCCAGCACATAAGCTCATTCACCTCCAATTATTGTCCAATAGGCAAACTGTATTAGGTCCAGATGGTCTACTAAAAGAGGACTTACATAGTCTAGAAGCAGTTTCTCTAAGGTCTTCATAATGTGAGATGCAAGTGCCACTGGTCTGTAGTCATAGGTGAAGGGGCACCTGCCTTCATTCGAACAGGAACAATGCAAGATGACTTTCTCAGCAGTGGCACTTTCCAAAGCCTTAGGGACACACTAAACAGGTGACAGAGGACACCACAAAGTTGGCTGGCACAGGCATTAAGAACTCGAGGACTGACGCCATCTGGTCTTGCAGCTTTTCCTTTGTGTATCTTCCTCAGTTGTCTCCTTACTTGTATGGACAGTCCACACTGATGGTCAGACGTGGTAGCAGCTGTTGATGTAATAGTGATGGCGTGGAGATCTGGTCATTGGAAGAAGTTGGCAGTGGAATGGAAAATCTTTTTAAAAAATTGGGTCAGGGCATTAACTTTGCCCAATTCCCCTTGTACTAGCACCAGAGCCTTAGATTGCTTGAGTAATTATACCCAGTCTATTCCAGACATCGTTCATGCAATTGTGAGTGAGTTTGTTTTCTACTTTTAGCTTTGCAAGCTTCCTTTCCTTAGCTTTTTACTTAAGCACTCACTGTGCATCCTTCAGAGCCTCTTTGTTGCCACATTTGAATGTCATTTTTTTATCATTCAGGAGAACTTTTAGCTGCTTAGTAAGCCAGAGTGTGTTGTTTGGAAAGCAACGTAATGTTTTTGAGGGTACCACTGTGTTCAACACAAAAGTTAATACAGTCTGTGATGCAGTGGCTAGGTCCCTCAATATCATCCCCATGTGACTTACACATCATTTTACCTTTGCTTATCAAAGACATGTTGGTTAGATTGATTGCTGACTTTAAAATTAGCCATTGATGTATAAGCATGAATGTGTCCTGCGACAGAATGGCGCCCTCTCTGGTACTGGATGCCAAAAATAGGTTTAATCCTATAGCTACAACAGAATAAGGCAGTTTAAGATAAGAATGGATGCAAAATTAAATGGGTAGCTCAGTCTGATCCTGATGTATTAAAGAAGAGTATAGATTTATGTGACATGGGAGAACCTTTTTAAAACGAGAAGATCAGTACTGCCTGAATTGCTTCCAATACTGACACTTTTGAAGACTGATTAAAGTAGGGAATTGGGGCGATTAAATAATTCAAATAATGTAGCAGACAGTACGTTATTTGAAGAACTGTAATTATGCAGAAAATATTAATCGGCTGGGAAAAAGTAAAAGCCTATAAATTGCTTATTTAAGTCTTAGGAGTATGAGAGCTGTGTACAGCTGCACATAAATTATTACAATGACAGAAAACCTGGATAAATTCAAGAGACTGGGATGAGGATATAATGTAAATGAATGTATCCTATTTAGAAATGCCTGGCTAGATTGTTTTTTTTTCCCTCAATATACTGTATGTGCCTTTCTGAATAATTTGGTCCTAATAGCAGCCTAAAATTCACTTTTTAAAATAGTTTTCTGTTTTGCATTTGTCTTGTACATATACAGTTATATTCTCACACAACCTGTACATATTAAACCTCAACTCATACAGTTTTATACATTTGTAAATGGTTGCTGCTGAGGAATAATGAATGCCCAGCTGTGCACAGTAAGACTGCAATTCTCTCAAGCATTCTGGAGACATATAAATCAGAAAGGATGACTTTAATAATATCACAAGGAAAACTCAATTGAACTTCGGACTTATATTGCACAGTATGTACTGTCATAAGGCTTAGGTTTGTATTAACACATAATCATTTTATAAAGTAAAACAAAAAATATAATATCAGTAAAGTAAAATTAGTTTACACTGTGCAGGTTTTTAAACTTTTTAGTTTTACCTGTTAATCCTGTAGCATGCTTACAGAATATATATGTAGGATTGTGCATAGTAGGACAAATCTGGATGTCTTTTATTAGTATTTGTTCTATATATCGACTCCATGTTATGTTATTTCACTAAGTTAATCGGGTTTGGGAGAGTTTTATTACAGTGTTATATTATGTTAGTCATGTTACTGTTTCTGCTCACCTAATTTTACTTTAGTACACTAAGTGGAGCAAGTACAATGCTTGCATATTTCTTGAACTTTCTACAAGTTTATTTTGCTGGAAATGGTTAGCAGCGTACAAAGTTCAGCAAACAAAAATACTTACCTCAATACCGCTTTATAGGACATTTTACTGAAAACCATAAGGGAATCCCAAAAATTTCACTTTAATATTTAAAAAGGGGATTGCATGGTGATGTGCTGCCAACTCAAAGCTCAAGACACTGGATGGGTGTGACTCCTGGCCCAGACACTCTGTGTGTGGATTTTGTAGTTTCTTCTTGTGTCGGAACTGGGAATTTATTGGGTCCCATCTAGGAAATGTTTCTACCACATGTCCAGTGATGATGGAATTAACTCAGGGTATATTGAACATGTAGTGGAAGAAGCAATACAGACAATAAGTAGATGGACAAACATTTTAACTGATTAAATATAACCATTAAATGACACTTTATGAATTAATATTTATAGACAATGAGCCTATACACATTAGCCTCATCAGACAAGAATAAGGTAGAGACAGAGATGCACTTTAGTAAAAAGCAGACAAAATATGACCCTCTAAGTGGCTGTCTCCTGCTGTCAGTATGCCTAATGATTTATGCTAATCAGGAGCTTTGTCTTGTTCAGATTACATAAATGCAATATGGTCAGTCACCTGCCTCCAAAACAGAGAAATCCATACAGTGCAAATTGACCTTTTGTAAATCTTGCAAAAATGTATTTATCTTGAATTATTTTTTACAAAAACTAGTCAAAAAATGCCTTTCTTATTTGTATATACTGTACCGAGATTCCATTTCTCTGTTCTCAACAAACTCATTTTAGTTGTGTTTTACATGACAATACAAGGGTAATTGTTAAATCCTTCACTATTTATCAATATATGTTTTACCTCAACTTGTCTATCAATACAGAGTAAATATTAGTAGACAGATTTTTCTGGTATTTACAGTAGTTGTTTTTGGGTTTTCTTGCGCTTTGACCTTTAGTTTATCCATAATGGTTCAAAGTTTGTGTCCCTAGAGGCTTAATATTTGAATAGCTCTTAAAAGTTACATTTAACTAATAATTTACCAACATTGCGGTCGCCGGACAATACTTTTGCAGCTTAAAAAACTTTCAAGAAGACAGTAATTGAACATTAATCACTCAACCAATACTGAAGATTCTTTTTTTATTGTCAGAAAAACATTAGGCTAAAGTTGTTAAGTGAAGTGGCCCGTGAAGGTACAATGAGTGTGTTGGGTGTAGGGGTGTGGGAGTGGAAGGGTGGGGTATACTGATGTTTCAGGTTGGTTTCTAAGCAGCAGCCTCTTAGCGACTCATTACAGTACTTGATTAAGCAAGAAAATATTCTGTACTTTCATTAATCTCATTGTCTCATTACTGCTTTGAATGACAGTGCTTTTGGTAAATTGTTACATTGTAAATTTAGGTTGCCTATTGATATACAGGAAATAGTAGGTTAGAGTTACAATACTGCAAAAATGTAATAGTTATATTTGGCACTGTTTTAGCAGCACTGCTCTGAAAAGTGGTAGATTCTATTGCTTGATTATAATTACACATCCATGTCAAAAATTATCAATATTATAAATACCTGAGGGTTTTTTATGTACTTTTATTAAATATCATGAGTAGCTTATTGTAGTTTAACTGGTTAAATACACTTCTTCATATAATTACACTTTTTTTGTGAATACATTTTTTAACAGAATAAGTACAATACAGAAAGCAACAGAATGTATCAAATTATGAGGTAATGATATAAACAAATAACCCATTGGCAAACATCCCCCACCCCAACCTTGCAATATAATTACACCTCTCACACCACATAATGGTGCATTTCAGGACCCACATCCCAAAAAATGATAAAAATAAATGGTAACACTTTACTTTAGGTACTGCAAAAATACATCTATTAGATAGATAGATAGATAGATAGATAGATAGATAGATAGATAGATAGATAGATAGATAGATAGATAGATAGATAGATTATGCTTTTACTCTTACATTACAAGACCTTAGCAAACACTTTTTGGGTCTTAATTACATTTATAAAGCATCAATAAAGTGGTATTCATCTGTGCAATGTAGTCTACTACAACAACTTCACTTTGGAGCGGTCCATAGTGGATTAAGTGTGACATATGTCTTTTGATATTGCATACTTCATTATAAGACTTCATATTCATAAGTAATTTAATATCATATGAAATGTCACACTTTATTATCCCACTGTATTGATCCTATATAACCATAACTGTGCATTTTGTCACATATTTTCCAATGTGGCATTACAAAATGCTCTGTAGACTTCAGATAACAAATTAACAAATGCCCTAAAATGCAGGTATGAAAATACTTCAAGGTCTTGCTCACAAGTGAGGGTAGTGGTTGATTGTGTGCCTGACCAATAATTTAGGGCAACAGTAGCAGTTTTGCAGACATTGTACCAGACCATGATGGTGAAGAGGAAGCTATTTCTTCATGTGAAGCATTTAATCCTGTCCTCACCTACCATCATTAATTCTGAGAAGTGAACAAAACAATGAGACTGTGATGACAAATGGCCAACATGATGGTCATGTACGGGATGTCTGAACTCGCGCACTGTGATAAGGAACTCAGCAGTATAGTATGAACTGCTGCTTTTCCAGAGCGTGAGGAGTCAGAGCATGTAATTATGATGCCCCCAGAAGCCTCCCATTAGAGGTGAACCAAGCATATCCTGCTGGGAGAAGACACAAAGGAAGCAGGGCTGGATTTGCCATTAAGCAAAATAAGCATGTGCTTAGGGCATCAAGGGCACCACAGAAATTTTCCATTGCCAGATTAACCATGGACCATATGAAAAACTACAAATGGTGCAGCTGAACCAGGTTTCACAAAAAGGAGCTCCCACATTAAATGAAAAAAATTGCAATAATAAAAATAATTATAAAATAGTAATTATAGAGGTTAATGATATATATTAATCTTGGGAAGACAACATAATTAGAATCTGATAACTGCCACACTGTCCACCGAGGCCCATGTGATCATTCTTGTCTTGGTCACGTCGGGTGTCCCATTCAGTCATCCACTGAGAGTAAGTGCAGCACAGCATTGCCAGATGTGCAATAATTATCACACATGTACATTTATGGCATGTACGGCAATACATACCATACCATTATCATACTCATTTTGCATGATGTTTTGTAAAAATTTACATTTTGTATAGTAATCTTATATGAAAGCAAAATAAATATTTTTAATGCAATGTGCTTTGAATTTACACACAGAGATTCCCTTTATTACTTTACATGCATGTGTTGCTATCGATAGGTAGAGTCATGTGTAGACAATTTCATTTAAAAAAATACAATTTTATTTTGCGGTTTACTATTATTTATATTTTGAATTAGATATACAAGGGGGAGTCAAGCTAAAGTTAGAAAATGGGATTTATTAGAAAATGGAACGAACCTTAACAAAACTAATAATGTCATTTCTCAATGTAGTCTCCACCCTTCTCAAAGCACTTGCGCCACCTGCCTGGACTCCGGCAGAATAAAAGGTTTTGTCTTGTCCTCTGAATCACTCATGCACCCAAGTTATTGTCGAACACTACATGCTGAGGGGTACTACAGTCACTAGTGCAAGTTACGTTGTACTTTGACTTGCTGGAGACAATGTGAAGCCTGCTATTCGATCCAAGCGGCGTGGACTGCTGTCTCAAGGAGTCCTTTTGCTGCAAGACAATGTGTGACCACACACTGCTAAGAACACCAAGGCTTGTCTGGAGAAACTGAAGTTTGAGGTATTACCACATTCTCCTTATTTGCCAGATTTGGCGCTGTGTGATTTCCACCTTTTTGGACCGCTAAAAAAACATCTGGGTGGTCGTCGATTCAAAACAGATGACAACATGAAGAAAGCAGTGCACGTGTTTTTGTGAGGACAAGACAAAACCTTTCATTCTGCTGGAATCCAGGCACTTCAAGGCAGGCATTGAGAAGGGTGGAGACTACATTGAGAAATGACATTATCAGTTTTGTTAAGGTTCGTTCCATTTTCTAATAAATCCTATTTTCTAACTTTAGCTTGATTCCCCCTTGTGTATGGGGGCACCAAAATCTTTTAAGTGTTTAAGGCCTCTACAGGTCTTAATCTGGCCCTTAAAGGAAAAACAGCACATGCTTTTGGGAGGAGGATTTATATCTTTCTTCTGGACTGGGTGTTGCTCAAAATTTCCCCGGAGTTGCAAGACATACTGAGGAAAGAGTGGCCAGCTCAGTATTTTACCATCATGAACCTCACTACAATAAACAAAGTGAAATTTAAGTGAAGTGTTTATTTTCATAAAGACAAAGGCTGTAATAACAAACAGTATGGCCCTTCAGTACATATTTGACCCCTTTTAAAATTCATTGTTGTCGCTTGTCATTGTCCCCTAGGAAGGAAAATAAGCAGTAAGACTTAAGGAATAATAATGTTCATTCAAAATGATTTATAAACATTGTTCACTGAATGGGTTTTGTTTTTGACATTACAGGGAGATTAAATGAAAGTGAGTTTTTTTTTTTTATTACATACTAGTTGATTACCCAGTGGCTTCGCTCACTGAGTGCAAAGGATAAAAATAAAATGTAGTATATAAATTATTAAACAGTAAAACATTAACATGTAAGAAGTAAAGATAAATTGAGCAGTACTGGAGTGCTTTCGGGTAAAGTACATTTTAAAGGTGCTATAACACAACAGGTAAGTAGCACTAACAGCAGCTTAAATGTATTTGGATCCTCTCTGGTAGCAGATCCCTTGCATATCCTTTGTGAAAGGCGCTACATGGTCGCTGTGGTATAGAAATTACATTTTCTATGCGATCCTGCAAATTTCTGCCTGACAAACTTGCACTACGTGCCTGTGATTGAAGAGAAAAATAATTCTGAGAAAGGTGGACGCTGCCCTTCCGTGCTTAACTGGCAGAAGGTCCAAACAATTCCCAAGTCCAAAACTTAACATGAAGAGGTCAGTACATCTTCTTAGAAGTAAACCCCCCATCTTCTTAAAAGAATTCATCACAAAAGCAACCTTGAATGTTGCTGGGTTTTAGTGACCTGAACTCAACTTAAGGGACAGTAAGTAGTCATAAAGCGCAATTTACAAAGAAAATTTTGCTTCGATGGCGCTGATCACACTCATTCACAATGATTTCCACTCTCCCAGGAGCTGATGGGGCATTCGAAGTGTCACAAACAGTGCGAGAAGAGAGGACACCGCCCGAAACTGCAAAGCTCTCGACCAGGCATAGCAGCCCGACATTCAGCGCCTCCAAACGTCCACTTTGTTCTCACGACCCCTCGATGCTGAAGGTGGTGTCGTCTTCACATTGTTTTCAGCTCGGCGCAGTTAAAAAGTTGAAAGACGCAAAGCTGTTTTCCTCATCTCTTCTACTATCAAGTACTGACAATTAAAAGTAAATAAAGTTATAATGTGGCAGTTTCCACGACAGTCATGTGGACGAATAAATAAAACTTCTCTGTCAGAACATGCCTGGCGGTGAACGGCTCAGCGCTGGAGTCCGGAGTGGATGGTGATGCGGGGTGCACTTCTATGGGATAGATCGGCGTGTTTGTGTTTACTTCTTTTCAATATCAGTAAAATAACTCTCACACAAATAATAACAATTCGTAAAGACGATATAAAAATGGCATCCACAAACTAAGTGATTAGTTCCTGTATTATAATATGTTCTGTGGTCATACGTAATTTCCGTTTCAAACGTGAAAAGAATTTTATATATATATAGATTAAAGTGCAAATATTTTGAATAAATGTTATCACAGTATTATGATGGAACAGAGATTGCTGTAGCCTGGTGATTTATTGTATATATTTAATTTGTACTATAATGGACTGGCTGGTTCCTGCCTTGCAACTTATGATACTAGAATAGTCTATCGAAATTTGCATAGTCATACTGAAATAAGCAGGTTTCCCACAAAAGTGGGAAATAAATCTAATAAAGTTCAGGAAAGTAGGTTGAAGTTATATAGATTGTCGATGAGTAGAGACAATGAATATGTAGGACAAAGAGTGATGGGAATGGAAGTACAATGGAAGAGAATGAAAGGAAGGCCAAAGCAGAGGTGGATGGATAAAATAAGGTCTGAATAAAAAGGATCCAACTTGAAGGTTTATCAAGCACATCAAGCCCACATTCACGTGGGGAACAATGAAGAGGAAGAAGAAGAAGAAAAAGTTCAGCTTCAGTTTCAGTGTACAGTGCAGCTTGCTATAAAAACGATAATTTTTGTAAAACTATTGACATCTTCTTCTTTGGCAGCAGACTCATGGACAAGCATCCTGCAGCAAATGATGAATTAAAACATATTTGGGTTGTATTGTCTATTATAAGAAAATTAATTAAAAAAAAACTCCAATTAGGAATGATTGTCATATTTCTTAATATTCTTTATAATGTTTCCCCACATTAGAACTATATATTCTGATTCAAAACAGCCCTTCAAAAGCATAATTACACTTTGTCATTTTATTGGCATGTATAGTATCTTACAGGGAGAAAGATATAAAGTTGGCAGAATATGTATAATTATCTTTTAAATTATTGTATAATAATCTAGATGGCAGAAAACAGTTTACTATGACTTATTATACAATTGTCTAATTAGAAAAAATGTCCCAATACATCTCAAAACACAGCATTTGTGTAATTTCCAAATGTCATATAGAGAGCTATTAAAAGGAATGAGAGCATAGTGGCCATATTTTGTGGAGACTCCATTACTAAAGTGTGTTTTTTACATGCTTTCTTCCAGAACCTATTAATTTATGTTGTTTTAAATTCAAAATATATAAAAGTAAATGTAGCCTTTTTGTTAAACATTTTTACAGACAATTTAGTTTCAATAGTTAAGCTTAAAAAATGAAACAACCCTTTAAAGTAACAAAATGTTGCATGTTGATCAGTAAGAATATCACTGTACTCTGTATATATGACACGACTATCAAAAAAAGGTTATTATTATTCAGCAATTTGCAAACCACTTAATTAGAAGGTGTTGTGCCATCTCAAAAAGGCAACTAATTAGTGAGCAGAAGATAAACATAGTCAAAAAGCCAGGCAAAATTCTATGCCAAAAACATCCATCCCATCTTTCATCTCAGCTCTGTATGCTAATCAGAAATTTCAGTCAAAGAATCAAGTCAGAAGGATCAAAATCAGAGTAATCATTGAATACGGCACACGACACAAAGAGGATTTGTGTTTGTCTACAAACACAAATCATCTGCAAACTCAGATAGAAAAAAACATGGCAACTGTATTTAAACATGGTGATGCCTGAAATAAACATAACAGCATTGTGGTAACTAATTTAAACAGACTTTGGATGATTCTATAAAAAAAGAAATGATTTTCCTCATGAGCAAGAACCCATAATGGGGGGAAAAAAATTTAAATAGCCCCAAATCATAGCAGACTCGAGGTAGAAATCAACTCAGGATTAGAATCTAGTTCTCAAGCATAGAGCTACCTGCAGACATAATGGGCCAATTAAGAGTAGAAAATCAATCCAGTGCACACATAATCTAAAATACATAAGTGTCTGGGAAAATAGCCTGACATACATGAGGAAAATGTGCAAACTCAACACAGACAGTAACCAAATCAAGAAATCACACCCAAAACACTAGAGCTGTGAAGCAGCATCCCTAACTGCTGTGCTGCCTGTTATTATTATTACTGTAATACAAAGGTAGGTCAAAAGTAAAAGTAAGTATCTGCCATATACTGATAAAAATAAATAGAACACAGAGTTTACCTGTGCATGTTTTTAAACCTAGGCTGACATTTAGTCCAACATTGGACAATCTTCTATATGCCTTCAGAAAAAGAAAACAATAAAAGCCGATTTGTGCCCATATAGCAGTTACACCTTGATAGGTGCATTCAGTGGTAACGTTTGATAAGAGGCCCATGGTGCAGTGCAGGTTTTAAATAAATTATCGCATTCTTGGAAGTGAGGGTGCGGGTGTGTGTGTGCGTGCTTCACTCCGGGGTTGATCAGGGTGCTTGGCTGATTGTGCATACGATCATGCAAAGGTGAGGAAATCAGTAAGGTGCCTCATTCACACCTCGAAGGTAGCACCATATCATGCCTGTACACAATCAGACCAGATAAGCGTAGCCTACACTGAACAAGGAGCGGTAGAACAAAGGAGTGGAAACAGGAGAGAACAGAGAGTTAAAGGTGGAGAGAGAAGAGCAGGTGTGAAAATGGAAGCAGGCAGATGGGAAAATAAGCCCAAGAGAGAAGCATGTGGCTGAAGCTTGAGGGGACTAAGTGTTACTCCTACTGAGCAGCCTGGGAGCAGGTGCAACCAACCACTCCAGGAGGACTCCTAAGTAAGGCTGAGGAGTGACAGTGGGAGTCGAAGGAAATAATGCTCAGTTCAGCGTCCTGTACTCGATGACGGACTGGCAACAGGGGCCTGAGTAGGATCAAAGGGTTGTCTGATTCATTAATATAGCAAAATAAAGACAAGGAATAAACTGTGTAAGTAAATAACTAATTCCATTAACAGTCGTAAAAAGGGCACACTGGCCCACCAGGACCTGACTTCTATTACTCTTTTTTATTTCCTTTTTTTCTGCTTAAAACTTCCTTTATTAGGTAATGGTGTCATTTGTATGCAGCATCTGTCAGAATAAGAAATGCAAAGCATTTTATTACTACATGTGACAAATACTTTGGAAAGGGTGTGCAGAGAATGGCACCCATTTCAAGTTATTGCAGGCTGCAGTTATACCCTGTTGAATTCATTTCAATTAGACGCTTCTGCACTTAGATTTAAGCACTAGACCAATAGTCCATGATCTATTTTTGTTTAACTAATGTATTATAGATACAGTTCCAAAAATTGCTTACTCAGTCTAATTTCATATATACTGTATGTTAAAACAGTTGCAGAAAAAAGTTTGAAAAAGCACAAAAGGTTTTTATCAAGTACTTTCTAATGATACACCGAAGGCAAAGAGGAAAAAATAACATGTTTGTTGTGTTCTTTTTTTTTTAATTTGACCAAAAATTAGTTTTGGATTAGGCAGGCTTGGAAAGTAGATTCAGAGGGAATGTTAGCTCACTTGTTTTTGTGTTATTTATCCATCTATCCTTCAGTTTACTTACCAGTCAGCACCAGGGCAAGAGTCAACATTTTTGGGGTTTCCCTAGGTTAGCAAGTTGCCCCTAATAACCTTTATTATATAATCTTCACTGTCCTGGTCTCCCTTTTGGGGTGAATCACTTTCTTTTCATATCTTCTGACCCATCTGCCACCTTCAGCTACATCTTCCTTGGCTTCCCTCTGGGTTTCATTAATTCCTCCTCCATTTTTGTGCACTTCTTCTTTCACTCTACATGCCCAAAACACTTTACTATGTTTCTCAGCGCAATGCAAAATCTTTCACTATTTTGCTCAGCATTCATTTTCCTCATCTCTTCTTTCAAGCCTTGATTCATGTCCCACATCCATCAACTATGTTCTTACTCCAGTAGAGGATACTAAGCTGTAAATATTTTTCCCTCCAATGCTGGGGAGGCTCCTTTATAAGTCAGAAATGGGAACGGTTTCTGATGGGGTAGTATTGTAACGATCTGGGAAAGAAATTGCCACTGGGCAGAGTAATTAATTATAAATAGTTAAAAGGAAAAAAAAAAGAAAAAAGGGGGCGGGAAGGCACAACTGCCACTCTTAATAAAACAGCCTCTGGGGTGCTGGGAAGGTGGGATGCTTGTATTTGGGTTGGGATTGAGTGGGGTGTTTTGTTTTTGGCTTTTTTTTGTCCTGACTACGTGGTGTTTGTCGGTTTGTTGAAGTAAGAAGTAAAGTGAATAAAAACCATTGATTAGTTCTTTTATTTGGTAATTTACCACCACTTGTTTTTGAGATTCATTTGCCCGTCTGGGAAGGGATATTACAGTATGTTATTTACGTGTTCAAAATTTCACGTAAGAAATGATAAAATGATCATTGTTAGCTTTATTGTAAATTTACTCAGATATACAGTATTTAGGTTAGCATTTCTGAATTGGATTAAGCAACTTTGAATTTATTATATTATTTTTTAAGGCCTAAAGTGAAAAGTATATTTTTTAACCATGGATGTCTGATTGTCAAACCTGCAGTCCCACTGAAAAAGTCTTGAGATATGGACATTACTTCATTGAAATCCAATTGACTACACTTTATTGACTATTCTGCATCCTCTGCATTGACATTGATTATACTGTGCCTGAACTTTTACTAAAAAGGTAATAATTATCCTTATTATCATTTAATTGTGGTTGCTGTACTTTGAAACATATAAAGATGAGTGTTATTCTTGCTTTTTGACATTTTATTCTTCATGAATTTGATGCTAAGTACCCCAAATTTTTTTGTGGTCTCTAATAGGCTTGTATCCTATCGTTTGCTGTTAGAACATACCATAGGTCCATGTTGGACTTTCGTGTTGCAGAAATATTTGAGAGTTTCATCCTTTCCCAGTTACAAAAGCTCAAAAGTAGTAGCTCTGCAATTTGTTACCTTCTAGAATCTATATTTATGAATGACCATAATATTTGTACACACTCATCTGTGAATTCACATATTCCTCAAAGTATTCCACTATTTAATATATGCATCATATTTATGTACAGCAAGAACATGCATTGCGTACTTCTTTCAGTCTTTTCATCCAATTTGCAATGAATAAACTTTATTTACAGGTAATGATCTTTGTACAGGTCAGTTTTGTCACGCTTCTCTTCTCACCCTCTGCGCCAAAGGTCTGCTTGCTTCCAACTGTGACAGATTCTGATTTTCTGCCACTACAGATGGCAGTGCACTATTTTGTAACATCCCAGTGGCTTGCCAGAATTCATCTTCTGTGAAATGTCTTTATTACGGCATGGCACATTAGCACTGTAAGAATTTTTCCAATCTAAATCATCTAGATAGTGTGCATTACTGGAAATATTATCTATTTAAATAACAACAAATTTTCCCCTTGTTTATAATTCTGATCCCAATCATATTGAGAGACACGTGTCGTTCAGTTCATGACAAAGAGCCAATAGCTGTAATTGAAGTTTTCACATCAACACATTTGCAGGTTTAGCACAATTTCAAGGCCATGCTCTCATTTATGATATTTCGCTTTTTGTATCAAAATTTAATTTGGAGTCTTCTCTTAGAGAAGCAAACTAAATTATTTTCTGTTGGATGAATGGCTTTATTTTATTTCTATCTTACTAATGGATATGTGTGGTTTTGGGCTTCCAATAGGCTGCAAGATAAAAGAACCTATTATTTCAGACTGTATATACTGTATATATTGTCCTGATATATAAAATCAAAGATTAAAATAGGCAGTACTTTCTTTTTCACTTGACTTTTCAACTTCATCCATTCTTTTATATACATTTAACCTACTTCACGATTGTAAGGGCGAGAACCTATCACGGCAGTAATGGGCATAAAACACCAACCAGCCCAAGGAAGGGAGTCAGCCCAGAGGAGAAAAACACTCAAGCACACACCAACATTCCCTCAGTCTTCAACTAAACCTAAAAGGCATGTCTTTGGGATATAGATAGAAAACTCAGATAGGCATAGGCAGTGGTTCAGCCAGGACCTGAACCCAGGGCTTTGCAGCGCTAACCATTGGTGTCTTCTAACAAAATATCTGTCAATAGTAGTTTTATCAATGCTAATGTTTTTACTATACTAGTATATCGTAATATATACATAATATGTGTTCATATACATATGTCTGTGTGTGTGTGTGTGTAGGTTATTTTTAATCTGCTACCTCCAAGCAATTTATCACTTCTCATTAACAGACTGAATTCTATAAATGACTTTTTATTCTCAGATTCTTCATGGGGTGAAAATGTTCTTTTATCACCCCATAAATTAACAAAGAATTCAATCAAGGCTTGTCCTAGAAACTCCTTGAAATTTTTTGGAATGCTTTATTGTTATTCAAGCTCAGAATCTAAGTGTGAGTCAGAGAACAGGTCGCATTTTTTTTTACTAATTTTAATTTTTCTAAGAGGTCTGTTATTTTTAGTAAAATGATCTAATGATAATGATACAAAAAGTAATAAGTATAATTTTCTTTCATGGTATAGTGTATGGTCCTGCATAGAGGCATTTCATCGTGTTTATTTATTTGTTGTTGATTTTAAAAGAAGATTCACAAGAAGAGTACAGGGATATTTCAGTCATTCAGTTAAATGCTGGCTGTTTCAATTGGGTGTAATTCATTAATTTGAGCTGCTGCTTCACACTTCTTAAATCCCGGGCTTAAATTGTGCTCAGAACACACATTTTATGTGTTTGTGTAGGCTCTTGTTTTTCTCCTTCAAAATGAGCACCTCTAAACTGTGTGTGATCATGGGTGTGTGTGCACTGTAGTGGAGTTGGTTCTTACCTTGTGCCTATTATTTCCACATACACTGAGTGCCATCACCATTCTGCCAAACAGCTTGTTTTGTCCTATGGAAAAAAAAATAGAGAATTGGCATTCCCATACTGATGAGTCCAACCACTTACAGGCCAGTGCTACATACTACAGTGCAGTGTCATCCATGTCCATCAAATTAATTGGAGTAAACAGATGGCACCGTTAAGCTGAAAATAAGGCTAAAGCAGAAAAATTAAGCATCTTGAGAATAATGAATGGCATGTCTGGAATTGAAATGTTCATACTGAAGAAGACCTATGATCACTCTTAGGGAATAATTTACAGAGAATGGTTTCCACTGAGCTGAATGTGTGTTAGTAGAAAGAAGTGCATCAAGGCCTCTGAATTGTTACAAGGCCCACTTCACAAGATCCAATTTATTGTACTTTTGTATGGATTAAGCATCATAAATAGATCCCCTGAGGTGTTTGTTTTCACAGAAAAATACCAAAT
Source organism: Polypterus senegalus (assembly GCF_016835505.1). Lineage (NCBI taxonomy): Eukaryota > Metazoa > Chordata > Cladistia > Polypteriformes > Polypteridae > Polypterus > Polypterus senegalus. Next base: position 102,429,886 of record NC_053156.1, on the reverse strand, counting down.
CGACACTTTCTGCTGCCCATTCTTTTTCACATTAATATATATATTTTTTTAAATCATTGTTTCTCTTACATCATAAAATATCTACACTCCATAAACTCGGTTGTATCCGTAGCTGTGCTAAGGTTGACAAAGATTATTGACCTCTACCATCAGATGTAGTTTTGTGTATATAATGAGATATGCTAAATGTGGAGTCAAACCTATTATTTTTGGAACAAAGGGAATCAGTTAGTAGCTAACAATCTCTTTGTACCACAGTAGATAAAGTTGCCATCTCATGGATCCAGTTTCCTTGGTTCCACTCCTGGTGTGGAGCTTGCACATTGCTCCTGTCTATGCGTGGGTTCCTTCGGGTGCTCCTCAAACAGTCTTGAGGATGTTGATAACAGGATCATTGGTGACTCTAAGTTGGCTTTATTGTGAGTGGACATGTGCCCTATAATAACCCCCCACAAACACAGAATTAGATTAATCAGATTTAGAAATTCAATATTACCTGTTCTTGAAGGGTTTTAATTGGTTTTACGCTGTATCGCAGTTCAGTTTTTGCAGACAAGATATGGAGTTTTTTGCCATTTGTTTTGAAAAATTATGGCATTTTTCTACAATTAAAGGATCAGCATTGTAGTGTGCATTCCTCCTGTTCATGTGTGTGCAGTGTGCTTGGGAAGGAACCAAGACTGCTTTTTCAAAACACCTTGACTAGACTGCATGTTACAAATAAAGCAAAAAAAAAAAAAAATGAAATAAGGAAAAGGTTTGCAGAGAAAATTGCCTGTCATCCCAGCCAGGGTTAATTCCTGTGCATTTTACTACCAATATAAACTTCATCTAACTATTGCTTTAGTAAATGCAAGAATAGTTAAAAGGTGATATTAGATCTTAAATGTATACAGTACTCTGAGACCCTGAACTTGATGAAGAGGGCTTAGAAATTGATGGGTCAATGGATATACAGTATACTTTAGGCTGAGAATCTAAGAAAGTCAGTGCACCAGAATGCAAAGCAGGTGAAGACAAGAGAAGAGCCTAACAAGGCACCAGCTAATCACAGGGCACACTGCACATGTACTCACACTCATTCCAGTTCAGAGCCTTTCAGTTAATTTCAAATATACATCTTGGGATGTGGAGAGAAACCATAAGCACAGCAAGGATGTGTGAACCTCATTCAGATAGCAGTGATGCACAATTTATAATTCAGTTTCAAAAATCTACATTTTTTGACTTTGTTATTGTTGATTTTGGTTGTAGTAAATACAGTTTCACTTTAAGGCTTATGTAATGCTTGTTTACTATTTTGCTTAAAAAAACACTTAACCACTTAAGCCACTATGCTATTCAATTTCACACATGTGTGATAGAGAGAGCACTCCATGCTTTGAGACAGTAAGCAGTATCGTCTTGGGATTGATGCTAAACCTCTTCTTTCTCCACAGCAGTTCAAATGAGTTTTCCGAGGCTGGTGGCTATCCCTGTCAACAAAGCCCAGAAAAGACTCCACCCCTTCCACTCAAACTGACATATACAATGAGTGGTCCCAGGAAATAGATGTTAAACATTAGAACATTAGAACACTCAAGACGAGAACAGGCCATTCAGCCCAACAAAGCTCGCCAGTCCTATCCACTTATTTCTTCCAAAAAAACATTGTCATGTTTTGAAAGTCCTTAAAGTCTTACTGTCTACCACACTAATTGGTAGCTTATTCCAAGTGTCTATTATTCTTTGTGTAAGAAAAAACTTCCTAATGTTTCTGTCCCCATGTTCTTGATGAACTTATTTTAAAATAACAGTCTCGATCCACTGTACTAATTCCCTTCATAATTTTAAACACTCCAGTCATCTCACCACTTAATATTCTTTTCCTTAAACTGTATAGGCTCAGCTCTTTTAATCTTTCCTCATAATTCAACCCTGTAGCCCTGGAATTATCGTAGTTGCTCTTCTCTGGACCTTTTCTAGCGCTGCTATGTCCTTTTTGTAGCCTGGAGGCCAAAACTGCACACAGTACTCAAGATGAGGCCTCACCAGTGCATTATAAAGGTTGAGCAGAACCTACTTGGACTTGTACTCCACACATCGTGATGTATAACCTAACATTCTGTTAGCTTTCTTAATGGCTTCTGAACACTGTTGGGAAGTCGATGGCTTAGAGTCCACTGTGACTCCTAAATCCTTCTCATAAGGTGAACCCCAACTACCCATTGTGTATTCACACATTTTTACTTTGTATGTGTAATTCTTTACACTTACTCACGTTAAATTTAATCCGTCACAAATCTGCCCAGTCTTGTATGCTATCCAAGTCCTTCTGTAATGATACAATGGATTCCAAATTATCTGCTAATCCACCTATCTTTGTATCATCTGCAAACGTAACCAGCTTGTTACTTATATTCATATCTAAATCATTTATGTATATTATGTCAACGGCACCCGGGCACAGACAGGCAGACATCTTGTTTTGCACAAACCACCACACGTTTATTTACACTATTTACAAACTATGGTCACAAAGACCCCCAAATAATGGTCACAAAGACCCAGTTCAGTGCACAAACCCCAAACAGTCAATAATCCTGGCCACAATGCCTTTCTTCGGGCCGCCTCCACTCTCCACTGCTTCGTCCTCCTTCCACCCGACTCCAGCCCTGAATGAAGGGAGACGGCCCCTTTTATAGCTGACCCGGACGAGCACCTGGTGTTCCCGGCAGTCTTTCGTTGGCCACGCCCCAGCGTGGCGGAAGTGCCGGCTGTCCTCCCGGCTGCTCTCCGGGCGGCGTTATAAATCTTCCCCCCAGCACTTCCTGGTGTGGCAGGAGTGCTGGGGAAACAAGTCCCCAAGGCATTGGGGCGCCTCCTGGCGGTGACCACGGGCTCCTACAGGGAAAGGCTTCCATGCCCTTGACCCGTGGTCCCCAAAGCAACCTGGAAGGCGAACCCCACGTGATCCAGGCAGGGCTCTGACCCTCTTCCGGTCCCTCCTGGCGTCCCGGCCGGGTCATGGCCCCTGGCATCCCTGACAGTGCCCCACAGCCAGCGAAGACCACTCGTGGGAAAGAGCGACCCGTCCCGCGAGGGCAGCAGAGTCCCGAAACGGGTCCTACCTGAGGATAGCCGGGTCCGGCCCGACTCCTAGCAGGGACAGGGCGGAGACACAATCTGAGCACCAACCCATGGTGCATCCCTGTGCCTTGCACAGGTTGTGCTCCCCCCTTTTACCGGCACCCCGGGGCCTCCTCGATCGGCACCCCCTCCGAGACCTCCGCGCCCCTTTGTTCCGAGCCACTCGTTCCCCCGTAGGCTCCTCCAGCTGTGAGCGCAGCTGCGCACCGGCAGAGAGATCATTCCGCTGACGGCCCGACATCAGAGGGCTGTTCCGCCACGAAGGGTTCCTTCAGCCCGCCCGGGGTCCGTCCCTACAAAAGAGAACACAGGGGCAGAACCGCTGCCAGCACCCAGCTCGTGCCATGCACGGGCAGCGTTCCCTCCAATCACCCCGCACTTGCCTGATCGGCACCCTCTCCGCGCTTCCGTGTCCTCTCGATGATGGAGTCGTCGGCACCGCCTGCTCTCTCTCTGCCTGCCTCAGGGATTCCTCTGCTCCCCAGAGGGCAGCCAGCCATACGCGTGCACCCAGCAACGCTGCCTCACTATATCTGAGGAAGCAGCACCCAGCCGCTTAATCCTCCCTTCACTCTTGGACGCCTTGACGGTACGCGACTTTGTATTAACAAACACAAGCCCCTTTCCCGTCTGCGTCCCTACAGTACAGCGCGAGGCCGCAGCCAACTCGGGGCGGAGGGCGCTAGGACCCGGGGCACTAAGCAGCCCGTGTCCATTCTGCGTCCTCTCGGACTCCCCCCTCGCCGCGCATACAGCCATTAGCGCCGCACTATTTGTCGGAGGGCTGCTTACTCGAAACTGCTCATCGTTATCACAGCCATTTTCGGCAGACCCTCCCAGTTGCTGTCTGGAGTCGGCTGTACTCACCAAATCCGCCGTACCTCTCCGGCTGGAGATTCCAGCGCCGCTGTCCGCTGTCAGTCGAAACTTCCGTAAGGTCGCGAGTGCCTTCTTCTCCAGATCCGCACTGCAGCCCGGAGGGCACGTAGCAACTGTAACACACTCTGCTCCGCAGGCTGAAGGCACGCCCCCAGCTCCGTCAGAGCAGCCGGCAAGGACAGAAAGTTAACCGACGCGGAGCCTACCTGTACGTCAGCCTCCGACGTCGGCCACTTCCTGTGGGCCCTCTCCTCTGGCCCAATCGGGTCTCCCCCCGGTCCGTGACGAACGTTCCTTGGTCCCGCCTCTCTTCGGTCATTGGCGGGCACCCAAGACACACCGCCCAACCGCGTGCCTGTCAGGGGAGGGACATCCGGTCCGCGGCCATCTTGCCTCCCTTTTCTCGGCGTCGATATGCCTGCCGGCAGCTCTGTTGTTGCCAGCACTCTTCGAGACGCAGCGTCTCCTTCTCCGCAGCCTTCGCGGCTGCCGCCGTGCTGCCAGCGCCCTGCAGACCGGCATGCGCCCGCCACCGACGTGAATCCGGGAAGTCCCTGCCTGAGAAAGAAAAACGCCCGCCCGGCCCCCCCGGCCCGGCTGCCACTAGGCAGGGGACTCACCTTCCCGGACCCGTCCAACCGAGGACACCTCCTCGGCGAGGCTTCTTCCGACGCCATGCCGTCTCGGCCTGCAGCAACGGCACGATCCCTGGAGACCGCTGCTCTCCAGCTAGGCATACCGCCCGCCCGTGTCAGGGAAGTATGGCCATCAAAGCGGACCCTGGCGGTCCGTGGGTTTCTTCTCTCCAGCGGGGCTGTGTGCACGCAGCACCCGCGGAACGTGGGTGGTGTCCCCTGCTGCGCCCGGCCGTCCACAACAAATTTATTTGTTGCAGGTCTCCGCCTTGCAACAGGCGGAGCATCCTGCCGACTACGCCAGATGTCAACGGCACCCGGGCACAGACAGGCAGACATCTTGTTTTGCACAAACCACCACACGTTTATTTACACTATTTACAAACTATGGTCACAAAGACCCCCAAATAATGGTCACAAAGACCCAGTTCAGTGCACAAACCCCAAACAGTCAATAATCCTGGCCACAATGCCTTTCTTCGGGCCGCCTCCACTCTCCACTGCTTCGTCCTCCTTCCACCCGACTCCAGCCCTGAATGAAGGGAGACGGCCCCTTTTATAGCTGACCCGGCGAGCACCTGGTGTTCCCGGCAGTCTTTCGCCACGCCCCAGCGTGGCGGAAGTGCCGGCTGTCCTCCCGGCTGCTCTCCGGCGGCGTTATAAATCTTCCCCAGCACTTCCTGGTGTGGCAGGAGTGCTGGGGAAACAAGTCCCAAGGCATTGGGGCGCCTCCTGGCGGTGACCACGGGCTCCTACAGGGAAAGGCTTCCATGCCCTTGACCCGTGGTCCCCAAAGCAACCTGGAAGGCGAACCCCACGTGATCCAGGCAGGGCTCTGACCCTCTTCCGGTCCCTCCTGGCGTCCCGGCCGGGTCATGGCCCCTGGCATCCCTGACAATTAAAAATAGCAGCGGCCCTAGCACTGACCCCTGTGGAACACCGCTCTTAACATCGGCCAGTTCTAATGAGGTTCCTCACACCATCACTCTCTGCTTCCTGTGTCTGAGCCAATTCTGCACCCATCTAAAAACATCACCCTGAACTCCCACTTCTTTTAACTTGATGCCCAACCTCTCATGTGGCACCTTATCAAATGCTTTCTGAAAGTCCAGATAAATAATATCATAAGCTCCACTTTGATCGTATCCTTTTGTTGCCTCCTCATAGAATTCCAACATGTTAGTAAAACACGACCTCCCTCTTCTGAACCCATGCTGACTGTTCAGAATAACTCCTGTCCTTGCCATGTGTTGCTCAATCTTATCCTTAATAATTCCTTCCATTAATTTTCCTGTGATGCTTGTTAAGCTTACTGGCCTATAGTTGCTTGGATCTGCCCTGTCACCCTTTTTATATAATGGGATGATATTTGCCATTTTCCAGTCCTTTGGAATCTCTCCAGTGCACAGTGACTTCCTAAAAATGTGTCAAGGGTTTATATATGTACTCACTAGCCTCCTTAAGAACACGAGGATAAATATTATCTGGGCCTGGTGATTTGTTTGATTTCATCTTATTTAATCTGAGCAGCACTTCTCCCTCTACAATTTCCAAATCCCTCAGTACCTCCTTAGTAGTTGCGTTTACCTCTGGCAGGTTATCCACTTGCTCACTTGTAAACACCTCAGAAAAATGTAAGTTTAGGGCATCTGCTATTTCATTGTCTGTATCTTTTAATTCCCTTTACTATTCCTGATGAACTTGACCTCCTCCTTAACTGTTCTTTTACTACTAAAATACTGAAAGAATCTCTTGGGGTCTTCTTTCGCCTTATCTGCTATATTCCTCTCCAACTGTCTTTTAGCCTCTCTGATATCCTTCTTAATGGTTGCCCTCATGTTTCATATGCTCTATGTTCTCTTTGCAGTCATTAGTCTTATATGCCTTATACAGCAGTTTTTCCTTTGCAACTTCTTTTTAAATCTTTATTAATCCATGTGGAGTTTTTTAGTTTCCTATTACTTCCAAATTTAGGTATGTATCTGTCCTGCATTACATGTAAAACATTTTAAACCTGTTCCACTGCTCCTCGACTGTCTCCACATTTAAAAGCTTATCCCAGTCTATCCTACTTAGACTTTGTGCATCTGCTCAAAATTAGCCCTACTAAAGTTCAACTTAACAATTTTAGTCTTTGCATCTGTACTCTTACAAAATACTGAGAATTGTATTACATTATGGTCACTTGACCCTAGTGGTTCAATCACCTCTACACCCTCAATTCTATCCTGATTATTACAGAATACTAAATCCAGACAGGCTTCACCCCTTGTTGGTGCTTTAACATGCTGTGTTAAAAAACAGTCACTGATTACTTCTAAAAACTCCTGCTCTTGTGCTCCTCCATCTGTAAGGTTATCCCAGTTAATATTTGGATAATTAAAGTCCCCCATGACTATAATATCCCCTGTAAACTTGCCTTTTGATATTACTAAAAGATGTGTGTTGAAATTACTGTCTGAATTGGGTGGTCTATAACACACTCCTAAAATAAGACCTTTTCCCTAATATTTTCCAGGCGAAGCCACATGTCCTCACTAAGATGGGGCTCATCATCCAACTGAAGATGACTTACATTTAATTTCTATTTGGCATAAACACCAACCCCACCTCCTTTTCTGTTCTGTCTATCCTTCCTAAAAATGTGTATCTCTCTATGTTACACTCATCCCCATCTTTGTTATTTAGCCAGGTTTCCGTTATTGCTATAATATCATAATTATGCTCTGCTACATACAACTCCAACTCACTTACCTTATTTTTGATACTTCTAGCATTAAGGCAAGCTATTTTTAATGTGTTAATCCTTCTACTTTACGTGTTTGCTTAAAATTTACATTACTATGCATTTTTATTTCTACACCATTGTTTGTTCTTCCATGTATAGATCTAAATCTGGCCTGTCCTAAACTCCCTGCCCCCCCATTCCCTAGTTTAAACAATCCTCGACTAGCCTACACATACGCCTCCCCAATACATTGGTGCCCCTCCAGTTCAGATGTAACCCGTCACGGCTGAACAGGTCCCATCTGTTCCAAAAGGAGTCCCAATGCCCCATAAACCTATACCCTTCTACCCTGCACCAAGCTTTGAGCCATGTGTTAAGCCTTTTGATCTCCTCAGTCTTACCTGGACTGGCGCGTGGCATAGGCAGAACTTCGGAGAAGACTACCTTGTCAATTCTGCTCCTCAGCTTGGCACCTAACTAGACTACCCTTATGTATGTGATTTGTTTCAACATGAACAATGCCAACTGCATTCACCCCCACTCTGGCCAAGAACCTATCTACCCTTCTAGGGAGGTCTCCCACCTGTGCACCCGAAAGGCAACACACCATAGGAGGCTCTCTGTCTCTGGAGCACACTTGTGCTTCAATCCCCCTAATGACTGAGTCCCCAACTATCACTACATCTCTCTTTTTGAGAACTGTTTTTGAGGTGCCCCTTATCACTGCCTATCACCTCAGAATTATCTGAGACACTGTCCAGCTCCGCAGAGACATGATAATGGTTTGACTCTTCTAATTCTGGGGTTGATGCCCCCGGACAGTATGCACCCTTTACCTTATGCCTTGCGACCGTGACCCAACTATTTCTGTCTGGTCTGAAATATCCTCCTGCGACACCTTAGGGGTGCACACTATCTCTCTAAAGGACACCTGGGCCAGGTCCGCCAATTCTCTATTACAACACTGGTCAGCCAACTTCTCCTCCAGTTCAGCAACCATGAGCTCAAGGTGCTGGATTGGCTGGCATCTCCTGCAGATGTAGCCCTCATAGACAACTGGCTCTTCCAAACCATCATCTAAAAGTCCAACATCCAAAAGGACTTACACTCCATTGGCCTCATTATTAAGATTTGATTTGGGATTAGTAAAACTGCCTTAACTTTTTTTTTTCTTTTCTTAAAATTAAATGATTCAACTTAAATGATAACACTAAGATCTGCTACAGATATTTTACACCTTTTACCGTTAAGCTCTTGTACTGTTCTCCTCTCAGTTGCCTGCTGTTTGTCCTTCTAGGAGGTTAACTTTACTTTTCTCTGTCCCCCCTGCTAACTTTTCACTCCTTTTACTCATAAGTAAGTATTGTACAAAGTCTGCTCACCATATTTCATGTGTGAGCTACTACGTTATGTGCTTAGCTAGCAAAAATGAACAAAACGTGGAGCTCATAATGCATAATTTTTGGAGGTAACATTGCTTCCTTGTTAAGTTTGGACCTGAACCTCAGTGGAGAAAGAACTCCTTGTGAAGTCTAAGGCTGGAGTTATACTTCACGCGACGCGACGCATGCTGCAGCGGACGCTCCTGCTACGCAAGCGTTGTAGTGTTCATACTTGTGCTTATACTTTACGTAAATCTGGAGGAATCCACCAGGTGGCAGTGCGAGATATTATTACGGTGAGAACATGTTCGGCTTCTCTGTGTTGTGAATTGCCTAGAATACCTATTAAATTCTGATGACACCTTACCGCAATATCTCTGAAAAGGATGTTTATTGATTAAATCCATCAATCCAGGGATGTGTCCATTCCAGCAAGCATTGGGCACGAGTGAGAAACAGTCCTTTGACGAGGCCTCAGCTCATCGCAAGGTGAATACAAGCACACACAAGCACACATTTTAGCGGCACCAAATCCCCAAATCTGCATATCTTTGGAAGGAAACCGGAGCACAGTGTGGAATACAAGCAGGAAATACCAGCAACATAACTCCCTGCGAGACAGCAGCGCTATCGCTCCACCACTGTGACACCCCCATGTGTGTAATTAACAGTATTCATTATTTAAACGAAATTATATGTAAAATGTAACATACACACTTTAATGCATTTCATCATGAAAGTGATATCTATACTAATAAAAGGCAAAGCCCTCACTCACTCACTCACTCACTCACTCACTCACTGACTCATCACTAATTCTCCAACTTCCCGTGTGGGTGGAAGGCTGAAATTTGGCAGGTTCATTCCTTACAGCTTCCTTACAAAAGTTGGGCAGGTTTTATATCGAAATTCTACGCGTAATGGTCATAACTGGAAGCTGTTTTTCTCCATTTACTGTAATGGAGATGAGCTTGAACGCCGTGGGGCGGAGTTTCGTGTGACATCATCACGCCTCCCACGTAATCACGCAGTACATAGAAAACCAGGAAGACCTAAAAAAAGCGCTGAAGAAAACATGCATTATATAATTGAGAAGGCAGCGAAACAATAAGAAGCGAGCGAGTGACATATACAACCATATTCATGAGTTCTGCTACTTGAAACAAAGCACGATGTAAACCTACACTTTAAATTAAGTTCATAGACAGGCTGCGCTGGCGTTTGTAATTTAGTGCCTGCCCATATAAGGCCGTCCGTCAGCGGCAATCCAATAGCAAACTCCCACTAAATATTCACGGGTGAAGGACTGTGCTTATGGAGAGGAAGATGAGATGGTCAGGGTGGTGTTTGACACAAACTCAGCGAAACTGCGAGAGAAAGTTTTAAGTGCCAGGACTAAGGTAACATTAAATACAGCCACGGACATAGCACGAGATGGCACCAGCACAGCTGGGAACCTTCGTTGCATGTACACCGCGGCTCACGTGAACTGGCGCAGTGCAGAGATAAAAGGCAACAGTTCCAAAGAGCTGAACAAAACCGAATTACACAATTGAAAAGGCAGCAAAAAATATGAAGCGTCTGATAAGCATATTCATAAATCCAGCTACTGCGGAAACAAAGCACACGGTGGAAAAAGTCAATGTCCTGCTAAAGGAAGACAGTGTAAAAAAAACCGTGCATGCAGTGTGTCAGGTCTCAGATAAAGAAGAAGACGAGCTGTTTATTGATGCAGTAAGAAACGAATCGATGAAAGAAACCTGTCATCTTTACAACGATTGACAAACACGGAATGTAACTTGAACACAACACATCCTACAAATACGAGCCTGATTGAAAGAAATAATGATAATCAAATCCTTGATGACAGCAACACTCAGTAACACTCACAAAACAAATACTGTATATTGACAGTCATGTTACGTTATTTTTAAAATGTTCCCTTTTCTTTTTCTAGCTTTTTTAACACACTACTTCTCCGCTGCGATACGCGGGTATATATATATATATCCGATCTACATACTCGAATAATGGATACTTTATTCGCCATCAATGATTGTTTTGGTAAAGCCATACTCAGTGTATTCATTAGATGAACGGTAAAAAAGTAAGAGCGAGGGGAGGATGCAGGCTGTAGTGCGCGTCAACTCTATCTGAATTGCGCGATCACATTTCAAAAATATATCTTTTCAAGTTCTATTTAGTCCATATTTGTCAAACTCAAGGGCCACGGGCCACATCCGGCCCGGCGTGTAATTATATCCGGCCCGCGAGATCATTTTATATACTGTATTATTGTTATTAATGGCCCAGGTATATGAAGCGCTGGTAACACAATAAACTACAGATCCCATAATGCAGCGCTTCAGCTGCCTTGCCGAACACTTATTGCGAAGCTAGCTCACGCGATGCTGGAGAGAAAAGTTCATTCTGAAAATAGAGCCTTTAAAAAGCGATGGGAGGCTGAGTATATGTTTACTGAACCCGTGTGTCTCATTTGTGGAGCTAATGTGGCTGTAATTACAGAATTTAATCTAAGACGGCACTATGAGACAAAACATCAGGGTAACCTGAATGCAATGCAGAAGATACAGAAAGCAGAAGAATTAAATAAGAATCTGACACTTCAGCGGACGTTTTACCCGTGCACAATCACAAAGTGATTTCAAGTGAAGCTGCTTTTATGAGAGACACAAATGCACCAGTGCAACTTTCCCTCTTTCCCTGTTGCCAAGTAATGTTAAACCAAGTCGTCACTACGGTGTTCCCAAATACGCACTTTGCTGATAAACTGAGCGCACTGAGTTTGCACGGCGCTTTGGTGACTTTGAAGAACAAAAAGTCCGTCTACATGCGGCTCGAACCTTGTGCATGTTTGGTAGCACATATCTGTGTGAGAAGCTCTTCTCAGTGATAAAGACTAACAAAACAGCACACAGGAGTCGCCTCACTGATGAGCACCTGCAATCCATCCTGAGAATCTCCACAACACAGAACCTCACAGCAAACAGAAACGAACTTGTGGCCAAAAAAAGATGCCAGGCGTCCAGCTCTAAAATGACATATGAGCAAAGACAACTGAATGATTTGATTTGTTATTGCACGTAAGAGCGGGAGTCAACCGTTTTAACAAACAGCGTATTGCACTGATACGAAATAGCTGTGTGTGTATATATGTAGATATGTATGTATATGTATATATATGTTTATATATGTGTGTGTGTATGTATGTATATATATATATATGTATTTGTGTGTATATATGTGTGTGTATGTATGTATATATATATATATATATATATGACAACAACACTCATCACTCACAACAGTGACAAAACAATTACATTGACAATCAGGTTACGTTATTTTCAAAATGTTTCCTTTTCTTTTCATTGCTTCTTTAACACACTACTTCTCCGCTGCGAAGCGCGGGTATTTTGCTAGTCAAGTATAAATCTAAAGATTCTAAATGTGCAGAGAGTTGAAATATCATACATTTAATTTGTTCTGCGTGGCGATCTATTGCTGCTTTCCGCTGCTGTCAGGTCCAAGAAGCTTGTAGCGATTAAAAACTGGGATGACGTTTACGACGGTCTGCTTTAATGATAAAGTAAACTACGAGGTTAAAGTGGACATTTCGAGATTAAAGCCGAAATTTCCACTTTGATCACAAAATACACGTTTTCACCATGTCCTTTATTTTTTTCTCAGTGGTTCAAATTTAACGCTATACATTATGTTGCTGTTGTTAAGTTGCAAAAATAAAAAAGACAACACAAAAGATGGTATGTAAGACTTTTAAAATGTATTGTGTCATTATGTTCGGAACTATCTACATGTGACAGAAAGCCTCTATGCCGATCCTACGGGATGGATGCTTCGATGTGGTGAAGCAAAATGCCGACATACAGATGCATTCGTGGTTCTTTTATATTCAAGCGTCGCATATTCCCGATCGTAATGACACGATACATTTTAAAAGTCTTACATACCATCTTTTGTGTCGTCTTTTTTATTTTTGCAACTTCACATCGGCAACATAATGTATAGCGCTGTATTTGAGCCACTGAGAAAAAAATAAAAGACACGGTGAAAATGTGTATTTTGTGATTAAAGTGGAAATTTCGGCCTTTAATCTCGAAATGTCCACTTTAACCTCGTAGTTTACTTTATTATTAAAGCAGACCATCGTAAACGTCATCCCAGTTTTTAATCGCTACGAGCTTCTTGAACCTGACAGCAGGTAAAGTAAAAAAACAGACGACACAAAAGATGGTATGTGAGACTTTTAAAATGTATCGTGTCATTACAATCAGGAATATGCGACACTTGAATATAAAAGCACCACGAATGCATCTGTATGTCGCCATTTTGCTTCACCACTTTGAACCATTCATCAAACAGCAAAGCGCGCACATCAATCCCTGAAGGATCTCCATAGAGGCTTGCTGTCACATGTAGATAGTAAACAGAGACTCTGACGTCACGTTCCGACTTTAAGCACACTGTGCCCCCCGACTTTTTGCTGCAACTCGCGCACGTGTCGCGTTAATTTCTGAGGACCTGCTCAGAGGACGCGTGAAATGAACGCTGGGAAGGCGTGGCAGCCATAATGCGGGCGTATGCGTTCTGAGCGTGAAGTATAAATCAGTCCTAAGAAAGCCTCCTTTTTTTTTCTTCTCATTAAACAGGGCTGCCCACTTGGAGCTCCAACCTTTATTTTGGCATCCTCAGTCTGTTTACCCCATCACAAAAACATAACATTCTATAAAGTATATAATCTCAGCGTACTCAGAATCAAGTCAAATCAAGTCGGGGAGCATGTACTGGTACAGTGCGTTGCCGCACCCACTACACGGTGAAACAACTCGGGATTCTGATTTGCAACCCCGCAGGCAGATACGACCATCCCACCCTCCGGAAATTACCCTCTATCTGCCGCAGCCAGGTGTTACGTGGGCGACCCCTTGGCCTGGTCCACCTATTCGGATCCCCAACAATGAGGATCTTACGAGCCGGATCACCCTCGGGGAAACACGCCACATGGCTATAGTGCCATAACTGACACTCCCTCACCATGCAGGTAATGTGCCTCATTCGGGGCTCCATGAGCAACCGCTCATTCGACACAGTCAAATCAACAGTACCCAAGGATTTTCTGGAAAGACACAGTACCAAAGGAGTCCAGTCTTCGTCTTAGGTCACTGGATAGAGTCCATGTCTCGCAACCATATAGCAAGACAGGAAGCACCAGGATTCTAAAGACTTGGATCTTCATCCTTTTGCATAGATATCGGGTGCGCCACGCACCCCTTTCTAGTGACCTCATGACCTCCCATGCTCTCCCAATCTGTCTACTGACTTCACAGGAAGAGTCACCAGAGACATGCATGTCACTGCCAAGGTAAGTAAATCTCTCGACAATGTCAACACTCTCTCTGCAAACAGACACACTGCTGATGGCTGTTCCCAAGAGGTCATTAAAGGCCTGGATCTTGGTTTTTATCCAAGACACTCGCAAGCCCAGACTCTCAGACTCCTCACTCAGTCTCTTGAGCGTCCTGATCAGAGACTCCATTGATTCTGCGAAGATCACAGCATCATCAACAAAGTCGCAAAGTGAACTTGTGCTTGCTCCCCTGCTTCCTTCCTTTATTTTCTTTTCCTTTTGATTTCAATTTTTCCTCCTTACTTGCCCCTTTTCTCTTTTTATGTGTGCTAACAACCTCAGTTGATGTCATGCAATTGCCACACTGATAAACGGCAATTACCTTGTTAAGACAAGATGGGTGCACATGCAATGCCAGGGCTGATTAACCAGCTGATTAAGCACAAATCTAAAACATTAATAAATTAAAGCCACTATAAAATCCCATAAGACATGCCCCACCACATTTCCCCTAAAAGCAACTAAAGATCAAGACAAGTGGATTAGCAACATGGTGGCTTATAGTACAACTATCAACTCAACATACATACTAGAAGAATGCTATGCCACTTTATATCCAAAACTATCAAGAGGTATCTATCTCCCAATGCTATACTATCAAAGGGATGCTATGTTCAAGTGCACCCTTCTGACTTACAGTATTTTGAGTTGAATGTCATGTCTTTGTTTAGTTGATGACATCCATCAAGTTCCATGAAATTTTAAAAGTGTTTGGCATTGAATTCTTTTACTCAGCAAGCACTTTTAACCATGGCAATTTACAAAAATGAGTATTGAAGAAGTCAGTATTGCTTCTCTCCATGCACTATAAAGCTAACCTCGTCTACCCTGTCAAGGTGTGACATTCATTATGAAGGCTATAAAAACCATGCCATACTGGACTTTAATGCAGCTGCATCTGGGCTAATAGACATAACAGGCAAGTTCTTGATTTTAAAACAACGGCCTCTTGGATTGAATCTTCCAAAGGGTACAAAGGTCCACTTGGCCAAAGCTCAAACCTCAAAAATATCTGTCTAAAGATTAAGCAGAAGGGCAAAAAAGAACTGTGTGACTTGGAGTACCACAAGAAATGTAGAATTCAGTAACAAGTTTGTTTCTCTTACCTCTAGATTAACATCACATTTACACTACTGCCCCATAGCTCCGGAGACCAGGATTTAGGTCCCGTCCCTTAAATTGAAGAGATTAAATATGATAACTTGTGCATCCTTGATTTTTATTTTCTGTACTTCTTATTGCATTCCATAATTCTGTATTCTGTCTAACACTCTATTCTGTATTCTATCTATCACTCTATTCATCGCAGAGACCTGCATTAAATTAACTAGTATGAGTGAGTGTGGGAATGTGTGTGTTCAATTGTGATGGACTAATATCCCAGTTGGGGTTGATTCCTTTATATTTTCTTGCCAAAATAAGCTTCACTTCCCTGCTGCTGCCTCATAGTAAGGAGACCGGGATTTGCATCCCCAGTCCTCCCTGTGGGGTTTGCATGTTCTCCTTGTGTCTGTATTAGTTTTCTCTAAGTGCTCCGGTTTCCTGCCAGAGTCCAATCTATCTATCTATCTATCTATCTATCTATCTATCTATCTATCTATCTATCTATCTATCTATCTATCTATCTATCTATCTATCTATCTATCTATCTATCTATCTATCTAATGTTTAGTTCTGCCAACTCTCACCCATTCAGCATCCTTGATTCAAGCCCTCAGGTAGATTGTTGTCTCTATGTTCTCTTCATGTTTTCTTGGATGTTTTTGTAAAAGTACTTCATCTACCCCAACATAAAGATGTGTAAGTTAGGTGGGTTGATGATTTTTAAATTGTCCACATTTGGGTATGTGGTGAATGGGTCCTGCAATCTCTTGGTATCACTTCGGAATTCAGAAATGTTACTGGAATAGGTTCATCTGGATTAATCAGATTTAAGAATCGTTTCATTATGTTAATTTATTTTTACAAAAAAATAGTTCAGCAAATAAAAATTTGTAAATTTGGTTTAAAAGTTTCTTTCCTTCTCATGAGGTTTTTCTTTATTTTCAAAGGCAGTGCATCAACTATATTAGTGCTTTAATACCAAACACTGCTGTTTTATTTGATGATAATGTGTATGCTCTGTATTCATCTCTAATTTAATGAAAGCAAACACAGACATAGAAGAAAAAAACTGAGTGGATCTGATTTTTGTAGCTCTTTTTGAAGCAAACCTTTGTACAAACAAAAGTCCCATCAAGAGCAGCAGACAGTCTCAAACGCTATTCAGAATCAAGCAGTCAAGCACAAAAGCACACAAGACTTACAAGTGCTACAGCGAGCTCTCAAACATTTCTAGTTAATGGTGTTTAATGTACATTTTGTTATCGACTAGATCATAATTATTGTGTGCTCTGGTTTTTCATCCAAAACTTTCTTCTGCTGGGAATGATTTTTTTGTAAATGTACTGAAAATGCATACAGATAAATAAAGTATCTTTTATAATAGTTTTTTTACACACAGAAAAACAGTTAAATACTTTGTATTTCAGTCTGAGCTGACATTACTTTTGTACATACGGACCACGGTCCACTGCATGCATTATGAAACAGTAGGATTAAATGGAAGGCTGTGAATGACTGAGTGAGCTCATATGCAGTGACTTTGTTTTCATCCTACACTGTGTCTGGCTGTAGGGTCTAAGCTGTCACACAGTGGACGGTGCATTTTAGTGACATGGCTGCTCTGCTTTAAAAAAGTAATTGCAGATAGATTTGGAGGATGTGCAAGAAATGCTAGTATTTAAGGAAACTTGAATTGCAGAAAAATGATTTTTGAACAACTTCAACTGCACAACTGCTGTGCGATGATTTACAATTATGTAAACCCTATATTTAATTGAAAATAGTTGAAACTGAGAAATGTTCATTTTTTTTTTTAAATAATACATGATTATTTTAAATTTCACAACTCAAAAAAGTTGAGACAGGGCCATGTTTACCAATGAGTTGCATCATCTCTTCTTTTAACAACACCCTATAAATGTTTGGGAACTGAAAGGACCGATTGCTGTATTTTTAAAAGTGAAGTGTCCCATTCTTGCCTGATATTGAATTTCACAGGCTCAAAAGTTTGGGGGTTCCTTTGTCATATTTTTCATTTTATAATGCGTCAAATGTTTTCAATGGATGACAGGTGGAGCTGTGCTGTTGTAATACATTTCAGAATAGAGTTGTCTTGCTGAAATAAGCAAGACCTTCCCTGAATAAGACTTCATCTAGATGGCAGTATGTGTTGTTCTTAAAGCTGTATGTATCATTCAGATTTAATGGTGTCTTCCAAGATGTGCAAACCAGCCTTGCCATGTGCACTAATACACCCCCATATCAGCACAGATGCTGGCTTTTGAACTGTGTGCTGATAAAAAACCAGATGTCCCTCTCCTTTTTTTCCCAGATGATGCAGAATCCATAATTTCCAGAAGCTGATTCGTCAGACCACAGGACAGTTTTCCACTTTGCTGCAGTTCAGGGCCAATGATAGTGACAATGTTTATGGATCATGCTTAAATATGGTTTCCTCTTTGCATGGTAGAGTTTTAAATTGCATTTGTAGATGCAGTGATGAACTGTGTTCACACAAAATAGTTTTTGGAAATGTTCCTGAGCCCATGCAGTGATTTGCACTACAGAATCATGTCTGTTTTTAATGCAGTGCTGCCTAAGGGCCTGAAGATCATGACCATCCAATACTGCTTTTTTTTGTGTACAGAGATTTCTCTATATTCTTTCAATCTTTCAATGATATTATATACCACAGATGATGAAATTTCCAATTTCAGGCCAAGGAGTGTTTTTTCTTAACTTTTTCTTTGCCCGCACAGTTTACAGAGTTGTGAACCCCTCACCATCTTTACTTCAGAGAGACTCTGCCTCTGCTATTTTTATACCCAATCATGTTACCGATCTGACGCCAATTAACATTATAATTACCAAAACCTATGGAAAAACTCGTAATTCACCTTAAATCCCTTCGCATCTCTCCATCAGTGTCTTTTGTGTTGTAAATGTGTTGATCAGCAAAAGCAGCAAGCAGCCCGCTATCCCATCCCCCCACCAACACAGACAGGGCAGAAAGTTCTCTCAGCCCAAGTCTGTTTACCTGCGTGTGAGTTTCCAGGAGATGTACAGGGTAAATAATATATCGTTATTTCGAATATATGCATTTCATGTGTGTTCTGTGTCAACAACAATCTACATTATGTAAACATATTGTTAAAACAGAAACATTTTTCATGTTTTAGTAATAATTAATAAAATGTAGATATGAAGTGTATAATGTGTGAATCCTGAAGTTCAAGTATCAAATAAACACTTTCACAAAAGGTACAAGTATAACAAAACAAGTGTGCTTTTATTCAAGAGTATAACTGCAGAAAAAGAACTCACGTTAGGGTGTGACATTGGCAAACCCTTAATAGGACCGCTCTGGTTGTGCAGCGGTAACAACTGCTCACTGGTAATCAAGATGTTCATGTTTCAATCCTGGACACCTCTGCTTTGAGTAGTGAGCTGCTGTTATTTTTACTATTATAGAATAAAAACATACATTTCATTTGAGTCGTTAACAGCCGGTGTAAATGTATGGTATTTGTGAAGGTTAGCGTTGTTTTTTTTTTCATTCAGTTTTATTCTCTCAGTCACATTCACGCTCTCCCATATCTGACACTGCTATTTTCCAATAAAGACGTGCTATAGCAGAGGTGAACTCAGATGAGGATGAGGTTTCTCCATCGGAGAAAGAGAACAGAAGTCCTCCCCGCAAGAAACATTCACTCACATATAAGAACAATGCAGCTGCACCAGGGATAAAGGCGAAAGATGGCACTGTTTGGATGCACCAAGAGGTCCGGTAACATCCTGCCAGTCAGTCTGCCCCATGCCTGTCCTTCAACAAAACAGCAGGACTTACAGAGCTCGCCAAGGTATTGTGCAAAGACCTGTTTGTGATTATGTTTTGTTATGGTCTTTATATGAAAAACATGTATATGTTACTTATATAAAAGCCAGATCAAATGGTATTTACCTTGATTCATTTACTTGTCTTCCTACAGCATAAAGTCACAAGTAGACTGCAGAGCTTCCTGTGTTTGATCGACTCGGCATTCTGACAAAGTACATGTGAACTGAAGTGACTTTAGCTGTAGGTGGAAGCTCACACCCTATGCAACTGTGTTTGATCTTATTCAGGAAAAGATCCCAATCGCCTCACAGGAGAAAGACTTTCCGAGGCTAAGGTCATAAAGTTTATGAAATCATTTCTGGACAAAGGCAGAACCATAACAACAGTTGTGCATATTTACAATACAAAAGACGCTGACGAAGAGGTACAAAGGGATTTAAGGTGGACCAGTATTACGAGTTTTTTCGTAAGCTTTGGTAATTCTAGTGTTAAACGAAATTAGTTGTAACATGTTTTTTTTTTTAACATTATACAACTTTTTCAGTCTTGTGTTGTCCAATCCCAAATTTTGTGAAACATGTTGGCTTGTATCAAATTCAAAATAATTATATATTTTTCAAAAAACAATAAAATTGTTCAACTTCAACATTTCATATGTTGTTTTTGTTCCATTTTTAATTAAATATAAGTTTAAATAATTTGCAAATGATCACATTCTCTTTTTATTTACATTTTACACAGCATCCCAGCTTTTATATAAACAGGGTTGTAAAATAAAAAATATAAATACTGCAAGATTATATTGTGAACACCGCCTCAAGGTGACGCAGCCGCTCCTCCAAAACTCCCTCTTAAACAGTGATTCAATGAGAAACAAACACAGCTTTACATCTCCTCTTTGCAGGATCATACTGCCATGCCGTGCGATCTGCATCTTGTGTGGGGCTTCAAACATTTAAAAGAACGCGATGCAGCCGTCCTAGTGTCTCACTGCCTTGTCTCTCTTACCCCAGACACACTTTGCTCTGGTCATGGCTCCCATGCCGCTACACCTCTTTGAAAAGAAAGATTTTAAGTTCTTTTGACCAGAAGGTGGAACCGAGGCAGCCAGTTCAACAGTTGACCCTTTTACGTGACAGAGACTTGTGTTTGTTCTGCCTGTTCTGGAATAAAGTTTCTGTCTCTTGGAAAACCCTGAGTGCTCCTATGCAACTTTGTGACGCAAGCATGACAATATGTCTAGAGAGTTAAGTCCTGTCCCACTAAGACAAAAGTAGTGTTATCAACTTTATATGTGGGGACAATGAGAGGCCACAGTTTGTAATGCTCCATGACTGTATACCACAGCTGGTTAGCAATATAGGGTCAACTGAGGAAACAGTCTGGTTCCAGAAAGGGATTCTTGAAGTTCACCACTGAACAAAGAGAGCTTACAGGAATGTAAAGAAAATTGGAAGAATTACCCAAACCATTAACTTGTAGTAGCATGGAGCCCTTGTGAGTACAGACATTGTTCTTGCACTGCATAGCTGAGATAAAGCAGCCCAGGATGTGTCTAGGAGTTTTGGCCTTTTTATTACTACTTTAAAATCAGATAAAGTGTTTTTCCAGAGGTATTTACAAAACAAGGTACATTATAATTGTTTACATGTTGTACTTTTTTTATCAATTTAATAAGTGCCTGCCTCAGGATCACATAGTGAGTCAGAAGTGAGACTTCAGTCAGTACTCTTGTGGTTTGAAGTCCAATGTCTACCTGTGAGTGTTAGTTACAAGGAGCACATGGACTTCTGGAGACACCAGTAGGATTTTTCTTGACAGCAAATAGAAACAGACTTGTAAACAAGTGTATTCAGAGAAAGTGAGAGAACACAAGCTGAATGCAAGAAGCATATCAGTTCAGTTTCTATGAATGTTTATCTGATTTAAAGTTGTCAGGAGCCTGATGGTATCTCAACTGCATCAGCTGAAAAGCAGGAATGAGAACTGAATGAGAACTGCCCTCTTACACTCAAACAAGCACACGCATAAATACACACTCTAACTCATAAAGGGCCAATTTAGAGTGTCCACTTTTGGAATTGCTGTGCTTTTTTGAGTGAGCAAGCCACCTAATTCATTAGTTTTAGTTTATTTATCCAGGAAACGAACAAGGAAGAATTTATTCATTATTTTGAGTTTATGACTTTTCTTCCCTTTTTACTCATTTAATAAAAAATAGTATTTATGTCTGTATTTTGAAATTTCAAAGCACAGTCAAAACTAGTGTGGACCACCGTGGGGGAGGGGGTTACCAGCCACCTTACCCAACACAGACAGGCAGACACAAGTTCAAGCCCAGCACACATGTTTATTCCCGTGGACAAGCCCTTTCCATTTGCTCCCCACTACACAGCACAGCACAATACACAAGTAGAACAACACAGTCCTTTCTTTTCTTTCTCTGTCACCTCCACTCCTCTCCCAGCAAGCTCTGTCCACCTCCTCCCGACTCTGGTTCTTGGAATAGGGGGACACAGCCCATTTTATGCTGATTCTGGGAGTGCTCCAGGTGGGTCATTAGCGTTACCTGGAATCTCTCCCAGGTGTGATGGAAGTTCAAGAAAAGGCTTTGCAGCTCCCTCTGGCGGTCCCCATGGAACCCAACAGGGCTGCACCAAACTCCAACTGGCAGCGTGCCCTGTGGGAATCTGTGGTGCCACAGCTGCCCAGGAGGGCTAGCCTCTAGCGTCCCAGGGGAGTTAGTGCCTTGCAAATGCTGTCCTTCCATCAGAAGGACGTTCTGGCCAGGCAAGGGCCCTGGCCATTCACCACCCTAGGTTTTAGGTTTGTGGGTCCTGATTGTCACATTTACAGAGTACAGTGACATTCTTAAACGCATGTACTTACCAACATGACATTCCTATTGTAACCAAATAAGATGCAAGGATACAGTAGAAAAAAGTAGCATTCAAACAGCAGTACTTCATTTCTTCCTGGACTGGCAAGTGTAGCTCAGAATGGTGTCACTCCACAATCTACATTGCGCCACACACACAAGTTATTGCAGGTACCAACAATGGCCTGTCATAACTGTTGTTGTTATGGTTGTACAGTATAGTAAATCTGTTTTAGCCTCTACCAGACCACTGGGATGTTTATCCTTCCTATTATAACTGGTGCGTGCTTTGATTCATCACACATACAAGGGAATAGTCCATTTCACACTCTTAAAAATAAAGTTGCCAGAGTGATTCTTCAGAACAATGTCATAGGGGATCCATTTTTGGTTCCCACATAAACTATCAACATGAAGGTTCCAGAAGAAATCTTTATTTATTTAGATCCATAACAGGCTCCATACAGTAAATGACCATGAATAGATGGTATCAGATTTGAGAAATACCAATGGTTTATTATTTCAAAAGGACTCTTGCTGTACATGTACAGTGACACATGCTAAGTCCTGGGTTTCTTAATCTGTTATTGTCCTGTAAGATAATCTGCCATACATTGAAAATTTCAGTTTTTCCCACATATTAGCACAAAGAACCAATTTCATATGCAATGAACACTTCCTAAAATAAAATGGTTCTTTGTTAAGCAATTGTTCTATGAGGAACCACACAACCCATTAAAGAACCATAAAGTGCCATTCAAGAGCCACTTTTTCTAAGAGTGCAGGTCAGTAGGGGTGTGCAGGTTAAGAACACTGGGATACAACCCTCACCCTGCATCTCTATTTGTCCCTCTACATGTGGTGTAGAGCCTCTTATGCCTTTAAGATATACTGGAAGTGTATCATGCTATTTTCTTTAATATTCAGTTGCAGATTGACCCATTTCTTGTACTTCACTAAAAATGTTTATTTTTCATGTGGATGGGGCAAAAATGAAATCAATCATATAGAAAGGAAATAATGTAAGATGTATGTATTTTATTTAGAAATGAAAGGTATGACTGATGAAATTCCAGAAGATATTTGTTTTTTCCCTTCAAACTTTAAAACATTTTTCTCATATAATGACTGATATTCAGATCTTTATTGCGGATGAGAAGCTTTACCCACACATGTTTCTGGCATTTACGAAAACATGCTGTGATTGCAAATGATTTATATGCTTGAAAAACACCTATTGAAAGCATAAGATGCATCAACATCACATTTTGATGTATCCTTGCCATTTAATTTACTGTACAATGTGTTTGGATTCCAAAGATGCAAACCATGTTTGTTGGACTTTGGGGATAAAATTAACTGCCTACGCTAAATTTCTGCTGAAAAGCTGTTAATGCCTGTTGTTGAATTGAAATGTATCAAGAAAGAAAGAAATTTAACAATGGAAACATTTGTCATTTGATGCAGTCCTATTCTACGTTATCCTCTGAGTATTGCATTTACTTACATTTATAAACAAGCTTCTTTTTAGTAATAAAAAAACAGATGGAGATGTGCAATCACAGGTTGCATCAAATTGTTACGTTATTAAACTTAACTTGTATATTGCCCTGTGGTGGGCTGGCACCCTGCCCGGGGTTTGTTTCCTGCCTTGCGCCCTGTGTTGGCTTGGACTGGCTCCAGCAGACCCCCGTGACCCTGTAGTTAGGATATAGTGGGTTGGATAATGGATGGATGGATATATATTGCCACTGCTTGTCTGTGCAATGTGTGTTGTCTTTTAGAAAAGTAGCACAGACAGATTAATTAATATTCTTCATGATTGTGAATGGATTAAACAAGATTTATTTTATAAAAGTGTCAGAAATTTGACAAATGAGAGGAGGCAGTTCAGTCCATACAGCCTGTTTATTTAGCTAAAAGCTAGACTTTCCCAATATCTCTTCAAGATATGTTATGAAAGAGAAATATACACAAGCGCTCAGGATCGGAATCATGTTGAGAAACAGTTTTTCCAGTGTCACCTGGTGGTACTAAGCATGGCACCCAGCGTGGTAACAGTTTTGCACAGTGTGCTACTAAATCGCACCATAAAAATTGAATGTGATTAAGCAGTATACATAAGAGGACCATTTCTGCTTATTAGTGGAGTCCAGTCCCTCCGATTACCTTTATCTCATTATCATTTTCTGGTTCTACAACTTTTTGTTTAAAGCCATTTATTTTGTGTTTTGCCTTTGCACTAGTGTTATTTTTCAGTCTGTGTTTTAACTCTTGTCTGTTTGAGGTGTATCTGCACATTCTCGTTGCTCGTCTATCTAACATGAGTTATTTTCTTAAACCGTAGGTTTAAACCAAGGTTTCCGCCATACTCAGAGGCATTTAGTGAAGCTACCTGTCAAACATTTTCCTCTACATGCATCACCAGCAATGTGCTTGGAGGCCTGGCTAACATTAGTAAACATCACCGGAGAGATACTAATGACTGGAGTATATTATTTGAACTTCATTCAGATCTGTCATTAGCTCATTCTAAGTCATTTTATTTAGTTCATTAAAGACAAAAAATGTGTAAACACTGGAAAAAAAGACCTTTGATCTCCATATACATGAAATATAAACAGCAGTTACAGAAACATAATTTATTACAGGGTTGTTAGACGCTGGTGTCTGTTTCAATAAAATCAGGAACAAATCAACAACTAGCCCAGAATGGAGCGCCAGTCCATCACAGTGGAATGCTCAAGTAAAGCACCTCCGCACTCTCACATCTTAACCAAAGCATTTTCACAAGTACTTGCAGAAAACCCATATAGAGTGAGAACAAGGGAAAATTTATAGACTCAAGAAAGATGGTGGCTGTGTTGGGATTTAAACTGAACTTTCTGGGGCTGTGAGGATTCAGGACTTCAGTCTTCACACATTATACACTTCATGTCAAAATGTTGTCGTTAGTACTATAACATGAAAAAAGTTTCACATTTCCTGTCATCCTACACTTACATACTCTAGATCAGTGTAGACGCGGAACACACATGAAAAACATGTGTTCCAAATGATGATATATTATTTACCTTATACAATTCCAGGCACCTCACACTCAGATAAACAGGATTTGAGCTGGGAGAACTTTTTCCCAAGTTGAGCTGCGGCGGTGGGGGGATGTGATAGCAGGCTGCCTCTGCTGAGTGACACATTTGCAAAACAAAAGACGCTAATGGAGAGGTGCAAAGGAATTTAAGGTGGCACAGGATTACAAGTTTTTTCGTAGGCTTCAGGGATTCTAGTGTTAAATACACAAAATTAACCCCCAAATCACATGGAAGGTTCTGCGCACAAACAGCAGATTTTTGGTTCCTAATTTTTATAAGTGAAGAGCAGTTACATGCACAAATATGGCCAAATCACTTATGTGATAGAAATGTTCTTTCATGTGTGTCTAGCTCTTTACGATCACTGCATGACATAGTATAAGTCTGTTATGAAAGATCCTTTATCAAATCTGTTTTATTGATATGGTCGTAACTGTTTATATTGTGACCACAAGGGGGCATCACTGAGCCCCCGAACCTCACACATAATAGTACTCCACGCATTACTTGGTTCAAATAAACTATTTTATTAAAAATAAATCACCCAATGCACAGTAAGACCAGCCACAATGTGGCCGGACTCCAATGCCCACACACCCCTGCTGGTGTCCCAACTGGGCCACAAGAGGACCACTGCCACCTTCTTTAAGGGGACTAGAACTGTTCCCTATGTTCAGCCTACACTGGTCCGACCCTCATATTATTCCAGCTGGGCACAAAGTTGTTTCTTCGTCCAGCTGGCCAACCCACTTGTCCTCCGGCTTTGGCCTCCTGTCCAGGTAAAAACCATCCTTCTTCCTGGCCAAGATGCGTGCTCTCCTTATGGATATCCATAATATACAGAATCAAATTCCATTCAAATGCATTCATTGTCGTTCATTTAAAATGTAATTATAGATACCTTTTAAGATGCATAGTAATTCCTTATATTAACTAAACAACAATTATTCTGTGGAACTACACCTTTGGCAGCTGAAATGTTTATATATTTCTGTGGGACACTATAGACATCTTGTCTTTATATAGTGTATTCAGAAAGTATTCATAAGCCTTCACTTTCTGCACACTTATTGCATTGTAAATTTAATTTTAAATAGATAAATCTGACATTTTTTACCAGCAATCTACACTCAATCACCAATAATGACAAAGTGAATACAAGTTTTTAGAAAGGTTTGCAAATTTAAGAAAAATCAAAAGCTGAAGTCCCTCATTCAAGCATTTAGAGCCTTAACTCAGTAATTTGTAGAATACCTTTTGGCAGCAATTACAGCTTTGAGACTTTTCTACAAGTATACGCACCTGGATTTGGGCAGTGTATTCCATTCATCCTGGCAGATCCTCTCAGGCTCCATGAAATTGAGTGGGAAGCGTCTGTAAACTGCCACCTTCACGTGTCTCCACAGATGTTCTGTGGAGTTAGGCCTGGGCTTTGATTGGTCTCTGAAACCACTACAATTTGGTCTTGGCTTCAGGTTATTGTTGTGCTGGAAGATGAACCATCATCCGAATCTATGGCACTCAGGCAGGTTTTCTTGAAGGACTTCTGTATTTTGCTGTTGTCATCCTTTCCTTAATTCTGACAATTCTCCCTGTTCCTACCATTGGGAAGCACACCCGGAGCATGAAGCTGCCACCTCTATGGCTCACTGTAGGGATGGTATTATGCAGATGATGAGTAGTGGGTGGTCTTTGCCAAACATATTGCTTAGAGTTTTGCCCAAAGACTTCAGTTTTTGTCTCATCAGACAGATGATGATATTTTAAACAGGGATTCTAGTTAAATCCAACCACACACAAAACAATGGGTAGTACATCAAATAAACATATATTTGACTTAAGGTAAATTAAGACATCCGCTACAGTGGCCATATCGTTTAAAGTTCATCAGACTATCCATTTAATTATCTCCTCATTAACTGCTAGGTCCATAAAACAGAACAGATACAGCTAATATAAAGTCAAATTATTTAAAAATGTATAGCATATCATACTAAAGTTTAAGCTCGCCTAATCCTAAGCAGGGTGTTCAGGGGTAGGATCCATCAAACATAGGCAGGAATGATTGCCTTGTCAGCATGCCAGTCCATCAGAGGGGATATAAAAATTAATATTAAGTCATATATTTGCATTTTTTAATACTTACACTGTACTTTAAGTGTAGTTCCATTAAAAGTGTACCTCCATCATGACTGTGACATGAAAGAGAAGAAAAAATATTTTTTCTCTACACTATAATTTTCATTAAGAATATTTTCAGTATACAGAACTGATTACTTGAACTAAATGGCAGAAATGGCAGGCCAAATAACAAAAATATTAAAAAAATACAGTTTCATTTCCTTATCACCTCAAATATAAACACACAGTGTATCAAAGCAAGTTTGAAGTTTCTAATAAATAGTTGATTGAAAACAGTTTATTTTTTAGAGATATAAGTGACTGGGATTTATTTTTGTGCTTTCCTCAGAATGTGTCCTTAATTATTTAGCTGTAAAATTGGATTCTCCTAATAGCCAAACCCCAGCTAAGTGGCCAGTGCTTGAACGCTCATTTATTGACAAGGTCATTAAGGTCATACTCCATATCTTCATTGGCGTAAACCAAACGAAAACGAAAAACAATGGAACACAGAAAATGATACTAAGCACGGTGAAATTCAACAACATAGACAGACTGCATATTTCCAGGTCCAAATTGGCATCTCACTATCGAAAATATTTGTGTTTTATTGTATATTCCATCATTCATTGTTTAGTCATTAAATGTCTTTTAGAGAGACAAACTGAATGTTAAACAATGGATGCATAATTAGGTTTCTACTGTAAAAAAAGGAGCTGACAGATAAGAGCATACAATCTTCTTTCAGAAGTTTAAACATCAAAATAGAAGAGAAATGACAGGTTACAATTAGTTAAAGTAACAAAATATGTGTAATAGCAAGTGGCTTTTATTGAATTTCTTCATATCTTTTTTTTTAGTATGCAATGTAGAATAGTGTGTGCTTGTGGTTGAACTAACTTTATATAGTGACTGTTATAAAATACACTATATTAATCATTCCTGCCTGTTTAATTTCTGCTTTCATTTATTTTAGCATGCATGCATGTTTTCTACAGTACTGTTAAAAGGGAGTGGCAAGCAGGCAGTGGCAGCTCTTCTTTCTAATGACTGCACCAAATCTCTTAATTAATGGGATCATTGACACGTACAGAATTGGCAATCAGGGATAAGCAGTGATCTGAGGTGGGCCAGCTGCTGTTTAAATGGTGCAAGAAAGCAACAAGAGCGTGGACTACAAGGGAGAAGGATGATACGCCAAAGAGGCGTCCTTATAGTCCTTATAGTTAAAATGATATTGCGATGCCCACTGTTAATCTTTTATTTACAGTAAACTGACTAACTTAGAGGAGGCACAGGTGATGCAATATAATACTAGACATATGCATTTTTTTAATTTATAATTCGTCACCATTTTCTCCTTAATTTAATCATTGAGACAGTGGCTAAATCCCTTAGAAATTATATAACGATACAAGCATTTTATTCTGAGAACATTTCATTTGCAGAGGTTTGCATGTTCATTCCATGAAGACTCTGTTGCAAAAATGATTGACAAAAATGGAGATGCATAGTATATTGTTTGAGCGCAGACACACAATAGTGTCCACTTGTAAATAAAGAATTTAAAAAGCACTGGGCTGTATTTGTAATGTTACAGAATGTTACAGAGTCCATTCACCTTGTACTTACTGCTGTTCCACAGATAATTCTCCCTTACCTCTGTTACCATTTTAGCAAATGTTCCTTGGACCTCTGATGAAATTATTGTTTTGTTCTTGCACCCTATATGGAACTCACACTGATGGCTACACCTTCAGCATATTTGAAATCTTGTGTGAATGAATATGCTTTGTGCAATACTTGCTATTTTTGCAAGTTTAAAATAAAAAGTAAATGGGGTATCAGACAAAGTGAAAGAAGTTAGAGCAGATAGTTGATCCTCAAACAACAACAATGTGAAATGTGAAATTATAAAAGAATAGTTTGTCCATGGCAGTGTACTCATGTGAACTATCAGCAATACCCAACATCCCCGCCGACTCACAATTCATTTACAAGAGTATCTTTGCATTGGTCAGATGGGTTTCTATTCATAACAAAAGACACAGTATGTGTTTAGTTCTAATCTAACAGCAGATTTGGCATTATTCATTTTATAGGTACATGCATGTAAGTGATGATGACTTAATTGAGCGTTAAATGTAAGACGGTAGTGATGTTAAGGTTTGTGAAATGAAGTATAAAATATATCAGAATATCTTTCTATACATTCGATTGTACTTAATCTGAGAAGTGCGGTGTCAAATAATTCTAAATGTACAGCCACACTGGTATATTTTTTGCAAATGGGACTCAAACTACAGGTACTATTAAGCAGCAATACACTATACACTGAATTACTACCTGATTATTTATCTTTTTGGCTGCGTGTATAGTGCTGGTTTAAAAAGCTTATTTTCATTTATCAATTTAGATATCTGTATTAGCAGATTAGTTCTGACTAGTATTACAGATATGTTCCAATAATTTGATAACTAATGAGCTACAGAGCGTCACACAGAAAGAGTAACATAAACCGCTGCCATAGAGATTTGATTTGAGTGGCCTCATCTGAATTGTATCGTAATTGAGCTTCATGTCCTTATCTGGATCTTATGTCTGATTTGAAAATCAGATTATATTTCTCTTTTATTTGTGCTTGAGAAAAACATCACATCTGTGTCTCATATTGCCAACACATTGGAACTGAGCCAAAATACATATTTTTTACAGCAAAACTACTAGACAAATATTATCAAATGAGAAATAATTGTGTCTGGTTTTTGTTGATTTAGCAAAACATGACATTATTTACCCCATCAAATAGTGGAGATGGGTAAACCTTTTCCTATAGTTTTAAAATGACTTAGCCAGTAAGATCCAAAATGTATAGAGAGTATTTTTAACATAAAACTTTTCTAAAGTTACGACTCAGACATTATATATAGATAAAAGTTTTGGAATATGCAAATGTGTATTTAAATACAGATGATAAAATTGCACTCTATCATCAGTGGAAGCATACAGTGGCGTAAAGTTGCTTTTAATAACATACATTGCAATGTCTGCTTACACAATATGCAGAGTATGCTTATTTTTATACTCACATCCCTGTGATTTAACACAAAAACAACAGCAACAGCTGAAGGGGAGTCAGTAAAATGTATTCAGTCTGGGTATTGGTAAGATGACAAATTGGGTTTGAAATTATGTACTTAACAAAGTAGTGTTTGGTTTTTAATATAAAACTAAGTTTGGCTTTTTCCTAGAGCGTTGCCAACTGTCTCTTCATAAAAGCTGAACAGTTTAGATCTGTAGGATCTAACTCTAGTAAGAATATGGTGTTTGTTATTTAGAATAGCGTTGTTCTACAGGTATTTATCTAATTTACTTTGATTATTTTTTCATAATCTTACTTTCAACAGAACTTAACCTTATTTTTCTAATGTTTTGTCTCCCCTATGTGGTCTGGAGTCATACTGGCAACCTTCCAGTCATCACTTACATCTCCAGATTCAAACGATTGCCAACAAATGCTTGCTAAATGTTTATAAACAATGTTTTTCATTTCTAGCAGGACTACTGCTAAAATCCCATTAGGACTTGTGTTGATTTTCAGTTTTGCAAGGTGCCTAAATTACATCTGACAATCTGATTATAAAGTCTTGAAACACACAATTCATTTTTCCTCTGTTTAAATTCTTCAATTTATTTCTTCTTTTGTAAATACCTGTAGAAAATATGTATTTATGTCTCTTGCAATTTTGTGATCATTAAAAAAAAGGTTAAGGAATTCACAATCCAAATTTTAAAAATGAAGCCAACACCATTCATTTCCAGTTCCGAAGGTTTGCTTCAACAAGGCCTGCTCCCAAGAAGCCTACATATGTGGGAGATACCTGCTAATCCAGCACCTTGAGCCCAGGGTTGCTGAATTTAAGGAGGAGGTAACTAACCTACATTATAGCAGAGAATTGGCAGATCCTGCCCAAGTCTCCTTTAGGGAGGTAGTGTTCTCCTGGCTAGATAGGGGGTGGATTCAGTTGTCTTTGTCCACTGTGGAACAAATAACATATGAAAAGGAAGGTTTCCAGCTTTATGATCTAAATTTAAAGAGTTATTTGCTAAACTTAGGAGCTGAAGTGACAGTTTGCCTAAAAAAGGAAAGATCAAGGAGATTATAAAATTTAATGACATAGCTTTCTAGGACATTACAACATCTTCAGGAACATTTGGGACACATACTGTTTTGAAACTTTAGGACCAATTTCTGAGGAGGACTTTGTTAAATGGTGCAAACTGCACCTCCTACAGTTAAACATCAGTAAGGCAAAGGAAATAATAATAGAGATCAGGAAGGTCAAGCCTACTCTGCCACCAGTTCTCATTAATGGTAAAAGATGTTGAAGTGGTGAGGTGCATCGGAGTGCTTCAGTGGAGTACCAACACAGAGGTTTCATACAAGAGGGGTCCAAGTTATCTCTATTTCCTGAGGAGGTTGAAGTCATTTGGCATATGCAGGCCATTCTAATATGTTATGGCCAGTGTATTTTTCTATGAGGTAGTTTGCTGAGGAAGTGGCATTAGTGCATGTGAAGGCAACAGATTAAACAAACTGGTTAAAAATGGTGGTTCAGTCTTAGGAGTGAGCCAGACTCGCTTGTGGAAGCGGTAGAACAAAGGTCACTCAGGAAGCTGCTTACTATTCTGGACAACAACTCTCACCCCTCTGTATGAGGTTTTGGCTAAATAGAGGAGTACTTTCAGTTACAAACTGAGACCACTGCACTGATCCAAGGAGCATCAAATGAGGTTATATCTACCCTCAGACATCAGGCTATACAGTATAATGACTCACTCCTCAGCTGAGATGGTATTATTCCTTAAGTGCTAAATGGTACAGAGCTGGTCAAGAAGTCGTGAGGCTATGTGCAATATACTGTGCCAGTAAGTGACTATCTATCTATCTATCTATCTATCTATCTATCTATCTATCTATCTATCTATCTATCTATCAGTAGGTTACTTAATGATTGTTTAAAGTAGGGAATAGGGAGGCAAGGTGTATAGGACGGGCCAGATTTGTAATTTCACATGTACAAAAGGTGGCATTAATGCAGATAATAAAGATAACTTTAAAAGTCTGACCTCACAAGTTAGCTATACATTACACATTGCTTGCCATAATGCTAAAAAAGAAATAAGAATAAAATAAATGAGTCAAAGTTACGTGCAGCTAAACATAATTATATTATAGCAATAACAGAAACTTTGTCAAATCAAAGAGAGGGGGAAGAATATCACATATATTGGTACACATTCCCAGGCAAAGACAGGCAAAACTAAATAGGTGGGGGAAGTGGCCATTTATGCAAAACAGAGTTTAAATGTGTATCTTCTTCAATTAGATGATAAGCGGCATCTTACTGAGGATGTTTGAGTTCTACTAGAAAACTTTAGGGATAGAGGCCTGATATTGAATGTATGTTAAAAAGCCCAGAGCAGACATCAGTTTCAATAAGAACACTTATAATAATATTTTAAATCAAGTTTATAGTCACCCCAGTTAACCAAATATTAGCTGAATTATCGTTACAAATAGTTACACATAAGAACAGCGTTTTGTTAATGTAATAAGAGCCCGTTCTTTAAAACAGATAAGCTTGCCTGGATTTAGCAATTTTTTAATAATCAGGATAGAATTTAGCAGGAAGAGGTCATTGAACCATTAGGATCTAATAACCACAGTACAACACACTGGGTGCTAACCAAAGGGCTTATTAGATCATCACATCAATGGTTAAAATGGATATTAGGAAAGCTAAAAGTCAAAAGAGGACCCAAAGTTATTATTTCTGTGTTTTAGTAGCAAAAGAATGCTTTAAGGAGACCTTGCGCAGTATTAGAAATGGTAAGGGTAAACTAATATATTCTGACAGTGAAACAGTGAAGGCTGTAAATTTGCATTTTTCTGAGGTTTTCATGTGTGAAGAATTTGATGACCTTCCAACACATGCATTGGCTATTAAGGAGGTATTGAGTGATTTGGAAATTGTAAAGGTAGAAGTGCTCTTAGATTAAAAAATGTTACAATCTAACAAATCACCAGGACCAGATAATGTTTATTTGAGGACATTAGTGAGTATATACAAAGTTCCTAAAGACCGAAAGCCAGCAGATGGTATACCATTATATAAAAAGGGTGGTAAGGCTAATTGAAGTAGATGTAGGCCAGCAAGGTTAACATACTGTATATGAGTAGTACATTACTGGAAACAATTTTTTAAGAGAAGATCAAACATCACAAGCAAAGAAAGGTGCACTAGCGAGCAGTCAGTATGGATTTAGATGGGGGAAATTGTGGTTTCACTGATATGTTGGAATTCTATGAAGAAACAACAAAAGTATACAATCAGAGAGATGCATATGATATTATTTTTCTTAAAATTCAAAAGGCTTTTGATAAGGTCTCACACGAGAGACTTGTGATAAAAACAACAGAAATTGGAGCTGAAAGCACAGTGTGTAGATGGGTATAAAACTGTCTTAAACACTGAAAGCAAAGAGCTGTGGTGTACGGAACCTTGTCTGAATTAAGCGATGTTTAAAATGGTGCCCCTCAGTGGTGTCACTACTGCTCACTGCTCTTTTATATATATATATATATATATATATATATATATATATATATATATATATATATATATATATATACATACATACAGTGAACCCTCGTTTATCACGGTTAATCCATTCCAGACTCTACCGTGATAAATGAATTTTCGCAAAGTAGGATTCTTTATTTATAAATCAAATATTTGCGCAGTTAGAGCATAGAAAACCTGTTTACGACCTTCTAAATATGTTTTTTAACATTATTAGAGCCCTCTAGACATGAAATAACACCCTTTAGTCACCATTACACTCATATTACCCAATATATTAGACAAAATAAGAGAAAATAAGACATATTAGACGTTACAAATATCATATTACTAGGCGCACTCGCCTTTTAAGGCGACCGACTTTTATCAATTTTTGTGCGCTCCTTGTGTACATCAGGCATGTAAGTGTAGGGAATTAGAACATCAAAGTGCCCATTCATAACATCTCCCGATGATGATATAGATGATATAGATAAAAGTTCTCAGAAAGCGCATGCGTAGTGAGGTAAGTGTGTATGAGAAAAAAATCACGATAGAGTGAAGTCACGAAAGTCGAAGCGTGATATAGCGAGGGATCACTGTATATATATATATATACTGTATATATATATGGAGTGAAGCTGCCTCTTTTATAGTGAACCCGGATGTGCTCCAGGTGCTCCCTGACATGTGGCGTAAGTGCTACATGGGCACCCAGCAAAGAATCCAAGTGCACTGGCAGTCCAGGGCTCCAGAATCATCCAGGCACACCCTGGCAGTGGTCACGTGCCCCAGAGGGTTGAACTTCCAAGCTACAATACCGTGGCCCCAATGCAAACAGGAGTTCCAGCCATCTGACACAATATACAGTGTATATATATATATATATATATATATATATATATATATATATATATTAGCATTCAATGCACAAAACATCGATTTACACAATAATGGAAATATGCTATGACAATCTGTGGACCTGCAACAGTTAAAGTAACGACAAGTTTAATTTCAAAGAAAACACAATTCGGTCAGGTGTATTTTTATGATCACAGAGAAGCGAACACAACGCGAGCAGCAGAGACACAAAGTAGCAAAAAGGACAGCGGCTGTACAGGCTTTAAATAGTTCGAAGGGCGGCACGACAGCAGCCCCCCCTTCACAACACGAGCAGCGTTATACACCCTGCAGGAGAGAA
Source organism: Polypterus senegalus (assembly GCF_016835505.1). NCBI lineage: Eukaryota > Metazoa > Chordata > Cladistia > Polypteriformes > Polypteridae > Polypterus > Polypterus senegalus. Next base: position 102,394,824 of record NC_053156.1, on the reverse strand, counting down.
TTTAACCGCGCCCGGGGCCAGAAATAAAGGAGAAGTATTGTTTTTACAACATCACATGAGACCTGGCAGTGAGCCATGATTTAAAACAAGTCCACAGACATCTAATCTAGCAGTTGTTGGATTGCTTTTGCCAGACAAGCATCATGTGCTCTCAGCTCTTAAAACAACAACATGCGACAAGCAGAACAGGCAGCTCGCAAGCAGCAAAAAGACAGCAAATGATCCAAAGGCATATCCTTAGCATGCGTTCAGCAGCATTAGCAGCATTATACATCTGGCAAGAAAGAGATGTAACCACACACTGGGCCGGAAATAAAGGACAAGTATTGTTTTTACAAAAGTTTTTAAAGTAAAAGTGAAAATAATGCATATGTAACAATTCCCAAGAAAATAACAATCTCTTTAAATTGTATATTGCCTGCCTAAGGTAAAGTCATCCCTGATGGAGGATCGCAGGAATCGTGGGAAAGAGGGTTCCTTTCATCGGATTAGCGCTATTTCAGATGTGGAATGGCAAAATGGGGGAGGCAGCTTGATGAATGAGGTCTCCAGGGCTTAAAACAAATCCAAATCATATTATGTGATATCATCTCATGTGAAATTCTACTCCGTACTTCTAGAATTTTTATTTTTATACTGTATGGAGGATTTATTCTGTTCTATGTATTGTACTGTATTGTATTGACCCCCTTCTTTTTGACACCCACTGCACGCCCAACCTACCTGGAAAGGGGTCTCTCTTTGAACAGCCTTTCCCAAGGTTTCTTTGATTTTTTTTCCCTACAAGGGTTTTTTTTGGGGAGTTTTTTCTGGTCTTCTTAGAGGGTCAAGGCTGGGGGGCTGTCAGGAGGCAGGGCCATTGTGGTACTTGTGTGAGTTTGAGCCATACAAAAAATAAATTGTATTGTATTGTATATCTGGTAAACCAAACACAGGGGTGGGCAAGTGAAGCGAGCAGGGAACAGAGCCCCCTAGTGTGTGTATATATATATATATATATTGGGAACTTGGACCCGGACACAGACAGACGAACATCGTTGGCTCCACCACACACTGTTTATTTACAATAATTATTTACAAATCAACGTGCACTTCCCAGTGCCTCTTGCTCCGATTCCCCAATTGTCCAGGCCACGCAGTCCTTTGTGCCTTTCTCTCTTGACCGCCTCCCGTCCTCTCTCCAGCTCTGTCCACTTCCACCCGACATCCATTCCTGACTGGAGGGAGACGGCCCCTTAAATGGGAACCCAGATGGGCTCCAGCTGCTTCCCGGCAATCAGTCCTGGCCACACCCCAGTGTGGCGGAAGTGCTGGGCTCCAGGGCTGTTCAGGCAGCGGGACGCCGCCTGGCGGTGGCCACGGGTCCCTACATGGCTGGGCTTCCAAGCCCTCTACCCGAGGCCTCCAGCATAACCAGGACGGACGCCCCCTCTCGGTCTGAAGGAGGCACAAGCCCACAATATATATATATAATCTTAATAACAATATAAATAATAAGCTAGTTGTCTGCTGATAATACTAAACTAGATACAATAGTAGATAACATGTGTGATAAAGATTAGACAGAGACATCATAAAGGTTTGGGGCAGCCACCTGTATATTGTTTTCCTGGTTGCAAAAGTTGAGGTTTTAGAAACATGATGTGCATAGAACAGAGTCCAAAACAGAACTGATTACAGATTACACAAAGATGGAGGCTTTAAAGGCCCATAAAGGAAGTGACGTCATCAAAAGGGCCAGAATCGGAAGTGATGTCTTCTGGTCCACAAGTGAGGTCAGCAAAGGGGTCGGTACCGGAAGTGAAGTCTTCTGAGGCACCGGAACCTTGCAGGATTTCCCAGAAAAGTCTGTAGGGAACTGAGAAAGACAGTCAGCGCATTCTGCCACCCCCTAGTCGGATTTTTTATTACAATTAATAAAAACGCACGTGTGTGACACATGGAATCAAGACATATCACTATATAATGACCTGGACACAATTAAAACTTTGGCAAATATGTGGCAAATGAAATTCAATGTGTGAATGCAACCTACTTAGTGTGCTAAACTACAAAATAAAAATTAATACTATTTTTAACATTTTGTATCTTTTAGGCATTATTTATTTACAGGAGTATTATCACAAGGGCAATCTTCTATCACATCAGTGACATGAAAATCATACCTGTTTTGACCTTTCCTGCTGTATTACCTCATTTCTTGTGTTACAAGTTATGTTTTAGTGAAAAATGTGTTACTCAGAGATGCTTATTATTATGTTCTGTGATATCCCCAGTAGGAAGAATTTTCCCATGCATACCATTTTTACCAGTGTCCACTGATGGGCTGTTGAGCTGGTAGTATTAATAACCTGAATTCATTTTCTTTGAACCGTTTGAGCTTTGCTTGGAATGATATCCATGTAAATTAAAAAGCTCCTTTCCAGGCTATTGTAGAAAGAAGTTTTTATTTTATTTCTTAAAAAACTGCAAAGTAAACATTTTATTTTTATTAAATACAATTAACAATATTGTAAACCTCTGGATTTCTTATCCCACTGCTACGAGACGACTCTTTTGTTCTCCTTCAGCTGAATAGGCCTTGCTAGTGCCATGTTCTTAAATACCTCTTGACTTGCTCATTTTGGTGACTCCTGTAGTCACTTTACAGAGATCATGCTTTATACATGTATGAAGGTTTCCAATCTGTAGTAGTCCTAAATGAAATGGCATCCCACATTACAGTCCTTCTGAAGTCCATGCTTAATGTCCTGTTCTGGTTATGAAGGAAGTAGGAAAATTAAGTGAAGTTTGTGCTGGGCCAACATAGCCATTCCTAAACATCATTATTATTATTTGAAATATATAATTGAGATAAGCCCAATGATTTTTATGCTTTTTTAGCAGTAATTTAACTTTCATAAATTGTTTTGAGCTACAATAGTAGAGACTGAATTGTTTGAATCATTACTATCTAGACTGAACAGAAGCAGCATCTTTAAACATCTGACTTTATTTTTCTCTGCATCTGTACACCTTTAAGAACTAAGTTGCACTGTATATTTTCTCTGTTTATGACCCCTATTATAACAAGGAGGTAAAAAGGATGACATAAGAGACATTATCAACATGATTCATGAATAAAGGTGCATGTTCTGTACTTTTAGAGTACAGACCTGCACTGAACAGTTGTATACCATCTGTTGTATTGAGTCCCTAAATGCAGCAGTTTAAAACCCGCCAAGTACAAGACTTCACGGTCATGCACCATCTGTTGTATTGAACCTCTAAATGCACCAGGCCAAAAGTGGCAAAAGATGCCATGATGCTCAGTGAACAGTTTAACTGTTAAATATAAGGCCATTTATACTCTACAATGAACATGTACTTTAAAAATAAAAAATATTTATAATTCTTAAGGAAAATAGTGTTAGTTATCTTATTATTATTTTTATACATGATCATATATAAAAAGGTGACACCGTTAATATTTTTGAAGAGCCCGTTATTTGGTCATGTATGCCCAAATGTACCAATTAAAAGCTGGTAATAAAGTTACTTGTTTTTTGCATTTCTATGCATTACTTATTTCTTTTCAGATGATTCAAAAACATATTTTGCTATATTTGTATGTAAAAAAATACATTAGATTTCATGGCTATTTCAGAAGAAAACAATACAATAGCTCCCAAATAAAGACTCGTCCCTATTGGCATCTTGGCAGAGAATGGTATTTTAACAGAAAATGTGTCAATTTATTCATTTTCTCAGCCTGTTGGATTCATTCTTGGATTGCAAGGGTGGAGCACATCTGTACAATATCTTGTACATGGCAGCATCAAACTCAGGAGTAGATATCAGTCTATTGCAAGACAATCTCAGTCTAGCCCACAATCAATATTATTTGCCCACTTCACCTAGCATGCACATCTTTCCAATATGGATGGAAACCTGAGTACCCACAAAAACTTGACACAGACACATAGTCAACTTTTGTGCTATATGATACAATAACAGAATACAAGGAAATAAAATTATATGTCACATGAATAAAGACAATCCTTCAATGCTTGCAGAATTGTTAAATGCAAAATTTTATTTCAGCTTCTCCTTATTTTATATGATTTTAAAGTAAAAACATGGTTTTGGTTAAGCTCCCAGCTAAGACATCACTACTACCTTAACTTAAACCAGGGCTGGTGGGTTAAATAATGTCGCTAGAGACAAGGCACATTGTTACCAGTTGTCCCAACATAAAAACCAATACACTTAATCCACAACATAATAAATTAAATTTGAAGTCATTAATTAATTAAACACACAAAGTAGGCATTAAACACGATACAAATTCATAACTTCTTGATTGCTTCTGCTTGACCCAAATAAGCCGAGAATCTGAAACAAACTACCGAGACATGTAGTTGATGCAGAAACCTTGACAACCTTTAAGAAGCATATGTGGACGAAATATTGGGACAGCTTAGCTATTAGCTAAACAAACAAGCTTGATAGACAGGTTGGTCCCCTGTCATTTGTCAAATTTCTTAAGCGACAGTGAAATTGAATATGAAATGAAACTACACTGTTTTGAGCGCCCTGTGTGCTTCACTGAACATCTTAGCAAGTTCAAATGTCCTGCAAACTAAATGCTGCATATGTTGCAAACATACTAGACATTTTACAGAGATTGTGCCTCAGAGTGACAGCTTTAATAACATTCCCGAATTTGACAAAATTTTACAAAATGTACAAATAACTGCAATACATGTGAAAACGAATACAAATATCATTCATTCTCTGACATGTAGCTTCATGATGCACACGTGCTGTTTTGATCCCTTGAAGTTTACTGTGCAGAGAACTGATGTAAATTTCAGCTCTGAGGTATTTGAAAAATTTAAAATGAGGATATTTCTTGCTACTTGTAAAGTCGGTATACAAATAAGGCACTTGATATCTATGTAACTCTTTTTTTGGATTATCACTTCATAATATTAAAAAAAATACATTTGCCTGAAAATGCATCATTGACCAGAATGCCACGTGAGGCAATTACCTTGTCACCTCACCCCATTCACCAACCCCTTCTGAATGATTCTTACTTACCTTACCTTATAGTAGTAGTAAGCATCCATTAATTCCCAAAAGACAATAGAATTGTGCCATTGCTGAACAAATCGGTAACTGAAACTGCAATTATTATAGTGGTAGTGACCAGCATGAGAAGGGTTGTCTTTACTGCACTTTAGGCAGCAGAATGTCAAAGCAGTTCTGTTTTACCATAGGTGATGTTCTTGGTGATTCTCTTTTCTTCTGCATGCTGCATCAACGTAACTTCATATTTAGAGAGTTATTTCTGCATCTGCTGTTTCCAAACATATTTCCTAGATGCCAGCATCCACCATGTTTTTTGGTTGATAGTTCTTTGACATCATGCTTATAGATATCCCCATAGTGCTTTCCAGACAATTCCCCTGTAGAGAATATCTTTGCAAATGCAACTATCTTTCATTTTGAGTAACATAACCTAGCCAGTACAGTTGCCTCTGCTTGAGGAAGCTGAACATGAAGATTATCCCTGCTTTGTCAGGCACTATGTTGTTACATAATTGGTCTGTCCAGGAGACGACCAAAATACAGACTTTCTTCTCATAGTCAAGAATATTGATGAACGGAGCAGCTGACTCTTCAACTGTATTTTTTTCCTGGCTAATGGTAAGCTCAGGTCTTTACAGACATCAACAAAGTGGTTCATGAGTTACTATAAGTCCTAGTGTGTATGTGAACAGCAATAATTGCATTGTATGCAAATAGTAAGTATTTGAGACATATTGTCTGTATTTTAGTCTCAGTCCTATGCTAGGAGATTTTGAAAAAGTTTCCCTCAGACCTCATGCCTTCTGGAGTTGAGTAAAGCTGCCAAAGAAGATGGCAAGTCAATAATGATCTCTTTCGTAAACGATAGATTGTTGCAATTGCACCAATCCACATATGTTCCATCTCATGCAACAGTTGTTGTCTGGATTTAGATCTAATGGAAAGGGGTCTGACTTCTTTACAATAAATTCACTGGCTTGCTCCTGAAGCCATTCTAGGACCTTCTCACCTTTATGACATGAAGGATCATCCATACAAACAATTCCGTTTACATATGGGTACACTCCCACTGTAAAGTGCACACCTGATCAACAATGATGTTCTGAAATCCTGTGGCATTCAGGGTCCCTCTGCTTGTGTAAATAGATCCAATGTGTGCTGGGAAAACCCCACACCATCATACCAGAACTATGAGCTTGCCTTTTTACATCCAGTAGAAAAGATGCTTGTACAATATAATTAAACCTTCATGTGGTTTCAGAACTCTGTTAGGTCATTGACTGCCAAACCCAATTCATGTCATGTATGTTCTGATGTGCTACGCTTTTAAATCCTTAACCATAAATTGTTTATTATTTTGCACAATTCAAGTAAGTCTTGATTGGTTCCTTTCATTAATCATTTGCTTCTGACGACTCCAGGGCGGCCAATGGTTGGATGTTTTTGGGTATGTCTTTTTCTCAAAACACTTGTGAAACTGTCATATATGACAACCCCAGCAGGCTTTTACTTTTGTAAGATAATTAGAGAGATTTGCATTTTTTTGGCTAGAGATGTCATTTTTTGTCATTTTTTTCATTTTTTTTCATTTTAGTTATTCCATAGCATATGCTTCTTTAATTGCCTCCAAATAGGCACAATTAACAAAGAACACAGAAAATACAGGTGCAAACAACAAAGAGAGTTAAAGGAGAACAGCTACTTCACTGCCATTCACTGTCTGTGTGCTTATTAACAAACAATGGCCTAAATAATCAAAACCTTTCAGAGAAAATACAAAGGCAAAATCTTAACAAGCAAACTGAGGAAGCCTTATTAATGTCCATGTGCAAAACACACAAATACTTGTTTCATTTCTTTATAAAGTGAACAAACCATCTTTGTTTGACAAAGTCGCAAAAAAGAGAGAAACCGAAGAGAATGCTTGTTTTGGAGAGTATTAAATAGATAATATAATACATTTGAACAAAAAACAGAAATCTAGGACCATAATCAAGAACCTCTATTTTAGAATAAAGGATACTCCAAAAATGTACATTTGACAGTAGGTAGATTTTGCATTCTTTTCTGATGTCTATGTCGTGTTTGTGTCATTCCCTTCTCATATCTCAAAATATTATGTTAAAGGATGTTTCTAAAGCTGATGTCACATTATGTGACTTCTAGTCATGGGGTATGTCAGATTTGCTACTGATCTTGTCACCAGACCTTTTCAATTTACATAACTTAAAATGGCCACCCGTGTAACATTAACTGACGGAGTGCCAGTCTTCCAGTACAATCATGTTTACCCCAATTTGTGACAGCATGCTGCCCGATGGACCTGACATTGTACAAAAGGTTAACAGGTTAAACAGTACAACAAGTTCTGCCACAGTCTCTGCCCTTCTTTTAATTTGTTTCCTTTCTGTTTTAGCACATAACACACAAGACATCAGAAAGACAAACCTTTCTTCTGCTTGTGGGGTTCAAAATACTGCATTCCTTATTCCTCAATGCTACATTCTATGCATTATACTTCCGGGTGAGCATTCATTGGTTGTCAGTTTTCATGCACACGGATCCCACCCCCATGAATTAATACAAAATCGTACTTGTTTGATTTTAACAGAGTGAGTTGTGGACTAGTTGGAATGAGTTGGTGGGTAAGTCACACTCCATGACCAGAGGGCATGGCCACGTGCTGCTGACTCGCTAAGATTATGTAAATGAAGGCAACAATTGAAAAGTTGTGTAATGTGACTTGGGCTTAAATTTACCTGCTATGATAGGGCATGGGTCTGTCAGTTATACTGTGCTGCAATGGACTGGCTTCCCATTAAGTGTTGATTACTGGCTCAAAGTAAGTGCTGCCTGGATAGGCTCTATACCCTAGGATTTCATAATTGGTTTGAAAAAATATGGAGGGATGTTTATTCATTCTCTTGATCCATGATTGCACGAGCAAGCTTCTTCTCTTATTACATTATACCGCTTCACATAGGCTTCACATAGTCTTGAAGCTTTACATAGGGTGAAAACTGGAAGGCCAGTGAAGCTCATAGACACTGCTCACCAGTGTATGGCTGTTTATGCCAATATAATGCACCCTAGAAAGCCACTTCAAATCTTTTTTTAAAGCAAGATTATAATCTTGTCATTCCTCAAATATACTCTTTCCATTGCCATATTATTATAGTTCCTCAGTTTGATTTTCCCCTTACACTACTTTTTGAATCTTTGGATGGAGTTCTGCATATTGTCAAATGTTAATAAAACAATTCAGAGGAAATTATGTTTTTCAATGTGGTAAATTAACAAAAAAGCATCTCAGGTCACTGATAATCCTCTAACAAGCATATACTCTAGATTTCAGTTTTTTCACAAACCCCCTTTTGTCACAGTCATAGAGGGCCTATCTGTACAGTACTGAGTCCAAAGCAGGCGAAAACCTTGACATGTCACATTCACTTATGCAGGGTCATTTTAGTGTCACCAGTCAATCCAATGTTTATATATTAGAGATGTGGTCGGAAACACAGATAATTATGGGAAATATGGTCAGACTGTGCATGGGCAGTTACAGCTGATATTTGACTCTGAAGCTATGAGGCAACAACTCATATAACTACACAACTGTGCACAAAACAAGGGTTCTGACTTTTATATTTTTCATTACTGCATTAAAATATCTGCGGTGGGTTGGACATTGACTGACTGACATTAAAATATTACCAAGCTGATGAATGAAAAATGTGATGAATGGATGAATATGAATGGGTACTTCTAATTCTGTCATTTATAGGAAACTGCCATTACTTACTTGACAAATTAAGTGTCATATAGAATCCTTTGCTGTTTTTAGCCCCTATATAATTTTTCGAATATGCAGCAATCCAATAAGAGCTATTTTTAATCCCTTTTCACCTGCCATCCTAAGATTACTAAACTCCTTTCACTTTGAGTTGGCCTAATCCAGCCTTTGATTTATCTTCTTCATCTATGGTTCTCCAATGTACCTTTTTGTATAATAGTATTGATTGCTTTTATTTCTTCCAGCTGCCCCAATATTTAAATGGTATCCATCATCTTTTTAATCTAGTTTCTAACCTTCCATTAATGAAATTGCTTAACATTATTGAAAACATCCTCCTAAATGTTTATGCCATATCACCATATGGTCCTTGGCCTGCTGCTAACACCAGTCTCTGCAACATGTGGTTAAAAACTGGCATAAGACTGAATAAAATTGGATGTGTAGTTATATCTGAAGCAATATATTTTGTTTATATTTTTTCTTCTTCTAGCTTCCTTTTATAGATGTGTCCCTTTAGGCCCATTTATTGACCCTGTTCCACAGTATATGGTCTTCAAGGCCAACCGTGTGTGTCCATATTTGTACTAAGATATAATATTTGTCTCCTCATCCACAAATCAGCACAATACTAGATAAATCTGTTATTTTTTAACATTTGTGTGTGTGTAAATTTCTAAAATTAAATAATAAAAAGTGTTCTCCTAAACAAACAGTAATTCAAAAATACATTTAATCAGTCAGTCAGTCATTGTTCAACCCGCTATGTTCTAACATAGGGTCACGGGGTCTGCTGGAGCCAATCCCAGCCAACACAGGGCACAAGGCAGGAACAAATCTCTGGCAGGGCCCTAGCTCACTGCAGGGCACACACACACCCACACACCAAGCACACACTATGGACAATTTAGGATCGCCAATGCGCCTAACCTGCATGTCTTTGGACTGTGGGAGGAAACCGGAGCACCTGGGAGAACATGCAAACTCCACGCAGGTAGGACCCGGAAAACGAACCCAGGTCTCCTTACTGCGAGGCAGCAGCGCTATCACTGCACCACCGTGCTGCCTTGACAGTCTGATATTAACTTTTCACCTTTGCTATCTTAGACACATAAGAACAAAACAAGTTTGAGAAATGAGAGGAGACCACTCAATCTATCAAAAAGTGGTGTATATCCATCAAATAGTTTACTGAGCCAGCATAATCTAATTTCAGCATCTGGGAGAGCTAGAGTCTGTCCAAATAGTGGTGGGTATAAGAAAAATACAAACTCTTGACAGGGAGCCAGCCCATTGCAGGGTACATTCACTCATATAGGGTCAGCTAATTAATGCGGCATGCTTAAGGTACTGGAAGTTACCCAACTACCTAAAGGAAAACCAAGCCATACACACGGAGAATGGGGAGACTCTATACCAATGTGGCTTATATTTCAACGCAGTCTCCTGAAGCTGTAAATTAAGTTAAGCCAGCATCCTACCATGCTTTTATCTTAGTTAATTTATTGGTGCTAGTGTAGGGTTAGCTGAACACAGTGTCTTCTACTAGTAAGTCTTACTATCATGTGTTTTAATCTTTCCTCAAATACAATCTACAAATAAGCACGACATTAGATGCAAGAACATATTGTAGGACAATATTGTATTGTTTGCTCTTAAGTAATGATTACTTGGCTGAACTATTCTGACACTAGTTATGGTAGTAAAATGAGGTATGGTGAGCATGACTGCCGCTGAGTCCATAAAATAGCAATTCCATAAGTTAATTAAGGGGCTAGGCAAACAGTCAGAAGGTTCAGAGAAAGTTTTGCAGCCTCAAGACAAGCACTTCTCTTTATTAACACCTAAACACAGCTTGTTACCCTTCATGGACAATCAGGAATAGGAGCACGTGAGAAAGAAACAGCTGAAAATGCCAAAATCATAAAAGAAGAGTATGCTCAGCAGGAAACCTTGTTGTTTGCAATTCTAATCTTAGAATTCATTAAACTTTGGACTTATTAAAGCTGAGCATCTCACTTTAAAAAGACAGGCGCATAACTTCTACTACTGTGTACTAGCTTAGACAGTTGAACTATAACAGAGTCATTTAAAAAAATGTAATTTACAAATGTTTGCCCTGCTCATCACTTTGATTTGGTTATTTCAAAGTTTGTGTTTCAATTCGTTATTTGAGAACACTTTTGGCACAAGAGCACTTCCAAAAGAGAAAGACAATGAGAAAGACAAAAAAAAAGAGTTGGGGTGACATCATAACCCCGTATATTATAATGCAAAAATAATAAAGGATTTTTAGCAGAATAATGCCCCTTAGGGCACAATTCTCAGACTAGACTGACAAGGAATACGTCAGTTCCTGTTAAGTGCGGACCAGACCAGTAGAGACGGTTCCAGGGGGACGGACGGATGGACACCGGATGTCAGAGGTGTTCAGGTGGTCAATCACTCAGTCTGTAGAGGGAGGAAGAGAAGAGGCATTAGTATATACCGACAGTTTTTGGGTTGGCGTTGAATTACTACCACCAGAGTCTATAAGCTGTTCCTAAGGCACACGTGTGACAACCTATATTCTAGTAAACCTCAAGGAAGACCAATGTCTGCTATAATTATGTCCTTGTGTTTGGGTTAACCCAGGATGAGTATGATCAGCAGCTTTATGAAGTCATAAATGAAGTACAAATGGTGTGGCCAAAAGTGAAGGACAAATGTGACTTTTCCAAGAATAATATATACTTCTTGGAACAGATGATCAACAGATTAGGGATGCAGTTAGATCTTAACAAGGTGAAAGCATAAACTGATATCAACTAACCAATCAAACAAAGCAAGTAAAAAAATTAGATTTGGGGATAATGAACCATTGCGAGAAATGTATGATTCATCTATGATGCTGTTGCAAAGCCTTTAAAAGTTTTACTCAGAAAAACAAGCATATGGGGTTTGGAGAGGGTCAAACTATTGAGTGTTTGAGGGCATCAAGAAGTTATCTTTGTATACCACAATGGTCATGGCTGTGTCATTTGGATTGAATATCCAAAGTATTCAAGTAAAATCATGTATGTAAATTGAAAATGAGGAATCACATGAGTTTTATAAGGCTTTTCTGACTACCTTGTGGGTCTTCCTTTTTTGACTCAACTCATATCAAGAGCCTTCAGTTCTTATCTTGTATTTAAACATCCAGAAAAACCACCACCTGTAATCCAGAAACTGACAATGAGATTCATGAAATGTTCATTTACTATTTCTCATATCATAGGTGAAAATGTTACCACTGTGGATATAATTACTTTGACACCATTGAGTGAAAGTGGGGAATTAAAGTGTATGTACCATGGAATTGGACATAGAAACTGTAAAATCTATTTTGGGTTTGCTCTCTAGACAGTGAAGTTGAGTTTTAGTTCTATGTTGTCATCACTGAACATCATGGTCTCCATACAGAGAGCACAATTATGATAAAATGATTGTCTTGGGTCAGTAGCTTTGCTGCCTTTCAAGGTGTCCCTGACCCAGTAGACTAGAGACTACAACATACCATATGGGGTAAAAAAAAAAAGAAACTTAACACATGATTTGACAAAAGGACAAGTTGTAATTTCCAGAAGCTCCAATGGGTAGAATTTGTTTCCATTTATGATACAGTGCTATAGGTCTTTAGTCTTTGTACACAGTGTGTCCTTGTATTCCAGATATCCAGCCTTTTCACCATTTTAATTCAGAAAAGTTTACCACCCTCTCTTTTGACAACTTTTTTAAAGAGCATGAAGTAGGCAGTTGGCGCACCATCCTGCCAGCACTGATTGTTGTGGATCATTCTGTTGAGTTTGCACTGAAATTCGTTCTGAGCAAGTTCAGGATAAAACACCACATTGTATCAAAGGGATTTTCCACTTCCATCATTGCAGATCGTGTGCTCCACATAGTAGGATTCAACTACTGTATGTGATCCCCAAATAAAGATGCCCTCACAGTAAACATCAAAGGCACAGAGCAAAGCAGACAGAAAGGAGCAATGAAATGTAAAGGAAGGCGAGATGACAGCTATCTTTACTACAATACCATCAATATACCTGCCACAGAGAAAAGCCTCTAAGAATTCAGAAACACCAATGCAGATGACAACAGCTGAAATGGTGCTGTGTTGAAGGCTGGCTAAATAGATTCAGCACTGACAGATCTTTGCAGTAACACTTAGCTTTCTTGAGAGAGCTGACAGTGTAGAACAGTGTGCTATTGAAAGGTGATCCTTCAAACACTTAAAAAAAAAGGTGGAAATGTGAAATGTGGTGAGTGAGCAATGCAGTCAGTATGGTAGCCAGATCTTAAATAGCTCCAAAAAGAAATGGACAATTGTGATATCAGTTCACGTGACAAGCTGTTTCTTCTAAACCGAGGCCATGAATCAAGCCTGGTGTAGATCAATTTCAATAACAAGACAAGCCATAGTCTGAACTATTTCAATCACAGCAGCGCTGCTCATAAACTATTTGAAGGGTGCCTTTGCTAGACACAGGGGGTCATGACAACAAAGTACATCCTAATTTAAAATCTTCTAAACTGCACAGTGAGAAAGTTCACAAGTCACTGCTGAACGCTGTCTAACATGTTGGAAGTAATGTACAACGCAAGACGGAGCGAAAAACAGGAAAAGAAAAAAAATGCAACTTGTAAAAACCAAATAAAATTGAATACATTTTTAAAGTTCTTTAAAATGTTGCAAAATGTATGTCAAAAAAAGTGTGCTTTTTCCAAAAAGAAAGAAAAACTGACAATCATAATACTTCTAAGACTCCTTTTATAGGTGGACAAATGGCTGCTGTTCCAGCCATCCTGAATTCCTGGAACAATGAAAGACAGCCAACCAACCAATGTATAATAAAAATAAAAAGCCTTGTAATATGCACTCATGCTTGACTGTTGTAATAAACTACTAAAGGAATGGTTTCAGTGGGTAATGAATATAAACAGTGGACAGTACAAGTTTGGGAAAATATCACTTCATCTGATGAATCCTGGTTCTGTCAGAGTATCCAAAGAATACGTGGCGTAGTGGATCCATCCTGACAGGTGGTGTAAAGGTGAAGATTGTTTCTGTGATGCGCATAGGGTCCCATGGAGAACTTTAAGTTTATTTCCAGGCCAGGTGGTTTATAGGATTTTTTTTAGTGTTACAGCCATAGATATAAAAAAGGCAAAACAGAGCAGAAGGTACAACATACAAAATATGACATTGTCAAATGATTATATGCAATGGCAGTGATTAATACTATGATGCATTAAAACAAAGTTAATAAGATAAAAATATGTCAACGTAGAGAACTGCATTCATTCACCATACAAAAACACTTTCAAAGTAAACATAATTTAGGTTGGATGGAATGTTTTCAAAATCTGGAGATACAGATATGAATCAAAGAGTCATTAAATTCAGATTTAGTGGAGTGACTACAATAGGAAGGAAGCTGTTTATGTGCTGAGTGGTTCTTGTTCTAGTTGGTAATATTTTTGTGATGGTAATAATTAAAGGAAATGGTTACCCTAGCGAGTATGGTATATTTCATGTTCGCTTGCTAAATTGTGAACTATATACAGTAGATACTGATAGACTCCAGTTGCAGGCTTTCAATCGCATCTGCCGTTTCAAGGAGGTCTATGCTTCTCAGCATCATGTTAATTAGGTGTATTCCATCATCATAGCAGCATGCCTATTTGTGAATTGACTTTTTAGAAGAATAATACTCGATGCCGGAGAACCCTGGAATACAGTGATCCTCTCAGAAACCAAATCTAAATCATGAAAACTCTTTTGAGATCTTCTTGAAAAGCAGATCTGGTAGATAACTTTTAACAACTATGGGATGCATTGGTATCAATGTGAGCCAGCATCTGTGAAATATATCTTTTAGTTCTTGACAGGACAAATTCAGACTGATTAAATACCAAATATAGGGCATTCCCATTAGAAATGTTTCCTGGATGGAGTTTGATCATTCCTAGTGCATACATATGAGCATGTTGCCACACCTTTGGACATCCTGGCACGTCAGTTATGGTCTCTAACTGGGCCTCATTTGTTTTTCAACTATAAGGACCTGCTGCCCAGCAGAGAATCAATTCTTGAGATCTTCTCATTTCTTCCAATTTAAGCTCTGCATTTGATTAAGTGTGTTTGAATGGATGGATGAAAATGATCTAATAATTTCAATCAAAAATGTCAAAACTATTTTTTGTAATTGCGAAGGTGATAGAATGGTTACCCGGTATTTATCACTACTACCAAACAACTCCAGCATTCAACATTCCAGTCCTACTCTGGTCAGTGTCTGGGTGGAGATTGCATGTGTTATTTTTCTCCCTCTGGATATTCACATATTCACATCCAAACGTATGCACATCTGGCTAATGGGCCACTGTAAATTTTCCCTCCACAAGTGAATGTGTCTTGTGACAGACTGGTGCCACATTTAGGGTTGGTTCCTTCTTTGTACGGGGACAGACTCAGACCCTTTTGACCTTGGACTGAATTAAATGAGGTTAATAACTAATGAAGGATAGCTGTAAAAGTACTTACTTCATGAAAGAAAGGCTGAATAATTCTTTGTCACCACCAATTTTAATGACTTGTCTGCAGCAGCTATGTCTTGCTGTGTTCTTCTGGGACCTGAATTTACAAGGTTGTTAATAAAAATGGAATTTGATATTCTACTGTCCCTCTTTCGTCCTCCCAGTTTAAACAAAGTGCAGCCTTGTCAGGGTCCTTGGCTGGTCAAATAGGGACAGCAAATTAACTTCTCATATACTAGATAAATGTCTGAGAATTTAGGTGTCTCACTCTAAAGCTAAGAAAAAAAGAGTATATTAACTCTCCCAAGAATGTATCAGACGAAGCTTAGTATTACCTTCTTAAGGAGAAGTCATGAAGCTGCCATACATTTCATCTCATAGTTGATAAATATTGTGATCCGACAAATACACTCTCAAAGGAATCCAGCAGCCCCAGGTTCCTAATTTTGCCTTCAGCCAACCAATCACAGTGAGTGCTGTAATTCCATAATGATTAAAAGGCTGCCTGCTTAACACAGAAAACAATAGTCACAGATGATAATGCTAAACTTTAATTAAAGTGGCCTGAGGGAACCGAGGAATTGGTATGCTATGGCATTTACCTCAGTGTTTCATCCACACAACTTGAATAGATGTGTTAGTATCATTGTCTACAAAGGAGTGTTGTTGCTAATAATGTAATAAGTACGACATTAATTATCAGTACCGCAGACATTCTTAGACTTCTAAGGAGCACCTAGATATCGCTGCCTATACTTACCAGCTTTTACAGGTGCTCAGTAGAGTGCATCCTAAATGGCTGCATAGTCTGTTATGTGATACGTCAGGAAAGTTTTAGATTCAGGAACAGTTTTTATCCACAGGTTTTAAAGCTAATAAATGGCCACTCATACTGGCAACTGCAGTAGAGTTTATATATACATATATATATATATATATATATTGTGGACTTGAACCCGGACACAGGCAGACGGACATCGTTGTTTCTCACCACACACTCTTTATTTACAATATATATTTACAGTTTAACGTGCACTGCCCAGTGCCTCTTGCACCGATTCCCCCAATGTCCAGGCCTCACAGTCCTTATGCCTTCCTGGCCGCCTCCCGTCCTCTCTCTAGCTCTGTCTTCTTCCACCCGACATCCACCAATGACTGGAGGGAGGCAGCCCCTTAAATAGGAACCCGGATGGGCTCCAGCTGCTTCCCGGCATTCGTTTATAGCCACACCCCAGTGTGGCGGAAGTGCCGGCTGCGCACCCGGAAGCCGTGTGACGGAAGTGCTGGGCTCCCGGGATATTTAGGCACTGGGGCGCCGCCTAGCGGTGGCCACGGGTCCCTACAGGGCTGGGCTTCCAAGCCCTTCACCCGAGGCCCCCAACATAACCAGGGCGGACGCCTCAGGGTCTGGAGGAGGCACAAGTCCTCCTCCGGTCCTCCTGCCGGGACCACATATATATATATATATATATATAAATTGTATATAATTCTTCTTTACAGTGTCAAATGTAACGTCTACTGACTCAATACACAGTATATATATAAATATATATAAAGCGTAAGTGCAAAGGAGGACGGATGGGCATCTAGACAGGGATGGAGGGTGGTATCTTGCACGAGTGGGAATCCATACTGGATGGACTGCATGTTGGAAACACAAGCCTGACAGGACACATTACAGCCCTTAGCCCAGCTGAAATGCCAAAACTGTGGATGGACTGTCTGCTCGTGGAGTCAAAGAGAGGTTTGTCTCTGGCTACAATAGGTGGCACTGTCCCACTTTAGTCGTCCCAGTTTGAACAAAGTGCAGCCCTGTCAAGGTCCGTGGGTGCTGTTTGAAGGTGTTGGTTTTCACACAACCCAAGAATGCTTCCAGTACTATGGCACAACTTTTTGGAAGTACTTCTAGGTTGTATGGAAACCAGGGAGGACTTTCCCAGTGGCACCCAAGGACCACAGCAGGGCTGCACTTCGTTACTTTAATTCACATGCAGCCCTACAGGCATCCAAACTGGGATGGTTCAAGAGGGACACTGCCACCTGTCATAGCTGGGGATGAACCGCTCCTGGCCTCCAACATCTGCCATTCCTTCCACGGTTTTAGCCATCCCAATTGAGAGGAAGACTATAATGCGTACCTGCTGAGTTGAGTCTCCAACAATGCAGTTCATCTGATATGACTTCCCAGTCGGGCCAGATTCCACCCTCCATTCCTGGCTGGATACCCATCTATCCTACTGGGTACTTACATTTATATATATTTGTGTGTATACTGTATATACTGTGTATTGAGTCAGTAGACATTTGACATCTTAAAAGAACAATCATATAAAGGTTTTGGGAATATTTAACAATTAGAAATAGATAATAAATACTCCAGTTGTTTTAGAAGGAATCAAATGTGCATCTTAAAAATGTTCCTAGATCTTGATTAATTGTCTCTTTTGACAATGTGCCTCTGGATGATGCCCCAAAGTCAGGCTGACCTAATCAGAAATTACAATTCAGGGAATTCCATGTGATCTAAAATTTTCCATTCAAAAACTTATGTCTTCTTTAGCAGAGGAGAGTTTTGTCATTGGAACAAAGTGTGCAGTTTTACAAATACAACAACTAATATTGCAGTTTTACCCTGTGAGGAGGGCAAACCCATAATAAAACCAGTCATTTCTTTCCAAGGCCTGTCTAGGCTTGAGATGGATTTTAATAATCCTGTTAGAAATCCTGATGTAGGCAAGCACATATTTTTTTTTATATCCAGATTCATTTGTTGCCACCATTTTAATAAAATCTGCATTCCTAGAAACATTGTATTATTATCATTAATCTGAGGGAGATGTGCAAGTAAATATTGAACTGTGTACACATGGCTTTGAATTTGAAGTAAACAGCATGAAGCTTTGTATACGTGTTCCACTCAGTAGATAACATAAGTCCATCTTACTACAGAAGGAGAGTATCTCAAAGAGATTAAAAAAAGGAAGCATCTCCTTCATGTTAGAAAGTGAGTAAAAGATTACTGCATAGAAATTCACTGCTAGTGACCCACTGTCACCACAGATTACTGCAAGCTATACTATATTGCAGTGGTATGTGCTTTGTGATCATGTTTTCAGTGCTAGCAATTATAAAAAAATAAAACAGATGACATCTGAAGGTGAAGAATTTCAAGACAGTATAGGATGGCAAAAAGACCTTTTAGAAACATTGATTAGCTAGAACAGTCCAATCAATCATTCAGTCATTCATTTGTTGTCTAAACTCACTCAATCCCATTAAAGGGTCACTAGTAGGTGAAGTCCAGGCAGGGAGCAGCAGGAGCAAAATGCAGGACCCGATCCTGGACAGGGGGTCAGTCCATCACACTCACTTAATCACTCACTCATTGGGCTTGTTTAGAGTCACTTCTTAGCTTAAAAAACACGTCTTTGGAACGTGGGTCAAAATGCAGTGTTTTGTATTTTAATGAACAACACGTCTCTATCAGGACAAATATTTTACATGCTTTGCAGCATACTTGTCACCTTGTAAAGCACAAAAATCAGTAAAAATAGGAGATGTAGTAACTAAAAAAGCTTGACGCATTGCTGCTATTTTGGTTCCCTGCCGCTTTACTGTCAGTTTTGATTTGCATTTGATTGAAGACAGTTTCACTTTTTTTTGTTAGTTACACCCGCTTTTTGTAATGGTGTTTTTCTTTTCTTATTACAGGCCCCATTAGACTGCATTACATACTAAATTTAAAAATAGCTCCTCACTGGAATATTTCATTTATTCATTTCTGTGAACTGCTGCCAGAACATTGCAGCTCTCGTAAATATTTAATTTTTTTTTTCTTGAAAATCTGATCAGACTATTCCCAATAAATCTGAATTATTGAAGTTCTGGTGTTTAGCAGGCTGTTTAAGATCCAGCCCCTATTAGTATCATGTACTTACGGTTGATTACAAGGATACAAGATTGTTCTGCTTTTTTCAAAATGTAAAACTCTGACCTAGTCTTACTTAACAGCACCTCTAACAAGCTGCTACTGCGTGTCATCACACTGAATCATTCATGAGCACCTTGAGCTTCATGCATAGTGTCTCATATCTTTAATGTTGAAATCATCGTTTATGTGCTGCATTATTATTATAGTGCCTTTTTAACAATCTGGTGTTTCCTAAATCTTTAGCTTAATTGTTCAAAGGTAGTTCACTTTATTGTTGAATTTCAAATCATGAAGTGCAGTTATACAAATTCAACCAGTCATCACTAGACTAGGATTTCATACAGATGAAAGTCTATCCGGTTCGTTTT
Source organism: Polypterus senegalus (assembly GCF_016835505.1). Lineage (NCBI taxonomy): Eukaryota > Metazoa > Chordata > Cladistia > Polypteriformes > Polypteridae > Polypterus > Polypterus senegalus. The sequence continues at coordinate 102,375,089 of NC_053156.1, read as the reverse complement.
AATGAAGGTTTAGGGTCACAGAGATGCCAGCAGCAGCACAGATAGAATAACTTGGTAAAACAAATGTGCCTTCAGCGTCACCTTTAAAGAGTCCATAGCTTAATAGTTGTAAGCATGTTATCATCATCTCTTTAATTTAATAAAGCACCATAATTACAACCTTAATAGCCTTATCCAGAATGCTTATTTGAGGGAACTTAGATGAGGGCAAATTGTTAGAAGATGATCTTGATGCCCGTTCAAGGACACTTTTGCAGTGAAAGGCTTGGGGAAGGCTTACTTAAACAACAGTCTAAAGTTAGTTGGCTTCCAATAATTCATAAGCTTACTTGATTGTTAGTGGTCTGCCCCCCTCTGGCACTTAGGCAGCATGAATTTCTAAGCAAGGTTTGCCTTTAATTTCATTTTCATTTTGAATTTAAGGATTAACCATTCTCTTGAAGAGATGTTACTTTAGAGATGGGCAATTTCTTCCCTTAGAAAAATATCTGTTCAACTGAATTATAAGTTACGGTACAATTAATAGGGCCTCTTGTAAGTGAAATATTTTAAAGGATGGAGACAACTAGTAGCTAAGGCATCATGTTAGATGTTTTGTTTTATTCTCACTTTGAATTAAAAAAGCTTCAGATCTGGAGTAGTATTTCTACTTCGTAACTAACTCGTTTTAAAAAATAGGGCTTCAAGGAAAGAGAGAAACATCAGTGGCAGCTGGCATGGCTTAATTTGAGCATGGTAATCATATTCCTAAGAATTTACACTTTCCATCCATCAATCCACTTTCTAACTCACTTAAACCAATTCAGGATTTTTGGGGTGGGGGAAGGGTGCTGTCTTAGCAGCATCTGGTGCCAGTCAGGGACCAAACTTGGACAGGGTTCAAATCTGCCACAGCACGCTGTCATACAGATGTCCGGAGTCACTCCTATGCTGGTTAACTAAACTCACAGGTTTGTGAAATGGGGGAGGAATACCTTGAAAAAAAACACGTAAGTGGATATGGGAAAGACATTCAAACTCCACACAGACCTTGAGCAGGAGAACATTTGCACCCTGTGACCTAGGCCAAGGACCCAGCAGTGCTGGCCACATTGCCACCCCCTGCTGATAGTATTTATGTAGCAAAATTATGAAAAGTAATAGAATTACATAGATTTATTGGTCTATTAATAATAGATTTATCATTTGTTTTCACATGAAATGATAAAAAATGAGAATGTGGAACGATGGTTGCCTCACAAGTCACCTGTGATAACTGGGCACTCATCTAGAGTTATGAGTCACAAATATAACAATACACAGTCTTCTAAGAACACAATATATTTTGCTGCAATCAGGGTAGCTAGCATAACTGCATTTCTAATTAATGAAGCTTACCATTTAAACATATTTAATAAATCAATCAGTTTTTATGGATTATCACTAATTTCACCACCACTGCACAACTATAAATTTAAGTTGCCATCCATCATTGTAATATATTCTGTTTGGCTTTGTAAAGTGATATATGAAGGTGTCATAATAATAACACATTTTATTTATATAGCACCTTTTCTATGCTCAAGGCAATTCACAGAAATGCAAAATAAACAACAGGGCGTATTCAACATTGGACTCAAATAATATTCACATAGTACCCAAAATAAAGATATATACAGGATATACACATTTTTGAATTAAAATAAGAAATGTTAAACCAGAATAAAAATACAAAATATACAAAATACTACAAGAAATCCCTGAACAATTGCATAATTTATGTACTCTGCTAATGCGACAATATAAAATGCTGATTTATTAACTGCTTACTACATGCAATTCGCAAAACTGTCATAGAAGACACAGGTTTGCCGTCATTCCAGCGGGGATAGCTGAGAAGCCATCATAATGGAAGAGTGGAAGGAGACTGTTCTCTGGCTCCTTTATTCCCACACCAAGATAAGTCGATCTTTCATGTGCACACCCACAAAGCTGCTGGGTTTCATGGGAGCCGCTGTGGGAGTTGCAGATAAGAGGATTCTGGAAGTCCTACCTGGCCTGAAAGTGTTTCCTGACAGCAATTTATATATATATATATATATATATATATATATCGATAGATATAGATGTATATATCGATAGATATAGATGTATGTATATATATATATATATATATATATATATATATATATATATATATATATATGGAGTAGGCAAAAGTACATTTACAGTTGTTCATATGGAAAAGACATGCAGGTTATTATTATTACAATAGCCATTTTTAACTCAGTAGCTTTATTAACTTTATTATTATTTTTTTTAATCAGTAGTGGGCACCACTAAGCCTCAGACCTCAGACACAATCACACCCAATACAATCATTGGTTCAAATATTTTTTCTTTTTTACTAATCACAATACTTCAATAGACACAGATAAGCACAGATGTACTGTTTCTCCTGTCTCATTCCACTCCTCCAAAGAGTTTTGTTTTCTGCCTCCTGATGGTGACTTTCTGGGTTAGTAGACCCAAGCTGTTTTTCCGGTACTAAGACACGTTTCCTTGGAAGAAAATAGAAGTCTAATAAAATAGGGAATATACATCCCTGCAGCACCCTCTGGTGGCACCCAAGGACCCCAACAGGGTTACACCCTGGAGCTCCAATTGTCAGGGTACCCACAGGGCATATTAAAGCCCAGGGATGCTGACACCTATCATAACGGGGGATAAAAGATCCAAATATTGTTGTGTACCCCGGTCCTTCCATTGCATTGGCCTCCCGGCCGGGTAAGAATTCCTATTCCATCCCAGCTGTAAAGCCCATCCATCTATTCATTTTCATTCATTGTGGCATCCTGCCTGGCCAATGAATCAGCCTCCATCCTCTTTGGGGCACCTGTCCCTCCACTGTTGTACTCACATATAAATTGATATATACTGTATATACATTTATACTGTATATGCTATATATGTTCCACTGAATTTCAGTGTATATTATGAAAGTGGAGCTGATAACAATACATTTGCCAGCCTTGTAAATGTTTTCAGGCCACTGAGGGTTAGATTTGCATGTGAACTGAGGAGAAGAGACAGTTTAGTACTCTCAAGTCACACTCTGTGTAATGCCAGCGAACCTGGAGCTACTGGGGCCTACTCCTCAGGGGCACCAACAGGCTTTTGAAAGGTGGCCAGGTAACCTGGGAGTTTTCTTGGACCCTGGTTTAAAAGTCTTCTTCAGCAGGTTCACTGGGATTTTGGAGCCGGAAGGTAACTGGGGATGAGAGCTCAACAAATGAGGGAAATGAAGATAGGCTGGCAGTTCCTAGAAAGAAGGATGAATCTGTGTGATGAACAGGGCAAGGTTACTGGGTTAGTGGAGCAGCTACCCCACAAGGTACTTGGACATCCTGTATGAGAGGCTGGAAAAAATAGGCTTTCTTACTTTTGCACCTTTTGTGTAATGTTCCTTTTCCTGCTCTTCTTCTTAACCTGTTTTTTTTTTCAAAAAATCCCACATGTTCTCCTAAACTCCGCTATTTATACAGTAAATATTAAATTAACATATATATATATACACATATATATATATATATATATATATAGTATTACATATATTAGATACATTATATTGTATAATCATCAAGGCAGATGAGCCATTGTGTGTTTCCTCCATACAATTTGGCTTTATATGTAGTTATGCAAGATTGATAATGTTATCAGGAGAAGCTACTGCAGATTTATGAGATCCCATCAGCCGGCCTACAGATTCCACTTGATATGATAAAGATGTTTTTTGAGGATGCTAGTGACGTCTGCTAGGAAGTTGTCCATTTCTGGTAAAGTGTAAAAAATAAAATGATGTCACTATAAGAGGTGGTTTTAATCTTAATAAGGAATCACTTTGTGAGACTAAATTAAAGGCATTCATATCATTTAAAAACTGCATAAAGAGTAAGGCAGCAGGGACATGAGGTTTTTAAGGGGAATAAAATTATATATGCTGCACCTTATGCACATGCCATTTAAGGAGCCTCCTGTGTCAGTTTGCTGAGTTCCATATCCAAGAGGATGGAAGTCCAGGTCCACATTTTAAGTACTGCTTGAGTATATGGAGCATACACTGTGATCCTGCTCTTGCCACACTGCTGCAGTAGAGTGGTTTTTGCTGAGCTGAAAAGTAGTATTGCTGAACACAGAGCATCCTTTACCAGGGAGCTTGGATAAAAATAATAACAATTAACTCTAATTCTAAAAGCCTGGCATTTAGCTTCTAAATGCAGCTCTTTTCTCTTCGGCTAATTTCCTTGAGCTTTGCTACCGTCTGAAGAGACAGCTTGCCTATTCTCATGTCACCGTCACACAGAAATCCTGTAAGGTAAGTCTGTGCTGATTTATTGAAGCTGTTATGTTATGTCATGCTTATAATTATATGTAACCAGTCAGGGAATTTTGAAACTGCCTCAACGAACGAGGAATAATTGGGCTGAAGTTAGCATGCTGAATTAAGTGCATAAGTTACAATATTTGCAGAAGGCATTATCTGAAGACTGTAAGACGAGTGCAATATTGCCAGCATGTTCATACAGCAAGGGAGTCTTTTTAAAAGCTTTACATGTATAATGCAGCAGTGGGTTTATACAGCTTGGATGCTTTAGACTACTGGTCTGCCAACACTGGGAGATATGTCTTGATCAGTGGAAGGAACTGACAGTCTGTTTAAAGAAAATACATTTCAAGGCTCATGGTAAAGAACAGGAGGGCTATTCTGCTCAGATGCTCTAAGAATACACAGTGAATATTTACAGTGCATCGCTATGGCTTTTTTGTCACACAACATTTAAGAGAGTGGCTTGTCAAGCCAAGCAAATATGTAGCCTGAGAATTATATTATAAAATACGTTGCCTAGCAATAACCAGATTCAAGGGCTACTTGATAAAAGTAGAAAATGTGCTTTGCTGGTTCACTGAAAAGCAGAACAGGATTTTTTTTTTTTTAGATCTGCTAGTTGTGCTAAATGCAGTCCTGCTAAATGTTATTTTACTGGCTGCAGTCCTCAAAGCAAATGAAAATACAAAGAAGGCTTATATATATGCTTTCTTTTATTTATTTATTTTTTTCTCCTCACCCCTCCCCACTACCCCGGTGGGCAATGCTTGACTTACAGTACCTCAAGCACCATACTGTTTTCCATGTGGGTTTCACCTGTTAAAAAGCCTGTTGTGTATTCTTTTTAACAGCTGCCGCTGCAGTCTCTACATCTCTAGAATATTTTGTCAGGGTTTACTTCAATATACAAAATGATGATGCATGAGGTGGCCCTTTTAAAAAGACTAAATCATTTAAACACCAAAAAGGCATTAACTTCATTACATTTGCATTGCATAGGCATAATCACATATGGCCCAGGAAAACTCAAACATCTGTGTTAAAAAAATGTAATTTTCTTGAAAAATTTGTCACATTAAATCTAACCATGCATACCAGTAATTTTTAAGTTTCCAATTCAGTATGATGTGTGCCTGTATATTTAGGAAGATGTTACAGCTAGGCAGTTTTGAGCAAACATTTTCACTCTTTTATTTCTGCGACAAAGAATTTAAAGACTGGAATTGTTTAGACTAGGCTTGTAAATTGTTGGTGAAGATAACATGTTGCAAGTTGCTAGGAAGGCAGTAGTTGTTTCATAAAACAGGATAATGGAAAATAAAAGAGAACAATTTGGCTCTGTACTTGACTTTCTTTCTTTCTTTCTTTCTTAATATAATTAATATGGTTCTCAAAAGTAAATATGAGATGGATTCCATTGTTATTTGCTCGCTATATATTCTGTATTCCTTTTTATACATCATTCTTTCCACATTTCCAATAAAAAATAAATTAAACTATAACTTTATTTCATTTGCTTGATTATTCTTCTATTGTCTTGAAATATACGTTTATATAATTTTATAGAGCATGAGATAACGCTGTACATAAAATAGCAGCCAGGGTTCTGACTTTCATCCAGAGAGTTTATCTGTCTCTCTATGAATTATATAACCTCCTATCTATATTTATATGTGTACCTAATAAATATTAAGTGGGTGTAGTGCAGTCTCACAGCTTCAGGGAGCAGGAGTTTGATTAGTAATCAAGTGTATGTCTATATCGAGTTTGCACCTTCTACTTTCAACCACGTGTTTTCTTCGAGTGCTCTGCTTTCCTTCCAAAAATGCACAGATCAGGTTAACTGAACACGTGAGGGAGTCTGCTCTAGGATGGACTGCTGTCCCAATCAGAGTTGGTTCTTGCTAGGATATACTATCTCTGAAAAGAAGGCTGAAATGGAAAAGACAACTTTCTTTCTTTGCAAATGTGACGGTTATAATTTTCCTGAACATCTTCATTCACATCAATTTAATAGTTTCAGTAAAAATATTTCAAAACCGTTAGCCCCTGCCCTCTTAGGCTGCATGCAAATTATGTGTCATTTCAATAAGCATGAGGAGTGCTGCTGTGGTTAACGTTGCTGCCTCCCAGATCTACAAACCCGTGTTCGGTTCCTGGCATTGTCACTCTCTGCGTGAAGTTTCTCCAGCAAACAGAAGCCATGCATGTACGGCTAAGTGGCCTCTCTAAATGTCCTGGAATGACTGTGTGACACTTTGCTTGTGTTAGCCTTCTTCTCAGTCTACAGTGGGTTTCCAGTGCTTGTAACATCTCTGCAATGGAAAAAGTGGATTTAGAGAATGGATGGCTAGATCAATGAGAATGTTTCCTTTTCAATAAAATGTGAACTTGTAAGTCTAACATATATGAATTAATTTTTGCCGTACCTTTGGCAGCAGTGTTCCATTATAATTCAGGGATAATAATAATGCAATTTTATGGTTACAAAGTTATGAGTATTCAAAGAACAAAGTGCAAGTCATAGTTTTAAACTGAGAGTGTATATTTGTGTGGGTTTTGTTCAGCAATGTTTCATTAAGTAATGGTGCTCTGAATGGTGATTCCTACTTAAACATATTTTTTAAAAGTAGAACTGCGAGAGAATAGCCTATTTTTAAGTGGGATTGCCCTAAATAGTGAATTAAATGTATAAGGAATTACAATTATCCCACTGTCTACCATTTTGTATTCACTATCTTTGCCATTCATACATAAGGACAAAGAAAGGAATTAAACAACTAAGCCTATTTCATACCTACTCAAGACCCATCACTGCTCATCACAGAAACTAATCTATAAATATTATTTAAAAAGTAGAAAATTCATACAATTGGTATCTTTATCAGGATGCTTCTCAGCTTTGCAGTGCAGTCAAAGGTAAGAAACAGGGAAGTCCCTTCAAGGTGAAGGGAAAGCCTTCATTTAATATGCCCCCATTCTTACCTTTGATGTAAGTTCTATTCTTTAAATTATCTTCAACCTACAAGCAGCACAAGTAGCCCATCATCACCACTAAATGAGCTGTCTAGCTCCATGCTACATCCTCCTGTCTATATTCTGAGATGGAAAGTACATATGTCAGCTCATTTCCCAAAGAGTGACTGACTGCATTTTCCAATACTAATCTACTTTGTGCATATCTCATCAAAGGACACCCTATCTTATTAAATCGTGAATTGAAAGGAAAATAAACATATGCAGACACATGCAGTTAGGACCACCAAAGCAAAGAGAGATTAAGTATTCTGTTGGAACAGTGTTCACTGTGAGATCTGGTGTAGTAAAATATGATGCCAATCAGTACAGCCGGAGTCACCTTGTGATGTGCAAAGTGCTGACTGCTGTTCTGAATAAGGCAGCTCATGATCATTTTTCATTATACTGTAGCTGTGCTCCATGTGGGAAAAGTCATTTTTTTATTATTTATTAGAGACTGAACCTATTGTAATTTTCCAAGAATTTTAAATGGAGGACATTCTGTCAAAGCACCAATTGCAGATTTGGAATAGAACAGATTTCCAATGATATTCTTTGCGGTCAAACAGACATCTGTTTGGTTTTTGAGTTTAAATTCTTAAAAAGTGAATGTTATAAAGATTGAACAGACTTTAAACAAAGTGAATAAGTTGCTATATAAGCTAATTTGTTTGTTTTAATTAAAATAGTCTTAAAGCCAAACTTTCTGTATTAACTGACCATTACTATAAAGGTCGGATTTAAAGTAAAATTAAGTAAAACCCTGAAAAGGCTCAGCCCTTGAGGGCTTTATAAGTAGCGACACAGCATGTATTGCATGCTTCATTATAAAGGCTGACAAACATGAAAATATGACATTTATGTTTAACACACTGCATGCTAATCAGATTTCTCGTTTGCTAACAGCAGGCTACATACATTATTAGGAGGTCATCATATGTGTGTAGAAATCTTTAGTAACTAGAATTATTTTTAATATTATTCCATCACTACTGTACCTAGGCTCATGTTGTTGAGATGAAGAATTTAAAAACATCTAATTAATTTAAGCTAACAATAAATGCAAATGTTTTGGATTTTAAATGAGTTCATCAGTTCCCTTGCCACCTGTACTTTTCAAGCATTTTGATTTGGCTTTAAATGGAGGTGGAGGAGACCACCATCCTTTTTTAAATCACTTGTGCAATCAATTTGCATAGTGCATTTTGAGCTCTAGTTAGCTTTTCTATAACAGAATACATGTATTAGGCCCTGTCCACCAGGACATCTGAACTGAGCATTTTTCTGCCATCTGTAGTGTCAAGTGAGCGTGGATTGAATGCCGGGCATTTTTCTACTCTTTGCAGCAAATTAGACCGTTCACACTGGCTTTCACCACTTGCTTTCAGTCAGGTGCATGTTCGGATGGCATCAAAAAAACGTCTCATGCAGCTTTTTCTTGGTATCAGTGCCTGTCAAAATCCCAATGAGTGCAAAGAAAACATCTCTATTGTGTTTACATGTTGTTCATTTAACGTTCTGGAGGACCGGATATGTCCCACGATTACATGCGTGTGTGTGAATATATATCAGGAGTCTCCAATTCGGGTCCTGGATGGCCCCAGTGGCTGCAGGTTTTCATTCTAACCCTTTTCTTAATTAGTGGCCTGCTTTTTGCTGCAGATTAACTTCTTTTGAATACATTTTAATTGAATTGTTTTTTAAGATTTGTTCTCCTGAATGTTTTCATCATCCCTCTCAATTGCTTCATTTCTTTCCTTAAATGGCATCCAAACAGAAATCCATCCATCCATTATATCCTAATGGGGTCACGGGGGTCTGCTGGAGCCAATTCCAGCCAACACAGGGCTCAAGGCAGGAAACAAACATTGGGCAGGGCGTCAGCCCATCACAGGGCACTCACACACTAGGGACAATTTAGAACCACCAGTGCACCTAACCTGCATGTCCTTGGACTGTGGGAGAAAACTGGAGCACCCAGAGGAAACCTATGCAGACACGGGGAGAACATGCAAACTCCACGCAGGGAGGACCCGGGAAACGATCCCTGGTCTCCTAACTGCGAGGCAGCAGTGCTACCACTGCACCACCGTGCCGCCTTTCCAAACACAAATGAAATGTAAAATGAGTGATCCAACAGAAGACCAACTAAGTCAGGGCCTCAAACGCCAACCAATTTCACTCCAAGCAGTTGCTTAATTGGCGCTGAGTCGTTCATTAAACCCATTCTTTAATTCCATGGCTTGTTTCTGCGCTCATTGTGCAATAGTAGACATTTCCGAAATTGTTGAATTTCTCTTTTCTAAGAGCGCTGTTCAAATGTTTTGGGGACCTGAGCAGATCAGCATTCCTGAGACCTTCACCTTTCTTTATTTTCAGATATTGTATGATGGACACAGTTTGCTAGTCATGTTTTGGCTCATTTTGTATTTCATTATTGTTTGTCAGCTAATTAAGGAAAACGAAACAATTAGGGGGTCTGAGTCTTCAAGAGCAAGTCAATTAACATGAATTCACAAAAGAAGTTAATTAGCCCAGGGTTTGTTTCCTACCTCGCGCCCAGTGTTGGCTGGGATTGGCTCCAGCAGACCCCTGTGACCCTGTGGTTAGGATTTGGCGGGTTGGATAATGGATGGATGGACCCTCTGGACTTTTTATCTTTTAACAACATAAATGATTCACCACCAGGGTTTATGTCCAGTTCATCAAGGGACAACTATTTTTTCCTGCATTTTTGCATAGTTTTCACAATGAATTTGCTCAGATATTTTGTAGGGTGTAGTAGCATACAGAGAACAATCTGAAGGGAAAAAACTTTTGCACATTTAATATTGGTTTGGTATGCAATGTAGTCACTACTTGTGAAATTAACCCAGTTGAGGTTGTTAGGTTCAGCCATTTGACATGTTTTGTTTAGCAATTAGGTCTTTGGCCAGATCTACACAAAACTTTAACGGTTTTTCTTCATTACCCACAGCGCACAAATTCCACAAATATATCATGCCAAAATAAAAAAAAAAAGTTTTGAAAAACTACAGAGTAGCATTTTTGATCTCTCTAACTTTTAAAACATTTAAAAAGTAATTTCAGGGACTCTTTTGCAACATTAAGTCACAGTCATGGCTATAGTATATTGTCCACATGGAGAAACACTTGTTAATCTTCCCAAGAGTGACATATTTCATGAATTAGATTAGATTAGATATACTTTAATAATCCCAAGAGAGAAATTCAAGAGCAACAACATATGAATTCTGTTCTTCAGTTGAAATGAATAATAGGAAAATGCCCAGGGATGGGCAGGCTTCTACTCAGTGCTCCGCTATTAGAAATGCACAGTGTAAAATTAGAAATCACAGCAGAGTTATAAGCAGAAACCATCACTCATTAATAGTAACACAAGTATTCACCTCAGGCTTGCCAAAATGATAATGATTGAATGTTCTTGAATAATGTTGTGAAGATGGATATGTCAAAAGTGAAAACTTGTGGCTATTCTGTACTCATTCTGTCATGAAAAATGATAAAACTTCTTATGCCAATGGTCAAGCATAGTAGTGGAGGTGTTATTTTTTGGGATGTTTTGCTGCGTCAGGAGTCCAATGACTATTCATCATTGAAGGAAAAACAAACTGTACTATGTGTCAGAGAATATTTTTTGATGCTGTTGGACACAGCTGGACCATTCAGGAAAATAATGACCTAAAATAAACACGCTGATCTGCCTCAGAATTGTTGAGAGTTAAAAAGAAATGGCATCTTTTAAATGGCCTTACCAAGCCCAAGGTGTAATCTCCACCGATATGTTGTGATAGGATCTGAAACAAGCACTTTATTTTCAAAAACTCATGAGGATCAATTCTGTTAGGAGGAAAATACCTCTACCGGTCTGTGAGAAACTAATCTGTAATTATATAAATTGTTTAGTTTCATTTATTGGAACTAAAGTTGCCATAATCAGTTTTTGTGCCCATGGGGAACATTTTTTTTTCCAAGAGGGAAATCACACATGGCTAAGTATTTGAAATAGGTATTACAGTTCTCTGTTATGTGTTCAAAGCTAGTCATTGTTTGGTTGGCAATGTTCTCTGTGAAAAATATACAGTGATGCAGAAAGTCAGACCAGGGTTGAATCATTTTTAACAGCACTGCAGATAAAAATAAAGAGTCACTACCAAAAGGTTAAACTTTTATTTAAACATAAAAAGTTCTTTGTTAGCTTCACTGGCTAAGAGGGCAGAGCACAAGAATGTTGTTGTGCAATTGGCCATATGAAACAATTTTGTTACTTTTGAGCCATGAGCTACATTTTGTCAGAATGGTGGTGAGCAAAGAGTAAACCAAGGAGGACCAAGTTCAGCTGGAAAGAATAAAACAGGTTTTAGTGAATGTGTCAGGTAAGAGATGGCCACTCTGAGCTAAACACCCATAGTAGTGACATAAATCAAAATAGTTATCCTTTAGTTCAACTGACAATAGACAGTTACTTTTCACTTTACGTTTGTGGGACAGGACTTCATCCTCACGAGGCTCAATTCAGCACTAGGACATTCACAAAAATGAAACCATCCCCATTGCATATGCTTTATGATGTCAGCTTTGAAAATTCTCCAAACCTTAATCGTGAAGTCAGAGTAATCCACACACTGTCTATAAAAGCCATTCTAAAGTAGAATTCTGACATTCTCAGCGTACATTTGGCTAATTTGTTAGCCATCATGTTGTATTTTTACTTGACTTTAGAAGACATGAGACACTGGATAAGATCAAGAGGCTGCCTTCAGGTTTTTTGGGGCATATTCAGCTTTAGAATAAAAGAAATTATTTTTTATAAGCCATATTGTTTAGGGATAAATATTTCAAATGTTATATTAACTTGAAGTGAAATGTACAATGCAAAAGTTCATATGTTAATTCGTTTTAAACTTACTCAGTTTAGATCAGGGGCTTAAGGTTGGAACCAAATGTATAGGAGATGCCAGTCATTGGAGCGCTGACTGACACACACACACACACAACCCTACTCAATCAGACTTGATATCAACTATTAATACAATAATAGCCCAGTAACTCTGAGATTTTAATTTTTTTTTAACAAAACACTTTTGAGACAGGAATAATCCTGAGGTTTCCAAGTAAGATTTGACTTGCAACACTTGCTGGAGAGTTGTGACATGTTGTATGTCCATCTGACATGCAGCTAAGAACTTCAGTATACTCTGTGACAATGAACTTGACATTGTTTCTGCTAAATATGACATAGGCATTGGACCAAGAGCCTCCTCTGAAATCTGGTAGAAAGAGAGAGAGCGAGTGTGAAATAGAGGATTTTAATCTCTGGGAATTCTTTTTCTAGCCACACATTTGCATGCAGAACTGCAAAGCTGCACATTCTAATCGTATTACTTTTAATATGTGTGCAGCCTGCAGCCTCCTAGTGGAGTGCTACAAATAGGTTTGTTTTGCCTGGGTAAAAGAAAGAAAGAAAGAAAGAAAGAAAGAAAGAAAGAAAGAAAGAAAGAAAGAAAGAAAGAAAGAAAGAAAGAAAGAAAGAAATGCAAAACACACTGTTTACTCAGTGACTGAACTAAAGTGTACAATATGGCCTAAGCAGGTCTGTGGGACCAAGTGATGACAAAAATGATTTACACATTTAAAAGCTACAGTGTACTGAGTTAAAATGATTGCCTCCTTGCTGTAGTATAGGTAGACTGTGTCCAAGAGAACAGAGTTTGGGTATCTAAACTTATGACCACTCGCTCCCAAAAGCAGAAGAGCCTTAATGAGATTTGAGGAACCAGGCACACTTTGGCCCAGTGCTTGGCTATTAATGTATATTACCTTCATTATCCTGGCGATCCTTTCCTCCTAATTTGCATTCATTGTTACGGATGAGTCAGTATTTTACTGTTCAGAAGTCAGCTAAATCTAAATCATCTGAATGGGAAGCTAATGCCGTTTTTTTAAAGCAAGAATAAATCATAAATGCTGCGTTTTTTCTGAAAAGGCTGGGGTGTGGGTAATTGGAACACCTACTTCTACAGGAGAGAGTAGACTTCAGTGTGCAGACTGAATTTCAAATTAATAAAACGGCAGCTTGTTTTTATCATATCTACATAAGGACTTCCTGATGCAGAACTGTGAAATAATTGGATTTCATCAGAAAAGCTTAAAAATTTAAGTTTCTCTTTGAATAGCATGCTATAGTGTGACGTGTATTATTTAGAAGCCCTGGTAACACTTTAGTACTGCAAAAATACATGTACCTCTCATTTGCTATTATGTAACATGACCTAAACAAACACTTCTTTCAGTCTTCATTACACTTGTTAAACAAGTGTTTCTTCCTGTCTGCAATGTGACCTACTGATAAAACTTCGCTTTGGAGTGGTCTGAGGTGGCTTAACTGAGACACATTTCTCTTGAGGTTAAATATTTAGTATAAAACCTGTGAATCCTTCATATCAACAAGTCATTTTACTGTCATGTCAACATGCCACACTGCACAGCAATGAATAACCTACCTAGTGATGTCTTATAAGAAGACCAAAAGAAGACTTTGTTAAGTAAGGTCTTGTGAGCTTTATTACATATAAATGATTTAACAAAGAACTTATAAAGCATTTTTTTTACATTCAGTAACACATTGTTCACGTTTCAGTATGTAATGTATAGTTGAATAGTGACAAATGTCTTTAAATGCTAATAATTATTCTTTACATTTATATAGCACTTTTCTCACTTACTCAAAGATAACACCTGTCATGTTTGTCTTTCACATGTTTTACAGTCTTTAAAACTGGCAATTTCATGTTTTTGCCTGCTTTGTAGCACTGAATGAATTCATGCAGGCTTTCACACTTTACATGCTCACATATTGTTTATTAATTAGTTGTAAATCATTTTGCGGTAACAAACTTTGTTGAATTTACTCATCCATTGGAAAGGCTTCTGAAAGTCCACTAATGAAAGTTACTTTACATGGTTACTTTTTTTTTCCAGTTGCATAAATCTGATTAAACACATTCATAAAACATACAACATAAAAACAGCAGTGTTGCTGTTCCCCATCGGCTTACAATCAACAAGCAGTGGTAACTCTCAGCAGTTACTATACATGTCTCTTTTTACACACCAAGACTGGAGTTTTAATCTGTGATTTGTCTATGTTTGAATTAACATTAAAACAACTAATGCTATCTAAAATATTGTACATAATCTGACTGGAATTTGGTAGTCTCCTTTGATAAATGTTTGTCATGTTGTGGTTATAAATAAAATTGATTCTGCAGTTAAGTAAAAAATGCCTAATTGAAGGTGTCATGTTGGCAACCTCCCTGCAGTTGAAAATGTGATTGATGAGCAGCTGTTTGCAGCTTCAATGTCCTACCCTTGTTCATGCAAGGTTCCTCTGGGAACTCAGACCTCCTGTCATAGTATCTACACATTCACAGAGTCTGACTGAAAGGGCTAAATTAGTCCGGCTGGAGAGAATGAACAATGCAAGTGGGCCTTATGATGGGCCCACATCCTGAACTAGTAGGAAGTTTTAAGTTAACTAAAGCTGCAAAGCAATATTTGTAAAAGGCAAATTATTATTATGGTTTTTTTTTGTCAACTCCATATGCTGTAATAGTATGGTCTGGTCTTTGCATTGTCATATTTAGTATTTATTTGTGTCATAGTCATAGTTATTGTTATGCTTAAACCCTGCTTACCCAAGGCCGGGTTTTGAGGATTTATTTGTGTTGATGTACTGATTTTAAATTAAAGCACATATTAGAATATATAATACGCTACCGTGGCTGTCCGTTTGTCTGTCCAGGATTTTAAATCACCTGTAGCTCACAAGCCGTTTGAACTACAGTAATCCCTCGCTATATCGCGCTTTGACTTTCGCGGTTTCACTCTATCGCGGATTTTAAATGTAAGCACATCTAAACATATATCACAGATTTTTCGCTGGTTCGACGCTTTCTGCGGACAATGGGTCTTTTAATTTAGGTTACATGCTTCCTCAGTTTGATTGCCCAGTTGATTTCATACAAGGGACGCTATTGGCGGATGGCTTAGAAGCTACCCAATCAGAGCATGTATTACGTATTAACTAAAACTCCTCAATGCTATAAGATATGCTTCCCGCGCTGTGCTTGTTTGCTTCTCTCTATCTTTCTCACTCTCTCTGCCTGACGGAGGGGGTGTGAGCAGAGGGGCTGTTTGCACAGAGGACACGGACGCACCTCTACAAAATGCCGCTTTATCGCGGTGCTTCTGTATACTTAAAAGCATGTATTGATTTTTTGATTGTTTGCTTTTCTTTGCGAGCTCTCTCTGACATTCTCTGCTCCTGACGCTCCTTTATGACGGCGCTCCTTTGAAGATAAGATATGTTTGCTTTCTTTTAATTGTGAGAAAGAACTGTCATCTCTGTCTTGTCATGGAGCACAGTTTAAACTTTTGACTAAAGGGTGTTATTTCATGTCTAGAGGGCTCTAATAATGTTAACAGGGTGGGAGAGTTTATAAGGGCTTAAAATATATAAAAATAACCACACAAACATATGGTTTCTACTTGGATTTTCACCTATCGGGGTCTGGAACGCAACCCCTGCGATCGAGAAGGGATTACTGTATTGACCTGAAATTTGGTACACATATACTATGTGACATCCACTATCCACTTTCAGGGTGATGATTGACCGCCAAAGTTATTCCTTTTTTTTATTTTTATTTTATTTTATTGTAGAATCAGCCCTCGGCAGTGAGCAGTAGGGCGGCCATGTGGTGCATGCGTACGGGCACCGTTCTCATCCCTACCACCTTCGCCGTCACTTCCCCTACCTCTTCATATGTTAAATCTTTCTTGAGGCAGATTGAAGACTTAAGTACCAGCTTAAGTGAAAAATTAAGGAAAACATACTAAGTAATTGCAACACAAACATTGACTTAATCAGTTTTAACGGGAAAAGATGTTGACGAAAGAAGAAAAGAAGAGGGCCGCTAGGGTGGAGAAAAGAAGAGCAGCAAGCGCATCAACCTCTGAGAAAACGAATGCTAAACGTACAGAGAAAGAGTATGAAAACTTTGAATGCTCAAGTCAGGTGTATTCACTGTACGTTATCTTGCAGTCCACCATTACTGGTTAGAATATATATTTGTTAGTTCAGTTGTTTAGTTTGAGTCGAAGTAAGGATGAGGATGCCTTTGATGGGAAATTTATTGGGGGAAAAAGCATAATTAGGTTCATCTGGTAGTTGAGTCATGGCAACTGGACTTCTTTCTTGTTAGGTAGACGTCCAGTTGCCATGACTCAACTACCAGATAATTTCACCTGGGAAATTGACTGAGAATCTTCACAGACATAATGAGGTTCAATACGCTGATCTGCCAACTGCTCCGATGTTGCTGCTCCTACAGCTAACAGCCACTTTTGGCTCATGAAAATGTTCAGCTTAGTCAAATAGGACATACCTATGAGGGGCTGTGAAAGCAAATTGTTAAGCCCAGTTGTAAAATCCAGTTAGGAAACAAGGATGAAGCAGATACAGTATGTTCCACAATGCTCTGTTAATGTTTTCACGTGGATTCCCAGCCCCTGGGATCACCTGGTAGATGTTTTTGTATATTTAATAAGCGCTTATTAAAGATTCAACTAATCCACCATTCTATCCTTTTTCTGACCCATTTAAATCAGATTTAGGATTGTGGGGTCAGGAGTCCATCCCAGCAGCACTGAGTGCATGGCAGGAACTTGCTATCTGCAAGGCAGCACTCCATTGAAGCACACACTTACTTACAACAGTACACTGGGCCAAGTCTTGCAACCTGCACATCTTTGAAAAGGAGAAGGGGAGCAGGTGCACCTGGGAGAAAACCCACCCTGACAGACTGCAAACGCTTAGCCTGAATCCAGTCTCCCGAAGCTGTGAGGCAACACAAAACCAAATAATCCAATATACATTTCTTTTTATATCTGCATCTCTATTTTTATAATTTCACTACTCAATGAACCCCGACCTAGTGCTGCATGCACTATTTTTCATTCTAAATATTTCAATCACATCTTTATTGCAGACTTATTTTATTATTATTTTACTCTGTCCTGAAAGTTCTTCGCCTGCAGCCCAAGGATAAACTCAATTGCCTTTCTCTGAGTTGCAATCTTTTTATTGTACTTAGATGACCAAAACTAGACAAATCACCTCTAGGGAGATCACAGGAGTGTGCGAGAGCTGAGTTTTCAAGGACATCAGTGGGTTTTTTTTGTAGCATTAGCCCTCAAGCACACCATTCTTACATTTCTAATGAGACTAATAAATCACTGTTTACTGGCACATCTTAATTAGTATTTTGGTGATAAAGTAGACCATTTTAAAGGAAAACTTCAATCAGTCAATCAAACAAGAGTTACAGGGGACCTCTCCTGGAAACTCGGCATGACAAATAACAAAAGAGCTTTAAAATAGTCACTTTATTAATAATATAATATTAATAGTATAATTTGCTTTTGTATGTTGAGTAAAAGTAACAGAATAATCTGTTCATAACTCTAAAGGGCTGAACTAGATTTTTCAGCGGAATGACATTAAAATACATCACAGCACCCTAATTGCATTATCACTATTTGAAAATGTATGTATTTGTAAATACTAATATACAATACCTCTCAACACTAAGAGTACTGTTTGACATTTGTAAGTACTAATTTGCAATAACTATTGATAGTAAGAATACTATTTGATCTGGTCGTTTTTAATTCTCTGAGCCGCACTTCCACTCAAACACCATTTCATTACATTGTTACGTGACGTGTTTATTGCCATGATATTTTTTAAGGTAGCCTTTTTACACAATATCATTACCTACGTAAGGGTTTGTGATTAGGATGTTTTTGTGTTTCCTTTCTCCTTTATCACTTCTGATGTAAAAGCACTATGTCTTCCTCAGTCTTATTTGTTCTATTTGTTTTGACTGCTGAGAATGTCTGTTACCTGATTTTGTACCCACTCTTACTTTCTAGCACTGTTTTGGACTATTAGGATAAAATGGATGCAACCAAGACGTGGCAGTCACTCAATATATGAAACTCAGCTTCTGTTTTCTAGTTATTTCTTGAGAAAAAAAAGCTTCCCATTAACCTTCCTGCAATCTTCTACACAGTTTTATTTATTAACTTAGTGAGGTCAAGATTTTCTTATAGATTAAACAGATACTTAATTTTTGTAAGAGCGAATGGGCATGTAAATGTCCAAAACATTAAAGAAAGGCTATTTTAACTGCCAAATGAAACTTTATATGTAGAGTTAGGGTTAGTGATTTACATACGAGTCCTGCCTGTTGGGCATTAGATTTCTTATCACAAGTTATTAATAAAATTAGTGGCAGTTCACTCTTGATCAATTCCCTGTCTAATCCATTTCCATACATTACAAGCAATGATTTTAGGACTTGAGAATAATTTTATTTTCTAATAAGATTTCTGCACTGTTATGTTGCTTACTATTCCACTGACAAAGAAGACCTTTTGTATCTTAGCTTGTTGCAATGAAGTTCAGACTTTCATGACCATATAGCTCTGTCCATAAAATTTAATTTTTTTGCAGTGCTAATGATTATTATGTCTGAGCAGCAGATCTAGGTTTAGAGGGGCACTATAGTCACTAAAATTAAATTCTTTATTTGCATGTGCTAATCAGCTCTCTGGCACCAGGATTACGCCAGTATGACTAACTTACCTTGAGACGTGTGTCTTCGTTACCTGAAAAATCTTGCACCATATCTATCATTAACAGGCTAGTCATCACTTGTCTTCTTCTCAGTAATTCATTAGGATGGAAACAGCTGGTTGGATTGCAAAACCTCTTTCAACAACCTTTAAATGCGGTACATGTTCCAAATTGCAAGACTATGTCATAGTCAGAACCAGGCAAGGTTAGTTGAAGCGGAGATTATTGTTCATTAACTCTAAAAGACAATAAAAAAGTAAAGTCTCTAGATGGTCCTACGTTGAGTTTTTTCCTTCATAAAACATTCAGATGATTTACCTAAATAAAACGGCTATTATGAAGTGACACTCCAATACGAGCATGAATGCATAAAGCATTAATGCCCACTATTCAGAGATTAGTCAATGGCTGAAACCTATTTAAACAGAGATGACATTACCAAAAGCTAAAAAAAGAAAGAAAAAAGCACCAGAGTGAATACAATTGACATCTTAATAATCAGAAAAAAATTACTTGAAAAGAAAGATGAACAAGACCAGAGTCAGACATAGAGCACTCCTGATTCTCTCAAGGTTCAGTTTACTTCAGCCTTCATTTTGACTCACTTCAAAGTGAAGTGTCTTGCTGGTGATGGAGCAGTTCACAGTATCAACAGTTTCACTGGCCTCTTAAGTTGGCTATAAACCTTTACCTGCCTAACCTGTCATACTTCTTCTGCAGAACAATATTATAATGTGAATGCTTGAAACTCTTGGTTCTAAAATTTGCAATTAGTAAACAGCTTTATTAATTATTTTTGTTTTTATTGTATTTATTAATTATAAAAGCTTATTTTACATTTCATCTGGTAAGCACCATAAAACCCAAAAAATGACGTACGCTTTCATTTAGACAGGGCTTAAATAATGTCATGGCAGGTTATGAAAAGCTTGAGATTTTTGTCAATTTGAACTATTTTATGTTGTCAATTATGACTTATTATATTTAAAAGCACTGCCTGAATGTGCAGTTCACTGAACTAAACTTTTCAAATTCTCTTTATCCTTCTTTATTTTTTGTGCCATCATCCACTGATTATAGGTTGAGGCGGGCTTATTTATTTGGTGTTTACTGATTTTGCTCATTCTGATGAACCTTGAAGAATTAAGTAAATACCCTTTAGGCCTCTTATGCGTCTTAACCTGCCCTGTCCCAAAGCAGCAGTAGATCATATTTTTCTCCCATTTTTGCCACCTATCTTTTTAGTGTTTAATGATCACTTTAAATCTAATCCATTTTGTCACTTTGATATGACTTAGAGAATGGATTAAGATGTCATCCTGCGTTTGAAGATGTTCAGCTTAAACTTTATGACTGAGTGCTGATTTCTCATAAGTTTCTTGCAGCATTTTTCCACTGGGTCATCTCAGTTTATGGGCTTTTTATTATAACAGAAGTGCAACTTTGTCTTTATGTGAGCAACTGATCATTTGGCATCTGATATTCATTTGTATCCATGGCAGTTGATATTCACTTGCACAGCAAAAAAACAGAAATTAGTTGACTGTATAGATACATTATATTAAAACACCAGATTCTGTTTACTGTCTGTTTTTACTGACGTGTATGGTTTGGTGCTGGGCTTTTACGTACCATGGTCAGTTTATTTAATAATGGCTGGCCATGCATCTGTTCCAGCTAAAGAGGTCCACTTTTCTTTCCATGTAGTCCCTTTAATTTGGTGGACTGCAGTTATTTGGCTTTTCAAACTGTAGTTTCTCTCATAGTTTTACTTAATAACAGTTTTCACTTTGCTTTGAGCTCCTGCTATGTTCATGGGTGGTCATTATAGTAGGTTTAAGAATTATAGTCTAAAACCTACTTTATACTTGATGTGTCTGTGGTGGGCACAAGAACTGTATGGCAAAAATAACATCAGATTTTGCTCACATGTACTGCATTTTCACCATGCACTGCGCATGGAAATCTTTCAAACTAAGCTGGACACCAAATGCATCGGCTGTTTATCCCAAATGGTGAATTTTAAAGAGAGGCTAGTTACGTGTGTACCAGAATAATGAATGAAGGGGCTGAACATGGCACAACAGGTCTTATAATGCAAGTGAGACATTTGAAATGTATCTGCCCATCATGCAGGTCCCGCACTCACAAGAATATTACTCTCAACCTTCCTTCCCTGCTTTGGGTTAACAGATCTTATACTCCACTTTTTTTTTTTACCTCTTAAAGTCAAATAACAAGCACAACTGTTCTTCCACCCTCTGATATGACATTATTAGCTATGTGATAGTGACCAAACACTGTCACTTGTTGACTAGGTGAATGTCAACGTGCCAATTGAATGGGCTACAACAAGCGTAAATGTGTTTTGGTCACTGACTGTGCACATGCTTTGAGGTACAATCTGCATGCTGGCTTTATTCACCAGGCTTTAAAATGTATGTATTGATTCTAGATACTAATATAAATTCATTTTATTAAGTACTTATGTTATGCTTTACAGTAATTACAAAAGGGTATTAAAAATGCAACATAAAACATCATTTTGTAACATAAACAGAGGAACATCAATATATTTAAAAAGTATACGAAAATATCTAAAGGGTGGTATATATTCTATCTGTCCCAGCTCAGCTACATTTTCAAAAGGATCACACCACAATGAAATGATGACAATTTCATATGGACAGAAGACATCAAAAGAAACAGGTCCATCACATGCGACAAGGCATCCGCCTGAAGGCTGAGCAAGTGCCACCATAGATTAAAATAATTACTACAATGAATTAAATAGAACTAGAAAACAGCAATATGAACAGCCTCAGCAGCAGCTCTTAAAAGAGTTGACTGTGTTAAAGTAATGAGTGTTCACACCTTTTTTCCAGGACTTATGGTTTGGTGTCTCTTTATTGGTGCACTGCAAGCAATGAATATGAAAAAACTAGGGAAAAAAACTCAAAATATAAGTTTTTATTTAGTAAATAACACTGCAAATGGTGTAAGCAAAATTTACTTGACAACATTTCTTAAAATAAGATCAATAATCTTCAACACAAATTTCTTGCTAAGTCAAGAAAAAAGCCAAGCAAATTGACACCTTTTATTGGCTAACTAAAAAGATTACAATATGCAAGCTTTCGAGGCAACTCAGGCCCCTTCTTCAGGCAATATGTAATACAGAAACTGGAGTTCCTTGTGTTTATATACACACTAGGACAAGTAACAACATTGGTAATAAATTAATAGACGTCTTCAGGCTAAAATTCATTTAACAAAAGAGAAGAACAATGTATGGTCAAGATCTTTGAATAAGTTAACTGTCCAACAAAGTCGTTTGAAGTTTCTGATGAGCTTTTCCTTACAATGTAGGTCTGTAGACAGGTTGTCTGTGTCAGTCTGAGAGATGCAAACAATCCTTATATCTGGCCATAAAACTCTTATCTCTGTTCAAGCCATGTTGTAATGTATTAAATCTTAACATGAGTTTAACTTCCCATTCTTTTCTCTCTTACTGTGTTTTGAAGTTGCCCATAAGCACTGTGACTTTAAAGTCCCTCTCATAGTGTCCATGGCAGTTGAAGTGGGCCGCTGCAGGAACATCTGTGTTGCCACGTTTAATGTGGAACCTGTGCAAATTCATTCTCTGGCGGAGTGTTTGTCCAGTTTCTCCCACCTACAGTGCAGTGTCAGGACATTTCATGCAGAGAATTAGGTAGACAACATTAGATGATCTGTAGGAACTGATCCCTTTATGTGATGTTCAAGTCAGCAGTGTGGTATAACTATACGGTCTGTATTGTAAATATGGGCACACGTTTTACATCTTTTCTGTAGGCAGGGAGATGTGCCATTTTCTGTTGGTTCACTTTGGGAGCTTCGCACATTTAGTTGCTGAAGGTTTGGCGGTTGTCTGTATGCAAGGAGGGGAGGTTCAGGAAATACATTTTTCAGTGTTTTATCATTGTTTAGCATTGGCTGAAGTTCTTTTATAATTTTTCGAAGTGTTTTAAGATGTGGGTTGTAGGTGACAACAAGGGGGATGCAGTTCTTGTTGTCTTTGTTTTTATATTATATTTATTGTCTCTGGGTATGGCAGTAGCTCTTCTTATTTGAGTGTCTGTTGTTTTGGGGGTATAACCTTGTCTGAGCTCCTGCAGTTGTTTATCCCGGTCTGTCGGGTCTGAGCAAATACGATTGTACCATATTGCTTGGCTGAAAATAATTAAGCGCCTTATATGCTTGGGGTGGAAGCTATCACTTCTTAGGTGGGTCTGTCTGTCTGTTGGTTTGTGAAAAACAGAAGTTACAAGGGTGTTGTTTTTCAGTTGAACGGTGGTGTCAAGGAAGCTGACTTCTGTTTTTGAATAATTCAGCTTCAGCGTTATGTTGACAGTGGCTACAGATTTTCATTCTAACCATTATCTTAATCATTGACTAGTTTTTGCTACTTATTAACTTCATTTAATTAATTTGCTATTTAAGCCCTTTACATCAGGGATGATCAACGTCAGTCGTGGACGGCCGCGTTGGCTTCAGGTTTTTGTCCCAACTCAAGTGCTTCATGAGAAATCATTCACTGCTGATGAAGCACTTAATCCTCAAGTGACATGTTCTGCTTCATTTTAGTTGATTCACTTGTTAAAATTTTGAATCCTTAATTGCTTGGTTTAGTTTTAAACAACTGCATTAATTGTTTTAACTGCTCCTTATTAGCAAAAAGACACAAATGACAAAGGAGCCAACAGTTCTACATCAAGCTTGTCTGCCCTTCCACCCGTGTGTATTCATCATTCACTATTTGGTTTAATTAAGTACTCAGAAGGAAACTGAAGAGAAAGTGAAGAACTGAAAATTGCTCATTCATTTTAGGCTTCAAATCACTTGGATGATATGTGTTATCATTAGAAAGGAAAAAATAATGTTTGATTTAAGAATGAACTGACATGGTAGAGTTAAAACACTAACAAGCCATGAAATTAAATAAGATCTGTTACTAGTGAGGATTAGCTTCTAATTAAGCAACTGGGTTGGAACAAAAACCTGCAGCCATTGCAGCTCTCCGTGATCGGAGTTGACACCCCTGCATTAGAAGATCATTTACAGCACAAGTTAAATCAGTTTGTATGCTGTGACTGGGGTAAGACACAATCTGAAATTGCATTCATTTTCAGCCCTCTCACCATGATGGGGTGTGACTTCAAATCTTATACCCCATTCAATATCTACTTTTCTGTATGTATTGAAATTAAAATCAGGAAATATTACTTTTTATTGTACATTTTATCACACAGTAAAAGGAATTATGGGCTTAGCAACATCATAATGGTGAAAATCTGTAATTCTCTAAAGTCTCTGCAAGGAAAGGAAAATTCTAATTGCAAGTGCAACTTGCATACTAAAACAACACATGAAGGCAACTAAAACACAATGCGATTATTACAAATTTTTGATAATAATGCTGGATGTCAGCCAAGAAAAAATTCTCCAGAGAAATCAATTGCCTGTCACATCTGTTTAACAGTGGCATATACAGGACAGTATTACCAAGCTTCTTAACAGAGAAATACCTGTGTGGTTCTGCCATTTGTTTGAGATTTTGGCATTCAAGATAATAAAGAATGATGCCAAACCTTCTATGAGTTTGTGAAGAGGTCTAAATTGATGACTTTCATGTGAGGGTTTCTGCTACTGAGGAGCTCTTTTATCATATGTTTCATGGAAAAGGATAGAATACCTGAAAGCTGCACTTACCATAGTAATATTTCCACTTAACAGATCTCCTATTTGCACTTACAGTGACTGTTACCCATCCTAATTTTCATGCTTATTCCTTTTTTCTACACCATGCCCAGAGAATGTAAAGAAATATTGTGCATTGTGTCAATAGTATCAAAGTTTTCCTTCTCAAAATTGATGAAACTTTTCCAGAGACAGCTGGGTGCTCTACTTTTTTTATTGCCAATATCAGAACTGTGAGTCTACATTTAACCCAACTCGGCAATCAGAAATGCTTGGGGGCTGGATAAATGAAACCCCAGGTGTTTATTAAACTGAGGAATCCGAACGTAAGCTACAAGGCATCAGAGAGATCAGGGTAATGAATAATTAATTTTGTTTTGTTCCCCTAAATCCCCTCTGGTACTTTTTTTGCCTTTTTTTTTGCTGAGGCTTATATTTCTCGAGCTTTAGACAATGCATCACACCCTGCAATATGTCTTGTTGCCATGGAGACACACATGAACTGTAGCCTGCATTCCTTGCATTTCTCTGCATATTACCCTATGAAGTGATGCCGTTTCTAGGTATTCTTATCCTGATGTGCCTGTGCTTACCTTCCTGACATGTTTAACACTGGCACATTTGGAATTTTCATTATGCTCTCACTTTCGCACATTTGAATACACTGTATGGCAAACACAATGTGCAGTGTTGATGTGATGTTAAGAAGAAATGTCTGCTGTAACAATGGAGCTAAACATGTTCCATATAACTGGATAAAGAGAAAGAGTAAAGTAGCTTTATTTTTTTTATGATAAAGGATTAGGCAAGCAAATTTTATGTAATAGCAGAGCTATGTTTGCTTGGGTGACTCATAACAATTTTCTGTTCAAGAGTTTTTATATACTCAGGGCCAAGTACCTTTGTTAAAATCCATTAATGTGTAAGCAGCAGTACAGAAATATATGTGATTATATTTGTTTTACACCATTACATATATATATATTTACATCAAAGTATTTTGGAATTATATATTGTAAGTGCCAAGCTAGATTATCTGGCATCCTAGCTGGGATAAGTATGTGACCTTTACCTGGATAGGTGGACATGGTAAAGGAGCACACGGGAAGCTCCTAATTTTGTATATTTTCATCCCCCATCCACTAGATGGCAGCATCCCAGGACCATAGTAATCATGTGCAACCCTGCAGGGTATGATGGGAGTGATAGTGCCAAGAGGCAGCACTGTTTGGTCCCATGGGAGCCACCAGGCAGTGCTTCATCAATGTGTGATCCCTACATTCTGGGACTTCTGCCTGGCACTGGAAGTACTTCTGGGTTTGACACAAACACAACAAGGCAGAGCTGGGAGGAACAAAGGCAACACTTGCTGGAGGGAGGTGGATGGAGAAAGAAGAGATGGAAGAAGGAAAGGAAGATTATTGTGTACTAGGCTGCTCGCTTCACTCGCCCAACCTCATACAACCCCCTTCCCTCCCCCGGGGGCATGCTACGCACTAGGTACTTCATGTATCTGCCGCTCACGTTGTGCTGAACGCATGCTAAGGAGATGTGGTCAGATCTGCTGCTGGCTTGCTGCGTGATCTGCATGTTGCGCGGTGCTTCAAACATTCAAAAGCCTATACAGCAGTTGTCCTTTTATCTAACTGCCTTGTCTCACGGGACGTTAAAATGTCTCTGAGAAAATCACGTCTCGTCTCCTTCCAAGCCTTCCAAGATTTGTTTTTATAATAGAGAGATATTTGTGCTTGTGTGACCTTTAGGAGAAACCCTTTGAGAGGTGTTTTATAATATAAGTCTCTGTTTTAAATCTGTGACTGTTTTTATGTCAGTTGTTTCTGGAGCTTGGGGCTCAGTGGCACACCTATCTGTCACCTTACAGAGTGTGCATTTGTTTACTTATTTTAATGAATTCAACTGACATGTTTTATAGTCATATGCATATATCCCTTATCCAGCTGAATAAATTCACTTCACAGTTGTGGAAACCTGAGCCTACCAAGCAACTTTGGGTAGAAGGAAGAAATCAGCTCTGGATTGGAGCCTAGTACATGGTACATACAGTATTTAACAGTGTTTCTTTTGAAGTCTTATTAATTGTTAGAAAGACATTGATGAGTAATTTCTTGGCATTTGCTTTTCTTTCAAAGTGTTAAATTTCTCATTTACATTTTCATCATATTAATAATATTTATTTGTGGATATTTGCATTTTGTTCAGATTTGTTATGAATTCCTAATTTTTGTTTTTTGGATTTTTTTATTGCATTTCAGTGGCTGCCAACAATCTGTGCTGGGTCATATCATACACATCTGCGTGAAGCATGATATTGCTGAGACTATACTTTAAAAGAAGGTGCTGTGTAAGCAAAGCATTCAAACACTGAAGTAGTAAAACATGTATAAAAAAGAACAAAAACAAATAATTAGGGAAAGGATTTCTGTTTTTAGGAAGTCTTCTTAGATTTTTTTCTCATGCAGAATCAAATCTCAACCAGTTTGTTTTCTTGATGATTGTTAGGAAGATAGGCATTAAGTTATTTGTGCCCATCAAGAAAGACGCAGAGTGCGTGCTTAACTTGTTACGGATGGCTGTCTCACCATCCCTTCAATTAAACTTTTAAGAAGCTCCCTGAATTAACGGGTGCCTTTATCAAGCTTGTTTTTTGTATGATTTCAGGGGCGTATTGTTTTTGTTAGGAATGAAATTGAACTTTTCACCCTGGTGCCACATAAAGAGTCTGCAGTTATGTATTTCAGCCAGGATTATATTAACATTTTTAAGTCATTACATTTTTGGGATTTTACAGATGATAATGTCATCACTCCATACAGGTAGTTGTTGATTTACGATCATGTTCAGTTCTGATGGACTGGTCGTAAGTTGATCTGGACAAAAGATGGACCGGCATACAGTGCATCCGGAAAGTATTCACAGCGCATCACTTTTTCCACATTTTGTTATGTTACAGCCTTATTCCAAAATGGATTAAATTCATTTTTTTACTCAAAATTCTACACACAACACCCCATAATGACAATGTGAAAAACGTTTACTTGAGGTTTTTGCAAATTTTATTAAAAATAAAAAAACTGAGAAATCACATGTACATAAGTATTCACAGCCTTTGCTCAATACTTTGTCGATGCACCTTTGGCAGCAATTACAGCCTCAAGTCTTTTTGAATATGATGCCACAAGCTTGGCACACCTATCCTTGGCCAGTTTCGCCCATTCCTCTTTGCAGCACCTCTTAAGCTCCATCAGGTTGGATAGGAAGCGTCGGTGCACAGCCATTTTAAGATCTCTCCAGAGATGTTCAATCGGATTCAAGTCTGGGCTCTAGCTCAGCACTCAAGGACATTCACAGAGTTGTCCTGAAGCCACTCCTTTGATATCTTGGCTGGGTGCTTGAACTGTCTCCCCAGTCTGAGGTCAAGAGCGCTCTGGAGCAGGTTTTCATCCAGGATGTCTCTGTACATTGCTGCAGTCATCTTTCCCTTTATCCTGACTAGTCTCCCAGTTACTGCCGCTGAAAAACATCTCCACAGCATGATGCTGCCCCCACCATGCTTCACTATAGGGATGGTATTGGCCTGGTGATAAGCGGTACCTGGTTTCCTCCAAATGTGATGCCTGGCAGTCACACCAAAGAGCTCAATCTTTGTCTCATCAGACCAGAGAATTTTGTTTCTCATGGTCTGAAAGTCCTTCAGGGGCCTTTTGGCAAACTCCAGGTGGGCTGCCATGTGCCTTTTACTAAGGAGTGGCTTCCATCTGGCCACTCTACCATACAGGCCTGATTGGTGGATTGCTGCAGAGATGGTTGTCCTTCTGGAAGGTTCTCCTCTCTCCACAGAGGACCTCTGGAGCTCTGACAGAGTGACCATCGGGTTCTTGGTCACCTCCCTGACTAAGGCCCTTCTCCCCCGATCGCTCAGTTTAGATGGCTCTAGGAAGAGTCCTGGTGGTTTCGAACTTCTTCCTCTCACGGTTGATGGAGGCCACTGTGCTCATTGGGACCTTCAAAGCAGCAGAAATTTTTCTGTAACCTTCCCCAGATTTGTGCCTCAAGACAATCCTGTCTCGGAGGTCTACAGACAATTCCTTTGACTTCATGCTTGGTTTGTGCACTGACATGAACTGTCAACTGTGGGACCTTATATAGACAGGTGTGTGCCTTTCCAAATCATGTCCAATCAACTGAATTTACCACAGGTGGACTCCAATTAAGCTGCAGAAACATCTCAAGGATGATCAGGGGAAACAGGATGCACCTGAGCTCAATTTTGAGTTTCATGGCAAAGGCTGTGAATACTTATGTACATGTGCTTTGTCAATTTTTTATTTTTAATACATTTGCAAAAATCTCAAGTAAACTTTTTTCACGTTGTCATTATGGGGTGTTGTGTGTGGAATTCTGAATTTAATCCATTTTGGAATAAGACTGTAACATAACAAAATGTGGAAAAAGTGATGCGCTGTGAGTGCTTTCCGGATGCACTGTATGTATTCAAACCTGACTGTATGTATAGTACTTGTCACAAAACGAGACAAAGACAGAAAAAGGTTTGGGGCAGCCACCCATGTAATTTGGTATCCTGGCTGCAAAAGTCGTTTTTCTTTCAAAATACCAGCACTGAAGTGCTTACAACAGAGTCCAAAACAAGACTGTCAGAGAAGGGAAAAGGGAATGCTTTTAAAGGGGGAGGCAGGAAGTGAGGTCATAAGGATCGGGCACGTATTCATCATTCATTGGATTAGGCCCGGATGTGACATCAGGGGGGCCGGAGCTGGCAAGGTCTGTCTCCATTGGCTCGGCCCCAGAAGTGACGTCAAGAGAGACAGGTGGAACCTCTCGGGTTTGGTCTACAGGGAAGTGAGAAAGAGAGTCAGTGCACTCTGCCACATCCCGGCATGCCTCAGAACTGCCTTCACTCAAGCCCTTTAGCTGCCTCCCATGCGCGCGTGTGTGACATACTGTATAAAAAGTCCCTTTTGTCATATTGTTTGTTTTATGTCCTTTTTTTTGTATATTTTTTTCCTTTAATTTCTGGTGCTTGCATGGATACTGAACCCTTAAAAGCTTCACAAGTCCTTTCTTTGTCTGTGTTATGTTACATCATCAGTGTGAGTCTTTCCCAGTGTTCATTGTGTTAACTGTGATGGAAGGAATTGCACCAGCAGAGTTTGAGCACTTATATGTTTTCTGCTTTAATATTTCAGACTGTTAATAATAAACATTAACAGATAAAAGAGTTCAGTGTGGTTTCATTACCTCTTTGTGGCAGTTCACACAAAGCAGCACATCATGAGTTGCAACGCAGAAGCTTAGGAAGTTTACCAGATTCAAAGCTAAAGAGCAGCAGTAAACCACGTGCGGCAAACACCAGTCACTTTTGATCAAATTCACTTTCTTTCCTTCCACATACTGCCTGATAACCTTCATTTTTGTGTCAAGATTAATTGACTTTTTCCTGTAATTGTAAGGCAAATGTAACTGAACGTATTCAAAACCTCAGCAAGTAGTAAACTGAGATCAGTGATTCATGGCATACGAACCTGACATGTCAAAACTTGTTTGCCCGTGAGACATGGCAGCAATTGTAAGTCGAATGGTCATAAGACGTATAGGTTGTAAGTTGTTGATTCCCTGTTTTGTCAACAGTTTTGATAACCTCCCAAGTTGTCAGGTTGAGAAGGCTTAATGCTCTATTGTAGTTTTCAATAGGTATGATGTCAGGACTGCCAGCCTGGAATACCATTATAGTTGGAAGCAGTTCACTTCTACTAGAACATCCTCTGACACACTGGCCAAGCCGCTGAGGAGTAGGTCTGAAAATACTGTCCTCTAATTTTATTGAACCAATACTTTTTTTACTGTTAGAATATGGTAGATTATATTATGCAATATACAACAAAAATTGTTGATTAGACTGTTCATTTTGGCAAACTAGCATATACTAGGAATATTGCTACTTCTGTCTGTCTTTTCATATAAAAAATTGAGCTCCTCTTGGTAATAAAGCTTAGACTTTCAGGAAATTTATTGTGAAAGTTTACTTGAGATATTGTAAATACGAGATGCTATTCAAATTTTTAAAATAAGTTAAAATCTAGTGAAAGTCATTGACAAATTTACAAACTTGTCTATCTTAAAACAGAGAAGCATTCTTTGTGACTTTGCTGTTTACTGTTTCAAATTTACTCTGAGAGGGGTCACTTGAACATGCGCATTTTGTATATTTTCTTCTTTTACTTGTCTGAAAGCCACTCCTGATTGTAGAATGCATCCCTAATACAAGTCACTCAAACTTATATTGGCGCACTAGCATGCCGCTTATACATCAACTCACTTCTCCTGCTGCTTGTGAAAACTATTGAGCCACCAGAAGCCTCTCTGGGCCTCTTTTTTAACTACATGAAATGGTAAAGTGATGTTAAATGTATTTCATGTAGTCTACTAAAACCTTTTACAAAAAGAAATAAACACATACAATGGAAATAAATCAAAGCAAAATAATCCTTTGCACAAAGGTGAAAATTACGTCCTTTTAGGCAGGAGTCCAACTGATTTAAAATGGCCAAACCTTTAGTCATATGGATTCCAGGCATGAAGGGGTGAGTCCAAGAGGACAGACAACAGAATCAATGTCGTCAATCATAGAATACAATGACAACCCCTGGTGCAGTGGTTACTTACCGTCACCAGAGCTCTTAAGCTCCATCCCATGTGTATGCTCAAGACAACATATATACTATCACTGTTATTTTTAAATATGACTCCCTGTTGCGAAAATATTTATTTAAGAAAATGTGATATCAGGATATCTGAAGTAACTACAAAAGGTAAATTATTCCAAATTTCAAATTAGTTAAGCACACAAAAACATCTGAATTTCTGCTGTGTATACATTTTCTAAGTATGTAAACATATACACACCCTTTTTCTTTAGCATTTACTAGGGGGCTTTGCCCCCTGCTCGCTTCGCTCGCCCACTCCCTCCCCACCGAGGCGCACTACATGCCAGCATTTTCACGTCTCTGCTGCTCGCGTTGTGAAGGGGGGGCTGAACGCACGCTAAGGAGATGCGATCAGATCAGCTGCTGGCTTGCTGCTGCTGCTTAGCCGTGTGTTCTGCTTGTCGCGCTGCGCGTTGATCATTTAAAAGCCTGTACAGCACCAGTCTTTTTATCTCACTGCCTTGTCTTGCAGGACATTAAAGTGTCTCCAAGAAAATCATGTATCGTCTCCTTCCAAGATTTTTTTTTATAGTAGAGAGACAAGCTGTCTTTATTGCCCCTAATCTAGTGAAGTAATTTTTCATCCTTAATGTACATGGATCCTTCTGCAAGTAGATAAGGTTATCAGCTACTGTATTAACATATTGTATGCGTTTTTGTATTTTCTTTTGTTGATTATATTGTTAGGCATTTTTGGAAGGCAATTGCATTAAATAAATATTAAGCAGTTGTCCAATTAAACAATTTCTGTTGCATGTTTGTGGAATACATTTCAGTTGTTCAGTAGTATTAGATAAAATGTTTCATCCTTCTGACTAACGTTTTAACTTTAAAAATAACATGCATACATTGTTTTTCTTGTATTAAGAACTATAAAATTTGCTTGCTGTATTTGTATTTCAGGTATTCAGTAAGGCCTAGTCATTTAGATACCGTATTTTAAACAACAAGCTGCCTGTTCATTCCTTGTCTGTGACTCATTATGTCACCTTGAGCTAGTCATTCACCCTGGCAGTGCTGCAGTTATTGAAAACAAATGTTATACATTACTGCCTTGCAACGCAAAGCACCTTAGGATGATGAACACTATTACAACGTGGCTTACAAAATTAAGACATTTAGAGGTCTCTTTTAGCATCATACAGTAGCTGGGATTTTTTAAACTTTCACTATTTATTATACTAAGCAGCAGTCACTTATGGTTTCTCAGATATTTGTGCTGTGCTCACAGGTAAACCGTCAATCCCAGTAGTTGCCCTGCCATACCATACCGCAGTTAAAATTTGAGATTTATTGACTACTTGTCATGAGTCTTTTGTATTATTACCATCATCGTAAAAGCCTTACTGATCCAGGCCCAATGTATTTTATGGACTGTGACAAAGTCTTTAATTTACCCAAGCGATTGAATGTTCAAAAGGTCAGTCATTAATATATAATTTTTACATTTTAGGAAAAAATTAATCTTCACTTTATACAGTGTCTTTTGGGTCAACACTGTATCAATGCACTTTTGAATACAGTAAAACATTACTTTCTGCTGAAAATATGTTGTACTCATATATAGTTTAATTGTGGTCAGATTAAAGGCCCTATTCAGGGTCACACAATTCAATCTGCAGTATTTGATGGGTAGTAAGGGAGTCATTTGAATGCTCATCCTTTCCACTATTATTATAATATATTGTTGGGTGAGATAGCATGCAGTAAATTAATTAGTAAATGTAAATGAAATACATAGCTGTTATTAATGGATTTTGTATGTCTTTTGATGCCTTCTGTGAGTTAAAGAAAATTAAATCTTAAGTTAAGAAGTCTTATAATATTGCCCCTTCTGTTATCTTGACAGTCAGCAATGCCACTCTGCCACATACTTACAACGCTTGCTGAATGCTTCTTTAACTTTGTAGTTTATACTCTCCGGGACCCTGCCCCCAGTTCCATCATTGTTCACACTTAAAAACACCCTTTTATTCTATAAAACCAAATGTATTGTTCCTGAGTTTTTTTACTGCTATCTCATATGGTTAATGTGCTCCAATGTAGAAAGAAAGATGGCAAGACATGTTAGAGAGAATGCATAGCTAATACTGTACCTCCAAATATCCTCTATCATTTTTTATGTTTTTTTACTGATCTTTTCTAAGAATCTCTTCTTCAATAAAGTCACTCTGGCAACTCACAGAAAAACATGGATACTAATATAAGTTTATATATCGTATTGCTATTCTCAAGTCAAGCCTTGTAGCCTAAGGGATATACGGTATGTCCACCCTCTGCTGATGATGTTTCTCTGGTAGGCCTTTTTTTAGCCTCCTGCATCTTGCTTCTCTAAAGTTTTTTTTTTTCCCTTAACACTATAAAGCCAAGTCTGTTCAATAGAATAGCACTAGATCATGTATGTATTTTTATATATTTTTTATTTATCAGAGCCATGGGAAGTGGAGCAATGTAGAGTAAAGTAAAGATTTCACTGTTTTTTGTACATGTACAGTACTGTTACTACTACTACTATCAGTTCATGCTTACTTATTTATTCTCTTCAGGTTTGGTACGTATTAAATTTTGTCTTGTTGTTTTAAATTATATTCCTGGGTGCTTTATAAAGCATTTTGCATTTGGGAGGGTTGTAGAATAAAATGAGGACTGACGTACAAGTTTAACTGGTGTTTACTCTCCTGCCATTCCTTTTGTCTATTATTTGCCCTTACTCCCTCCTATAAGTGTCTGTTGCTGTGTAGCCTTAATCGGGCAGCAAACACGAGGGGTTGATGCTTGCTACATTATTCCTGCAATGTTGCTTGCCTGTTGCAAAGGTCAAAAGTAATTTCTTTTTTTTTTTTTATGTTTTCTTTTTCTGGGTACATCAATCCAATAATTCCATTCCCCCAAAAGAGATATGGAACAGCCAAAAAATAATTTTGTATGCATCTCCTGGATTGGAGTTACTTCTCATCTGTGAGGTGCAATCTTACGATAAGATCAGGTACCTAGTGGCCCAAAAAATAAAAGAAAGCAGGTACTACTAATGGATTGTATAATCTCCATTTCCACACAATTTAAAAGGTGATTCTGAGAATTTGTTCTCTACATATTACCCATAATTCGTGAATAAATAACAATAGTTAATTTATGAGCATTTCATGTTGGATTCATTGTTAGGTGTCATGTCTTTTATTTTTTTTACCTTGCACCAAGAATAAAAGAAAAGGGCTTCTCCTTGTGGAGTGGCTTTGTTCAGGCAGTGTATTTATGGACTTTTATTGATTTGTGAAATGGCTTGGGTTGTTCTTTCTTACACTGCCTTGCTAGAAATGGGCTAGCTAAAACTAATCACTGAAGGTGACTATCAGTGAAAATTTTTAATTGCATCTCCGTCCCCACACTACATACAGGGAATAATCAATCAGTCCCATTTTTAGGAAACCCAGCAAGAAAGTCTTACTACTGAAAATCCCTCTGCAGAAGCAGATGATATGATCCCCTGCAAATGCTGAGGTTTAACACATAAATCCCGGGATCTGTTTGTCAGCTTGTGATGTGGAAAGCACTGACCACCATTCTGTGTAAGGCATCAGCAGCAGCATAAAGAGATATTTGCTGACACGGGAAGAGTCAAGTGGTGCCTTGAGAATTTGTCTGATGAACAGCCTGTCTTGACTGCTTCCTGACAGGTTGGATGCTTTTGTATCTGTGAGCCTCTGTGGTTTATTGATGTTATGTTATGACTGGTATTCATTCATATTGTGGCGGATTCACCAATGCATATGGACTGGTTGAACAAAAGAGACATTTTATTGTAGCTTTCTGAGAGCTATTTACAGTTTTAAAGAAAGACATGTGTCATTTTATGCACAAATAGCTGGTTTATCGTGTGTGTATAAATTGTGCATTATCAATCCATCCATTATCCAACCCGCAATATCCTAAGTACAGGGTCACAGGGGTCTGCTGGAGCCAATCCCAGCCAACACAGGGCGCAAGGCAGGAAACAAACCCCAGGCAGGGATTGTGGATTATATTATATATTTTGATAGACATGGTTGCAATTTTTATGTACGTCTGATGGTAACAGGTTGCTGAAACACTGGAAATATCCCCTATCTATCTATCTATCTATCTATCTATCTATCTATCTATCTATCTATCTATCTATCTATCTATCTATCTATCTATCTATCTATCTATCTATCATAGTAGCAATCACAGCAACTGAACAGTGGACTGAGGTGGCATGTTAAATTACAGAAAAATGTAAAAAATATATGAATAACAAGCACACTCTATACCGATGACTATTTTCATATCAGAGGGGTTGCCTCTTAGGTCTGAGCCCTAAACAAAATGCTTCGGGCCAACCTGTGGATAAAACATTCAACCTGCCTTCCCAGCTAAAATGAAACCCCACCATCTACCCCTCCATCCATTTTCTTTATCCATGTTTAGTGTCCCGGCATCATTTACAAACTGGGAATATAGATATGGTAAGACTTTAAGAGAGAAAAGTATCATGTGACATCATTTTATTTTAATTCAAAGTAGTCGTGTTTTGCAAAAAAAAAAAAAATCCTTATGCAGCATCTACATTCAGTATCACCAAACATGCACATAGCAGAAAAAAAACACAATATATTGAGAATTTGCACTAAAAAGAGTGGTGCAGTGAATTTGAAAATAGCAGGTTCAAAACTTTAATGTCTGTCAGGGAGAACTTAAAAGAGAAATGGTGCACTGACTGGGTTAACATATATTGGCCAGCCAGAGTGAACTGCCAGATATAAACGTGCTTTATGGATGTGCTAATATGAGTACTAATAAATCAGATTTATAACATGGGTATAAAATATTATAATACTTCCCAAGGTCACTGAGGGCACACAATCTCAGAAAGAGTATGTGAGACTCTGCTGGTCGTAGTGCAGATTGTGCAGCTTGTGGCACTGCCCTTTAAATACTGTATGACCTTTTAAATGCAAAGGCTCATCGGTGCAAAAGCATCACATTTTATTGGAAAGACCTCTAATTTGGTTTTCCTAGAGCAAATGGTACCAATTCTTATAACAGAATTGATTCCGAAGCACAACCAGAGGTGATCCCAGAATGTAACCATCTCCTTCCCCAGCGGACTTTTAGTCAGTATCAGCAGGAAGAGCTTGGTAAGTGCTCAACTTGTCAAAGTAAGAGAGATGAAAAATAAGAGAGAAAGAGAAATGTGAGGCAGATGGGAACTTTTGCATGATATTATGAAGGGGCGAGCCGCCCCATCTGTTAGAGGAGAGCTGAACAATGTAGGTGCAGAAAGGCAGCATAGATTTCTTTTTTCTGTTTTTTTCATATACTGTATATTTTGTGCTCCTCCCTATCTTTACATTTGTTTGTGTTTAGCAAATACTAGAGATGAGTAAAATGATATGCATGAAATTGAATTCAGTGCAAAATTCACTTTCCCAAAGAAAATAGTAAATTAAATCATGTTTCACGTCTAGTAAAATGTATGCCATTCACAAAAGAAGAAACTGGTTTGGGTCCTGTTTGAAAGTGTTTTGTATGTATTGATTTACATGTATCTACTTATGTTTTAATATTTAAAAATAAGATCTCTAATGAAAAAAAAAACATTAATTGTGCATATCCTCAGCTAGGATAAGGTGGGTGCTAAGTAATGGTTTTGGAAGTTGGCAGCAGTGACTTTTAATGTAGTGAGATTTTCCTGTCGAGAAAACACAGTAATGTTCACAATGGCATGTTTTAGTGTGTATTCATGTGAGAAATTTACAGCATATCATATTTTTTAAAAATGTGGTCCGCCCCTCTGCATTGGTAAAAAGAAGAGGAATAAACCAAATTGATTTTACCAGTGTGCTATGGATTACATGTTTTATACCATTATATTCCATGAAAACCCTAAATCCATGAAAACTCTAAATACAGAGTACTGTTTGATTTATGTTAGGTAGATTGCCCAGAGGGGACTGGGCGGTCTCGTGGTCTGGAACCCCTACATTTGTTTTTCTCCAGCTTTTGGTGTTTTTTTTTTTTTTTTCTGTCCACCCTGGCCATCGGACCTTACTTATTCTATGTTAATTAATGTTGACTTATGTTTATTTTTTATTGTGTCTTCGATTTTTCTATTCATTTTGTAAAGCACTTTGAGCTACATTTTTTTGTATGAATATGTGCTATATAAATAAATGTTGATTGATTGATTGATTGATACAGCTGCAGAAAAGATTTTTGGATTCAATTTCACAAAATTTCACGCAATTTTCACAATTTCACACAATTTCACAAAACTGTATGCAATTGAAACGTGCCTGTTTTACTCTTGACTACAAAAATATCTTTTTTGTTATTTTGATACTCTCCCACACTATGATTAGTGAATTTAACTAGTTTATTTTGTCTTTTGTAACTGGAAAATCTCAGAACACACTTAGAATTATCTTAATTATAATTATTGTGCATATACTGTATCATCTCCTGCTGTGTGGTTAGATTAGTTTAATGTAAATAAATATATACAGTATATCCATTAAAAAATATTGAAATATACAATCATTGCAAAACTTCATATGTAAGTTAAGTAAAACAGTTCAACTTTAGATAGTGGCATGAATGGTTAACAAGGAACACAAATTTTTATTGCGTATCTTTCAGTAGTACGGCATGGATAGCAAATGTTAGAAGAAATCTAATTGGAAATTTGAGCAGAACCATCTTGCTGAATGCAGTGCTCATACATTAAAAGGAAAAAATGATAATCTGAAATGAACCCTTCAGGGCCGAGATCCCAAAAATCTGTGTTGGCATACCTTGGTATTTCAGACTCTAAAGTATCCATTTATACAACTTGAAACTGCCATGGATTGATGTCCAGTGCACTTACTGGTTCTGATGGATTTTAAACAATTCTTTTGATTGCTGTGGTGGGTTAGTAATTTAACCTCTAATTGGCTAGAATTATTTGAAATATATCGTTTGACAGGCAAGGATTGCAACAATATACATAGTAGTGGTCCATTACTGTACAATCTGTTGACCAAGGAAAAAGGATAGATTATCTAAACATGCAGATATTAATGGGAGGCCAATGCTGCATAGAGAAGTGATATATACAGTATCATTGGAAAGCCCCCGTTCTTTTTTTTCATGTGAAAGAAGTGTCTTGATATCTCAAACCAATTTTTAATGAATAATGGTTAAAAAAGTGTATTGCAAACGTCTTGGTTTCAATATATTTGGGCTCTTAGGGTTTAAAAATAAATGGATGCATGGGTTATACATTACACAGTAGAATAACATGTATGTTTTTTCTGACATTATGATTTGCAATCAACACAGTAGTAAAGGGATGTACTGTTGTATCAAAAAATGCATTACTTATATACAGAATTATTTTCCATTATGGGGATTCTAGCTATTCTCCTGGATTGTGGAATTGTCCCAGATGTTATATTTTTGGTACTGGAAAAGTAAACTGATCGTCCCAACAGAAGCAAGCATAGGACTGTTTGGTTAAAAATACTGTTATCATTTTCCCACCCAGCTCATTGTCTTTATTCCAATTAGTTGAAGATAGAACAAACATCGAAACCTTCCCCAGGAGATTCGCTGCCTTCAGAGCCTTTGATGGAAATGGAACTATTTTTAGTTGATAAATCTCATCACAAGCTTGGTTTTTCATATTTACATACAATCATCAGGACCTGGGAATTGTACATTTTAATAGAGTGACTGTTTCATCGTAATGACTATGGAGGTTGTAAATCAACAGTTTTTAAAAATTCTGACAGAAGGGCATCTGAAACTTAATGATTTGCCAGGTGATAGCTGACTAAGGAACCAGCAGTAATATTCCATCATATCATTGAAAGGACAAAAGTTGCATGTCCTACAATGGTCCAATCAAAGCCCTAGCCTGAAACCAAGTGCAAACATTTAGATCTATTTAAAAACGGTGGTGTGTGAGCATCATCTGACAAATCTGCACTAACCTACCAGGAACAATTGATCAAAATCACTGCTGATCAATGTGCAGACTTGCTGTACAGTATATTTATCCCAAAAGACTGTTATTGCTGAAAAAATTGACTCTACAAAGTAATAAAGTGTGAGAATTGAATTATTATTCAAAAAACCTTTTTTCATGTAAAACAATGTAAAATGAAAGAATTAGTTTCATTGCTTAGAATAAAAAATATCAAAGAGAACAAAATTTTAGTGTAGGATGTGTTATTGGGTAAAATTAGAGAATATATCAAAGATCTAAATCTAAATACTTTTCCAAGGCACTGTGTATGTCAGACAAGAACAATGTAGGAGGCGGGAAACAAGATCAAAATATATGTTCAAGAAGTTCTATAAGAAAAAGAATACAACAGTGCCACGTGCAAGATGTTCTCCCATCATGATCTACTCTCAGAATATTTTTAGCTGACTAAATTCCTAAGTGGCAACAAAATATGATGTAATTTGAGGTTTAACTGCACCTTCCTTTTTGGCATAGCATGTATTTCCATTAAGAAGGCACTAATTGTAACATACTTGCACACAGTCCAATTTGTCCTCTGTGATGGTATTTTACTTTTTCAGAAGGGTAACCCCTAAATAAAAAAAATAAAATTAGAAGAATTGCCAGTTGCTATTATGTAAACGCTGTATTATTTTAATGTAAATGCAGCAGGTTGCTAAGTAGTTCTTCAGTTTTCTCAGAGCAATGATCAAAGCAGATGACTTCTGGGGCCCTGAAGAGTGGTTTGTAGGGAACAAA